>NC_066396.1:5670310-6005620 GCF_013377495.2 Cygnus atratus
CTAATGGCAAACAGAGGAAAAAGAAAACCCCAAACTTCAGCATTTCTGTTCATTTCATCCTATCTTTTCATCTGTGCTCTGGAATTCTCTCTCCAGCAAGAAACTGAAGGCTTTATAGTGTCTTACATTTAAAGGTGAAAAGATCTTGGTTTTACTTGTCAGTACAATAACTTAGTGTCTTGCAAATTTCTCACTTGAGGTTAATTGTATCTTCAAAGTGTGTGACCCATATTGCAGGCAGACGGAATAAAACAGTTCTGTATATGTTTAATGGATTTATTTAAAAGGATGAGCAAGCAAATGTTCACTTAAAAGTGCCTATTAGTGAGCTAATATACTACATTTTTACTAGGATAATTAAAGATTGAACAACGCAATGGTCAAATTGAGGTCACAATTAAAATTAAATCAGTAAATCAATAGACTCAGAATGATCAAATCACTACATTAATACAATACATAATGAAATTGAATTATGAGGTTGATAGCAGATGAAATTACTCTATGATAGTCTTTGGCTTTTGTCAAATTAAACAGAGATGTTTTTCTTTCAGTAAGACCCTACCATGTACCAACATGGTGTTGACCTAGCAGGTAAAGGAAGCAAATTACATATGTGGCTCTGCCAGTCTCTTGGCCGTTTTTCCTGGGGGAAATCCAACAGAAAACAAAGGAGTCTTGACTTAGACTGAAAAAAATAGCTCCTGTTGGGTGATTTTAACAGTATCTCCTCAACTCTCACCACTATTAACACATTGCTGTAGTTGTTCTTAATTACCACGGTCTGGTTTTGCAGCATAACACAGAATTTCCCTAAGGACTTGAAAGAGAATTGATGATTTAGCCATAAGTAATTGTGGCTTTGGGATAACAGCCGCTGTCCTACACAGAAGAATCCACTCCCTAAAACAACAACAGTTTTGTGTTTATTAATGTTTCTGCCTTTGGCAATAAGAAAGCACGGGAGAACCATACTTACGTAAAATATTAGATTTCATAAGGATTACTTTTGTTTGCTCTGCCTTTGGAGTCAAAAAGCACATCAACTCAACTATTCTGAATATTCCACATGGTCTAGTGCTTTAGTCAAAACATGTTAACTTTTAAGGTTTAGTGTCATGGAAGAATACTAAAGAATCAATTTACCTGTCTCTGTCTGCCACACCAGCTGTAGCACAGATAATGTCCCAAAACAATGAAAGGCCTTTGATAGAGAGGTATGATGTCAATATTTCAGGCAATACAGCAGACACCAGATCTCTGATGAAAAATTAAATAAATAAATATACACCAATGAGATCAATATATTATTTCCAATTCAGCTTTCTTTTTATAGCTCATTTTTAGCTATTCTGAATTTAATCTGCATTTGTTTTTTCTAAGATAAAAATTCAGGAGCAGAAATTAACAACTAATTCTAACAGCTTTTCATCTCATGATGCGCACAAAAATCTTTTATATTTTTATTATCATAAGTTCTATATATGATTCAACATTTGGAGTGCTTTCTCTATTCCCTAGCTCAACTCAGATTACTTATGGTGTTAACAGAAAAAAAGGAGGTCCAAAAGCACAGCTGTTGGTGACCCCACTGAAGGCATCTGTGACTACAGGATGACTGCGGTCTGATTTAGCTGTCTCCATTTGCTAAAACTAATTTATCTACCCAGAAGGACAGAGTTGGTCTGAATCAAAGCTGAGATGGTCCAGCAGAGGACTGCAAACACGGCTACAGGACTGGAGCATCTCTCTTATGAGGAAAGGCTTAGAGAGCTGGGTCTGTCTAGCCTGGAGAAGAGAAGAGGGGATCTTGCCAACAAATATCATAAGGAAGAGTATCAAGAAGATGGGGGCCAGTCTCTTTTCAGTGGTGCCTGGACAAGAGGCAATGGGCACAAACTGAAACAGAGGAAACTCCATCTCAACATGAAGAAAAACTTCTTTACTGTGCAGCTGAGTGAGCTCTGGCTCAGGCTGCCCAGAGGCTGTGGAGTCCCCTCCTTGGAGATCTTCAAAAGCCACCTGGACATGTTCTTGGGCACCCTGCTCTGCGGGTCCCTGCTTGAGCAGGGATTGGACCAGACAACCTCCAGAGATGCCTGCCAACATTAACCACCCTGTGACTCTGTAACCGATCCTTCAAACATCATCTCTATTTTCTTAAAAAGCATTCCAGACTTTCCAACTCTCTTCACTTTAGAGCTTTAGTTCTAACCCTCAAAGCCCTTTGAGAAGGTAGCCTTTGCTCTCTAACCAGTGACAAAGCCTTCTCAAAGACTTAATCTCAGAAGATGTGAAAGGGACATTACTAAATAGCACCAAACTGTCCTTTCCTTAGTTGACTGAAAAGATTTATTTTATTTTAAGAGAAATTATGGAAATGTTTTGGTAAAAACACTGATTAGTATTTTAAATGTTATTTTCCCCAGTTATTTTTACTGATCCTACTAATGATCTATTTTAACTGTTTTAATAGGTTATTAAAACACTTTCAGAAAAATGGGTAAATGTAATATTTTTGTCTGAACACTACAGGAATAATTCTTAAAATATTTCATCTGTTAGGCAATGGGCTTGGGAAGCCAATTGCTAAAGACAGGAAACATATTTCTTTGCATAAGGGTGTTATTGTGTTGATCAGACAGATTGTGGTCTTGAAATGGGAGTCTCCACTGACAAACTCAAATTGCAATCCCAAATTAGAGCACTGGTTTGGTGTTTTATTCTGGACCTGTCTTTAGTAGCAACATATCCCTTTGCTGTATTCCTGTAAATATACATATATATATGTATATGTATATATATATATATGTTTGGTAGCGGCTGCAGTGATTTTTTTTGTAGAGCTGTAGCACAATTTTGAGACAAGTCCCCGATGACCTCCACTTACTGTTCACCAGTTCAGTTATCAGAGCAGTTTAAAACCCCACAGATGATAAAGAGGAGACAAAGCATTTCTTGGTCAGGTACTGGCAAAGAACTTCAGATTTCTCCAACACAACATACGTTACTACTTGAACTTGGGTAGTTCACACAGGTTGTAGCTCATCTCACCTAGCTATGGTATCTAGTCCAAGCTAATCAAATGGGCTCTGTGTGCCCATCTATTTCAAGACTACGTGCCTGTTTCTGCATTGAATGACTGTCTGTGACAAAATGCACAGCTTTTAAGACTGTTAAAGTGCACCTTGGTTCCCTGCCCATCTCCCTCTAATACAGCCCTATCAGTGGAAAGTTTCACTCCCATGTTTGTTTCAGGTCTGTTCTTGTTTTAGAGAGATCCCAGCCTAATAAACATACAAATAAGAGAGCCATCCCTGGCCCCAAATGTGTGCTGCACTGTGGGTTTGCTGTGGCCTTGGTGCATCTCACAAGCTCTGCGCAAAGCTGTAACGAGATTCTCTTTTATCTCCAGGGGGAGATAAGAAGGTGGCAACCTGTGCTTAAGGAGCAGAATGAGCTTAGTTTAATACCACAAACACTACAGATGGCTACTGTAGCTATGGAATGACAAACAGCAGTTCCTAAGCTCTACGTGGCTTGAATCAGTGGGGGAAAGGAGATAACTCATGAACTTCCCAAACAAACATCAAAACAGATTTGAATGCAAGAAGGCTTTGTACTATTATATTAAATAAAATCCATGATAGATAGCTAAGTCACAGGAAGCCAGTTGCAAGCTTTTGCTGCTGTCAAATGATTAATTTCAGTAAGAACATCAAAGAGAGGAAACAAGGAAAATGGATGAGATGTTTGCTTCTTAGGAAGAGACAGCAGTGGGGGATTTTGCCCACATTCGAATTGCAGCCCTATGCCCAGAGGCTGCACATAACACATTGTAATTTCCATTGCCTTGGATTCACATAATCTCGACAAATAGTAAAACTCACTTTTCTGCAGAGCAGCAATAAATAGTAGAAGGTATTGGTTTCTGAGGGAGGCAGGATAACAATACCAGTCTGTCCTTCCCCACCCCAAAAACTGAGATTGTGTTTAAGAAATCAATATTAAAAAAGAAGAAAAAAATCTTATGTTGTGATTTACAACTTTCAGCTCTCTCAGATGGAGATGTAAACTCTCTGTAACAGAGAGAGAGATTTTCATCTTCAAAAAAATAAATCAAAGATTCTTACATGAATAAGCTGAATCCAGCTGGTAGGGCTTTATATCCAAAGGGACCAAAAGGCATGGGAGCCTGTAAAAATTCTGTCACACTTCTGTGGAAAACACAGTGTCTACAAGATCCTCCAATTTACTAAAGTTCTTTGGAAGGTCTAATGGTCTAAAGAGAAAAAAAACAGGAATGCACTATTGAGGCTGCAGCATGCCACTGGGTTAATATTGTTTTCCATGGACCAGCGAAGCCTGGGGACAATTGCAACAGATCAACCTAGGAGATGGAAGAATTTCTGAACCCTGATTCTAGCTTTTTATTGAACTTCTGGAGATGCTTCACGAAGAGTATAGACTTCAGTGAAGAGAGAAGACAGCAGAGGTTAATTTTATAATGGAGGTCATGGCTGGTTGGCTTTTCTTTTGCTTTTTGTTTGTTTGTTTCCTCCTCCTTCCCCTTGGGGCACAGAGCTAGGCCTTCATCAGAAAGGATGGATATCATCTGATGTTTCTAACAGACTACTGTGGGATCCCATCTGCTCTGTTCGTAGGAGTTGAACACAACTTTTCCAATTATTGGATTCTCCCAGATGGGAATCCAGGCTCCCTAATAGCGAGGCTGTGGGTTCCATTCAAGTCACAGGGGCCAAAGGGGCCAAATGTGAAAGATTTTGCATTTCCAATTTCCATTACCTTCTTGGCAATAGGATATATAACCCATAGACACAACAACCCAAATTTTAGGGCTCTGGAAATCTGTGAGTGCCCAGACAACGCTGCAGTTAGTTACTGTTTGTACTGAGGGGTGTGTGTTGAAAGGCTAGGTAATTCTGAGAGCTGAGTACTTCTGCGACCAATTTCATGTATGTGAGGTTTGGGACTTCCTTTTGCATATTCAGTAAAACACATAGCAAATGGCAGCCTTAAAACACCCACCAGCAGAGATTCATAGAGCTCAAAAGAGAATTAATCATAGCCCTCTGCAAGCATGACCTTCTGTTTGACACAGGCCACAGAATTTCACCCATCACTGTGGAGGGAATTATTCTTTCTTTCTTCCTAACCGAGCACTATCAAGCCCAATAACTTGCTGGTGGCTGAACTATAGCTTATCGTTAAGTAAGACATCCAGTCCTGGCATAAACACTCCACTGTGAATTTACCACCTTCTCTGGTAAGCTTACGGTGTGCTTAAGCACCTTGACAGAATTCATTCTTTTCCATTTGAATTTATTTGACCTAAACTTCCTACTATCCAGTGCTATTATGCGTTAGTGCACTGAATAGAATACTCACTAATTTCATTTCCCTGGTTAAGATGGTTACAATACCTGCCACATACCAAGCACCAGGGACTGAAACAAGCAGTTTCAGTGCTAAAATATTCTGTCAACAACCATTAGACAGTTCAAAGGCATTGCTCCATGGCAGGATGAGCTCTAATAGGGCTGTCACAGACAGGCGCCCTACCCCACCTGCACCAGCCCTCCTGTTCCTGAGCTTGCTGAGCGAATCAGTTCAGGGAGTTCAGCCAGAAGAAATCCAATGCTATAAAAGAGACGGATCAGGTTTCTGTTGGCTTGCTTCCCAAGCTGGGTTGTCACACGGCTAACCAGCACTGGGACAGGGGAAGCCAGCTCTGACGGGCTGAGTTAGGCAGCGATGAACTCAGGCTCCGGGAGAACCGCAGTTGGTTTGCACCATCTGTGGAGCAAGGTCCCACAGAACGCAGCGACTGGGAAGTTGCAGCTGATCACAAGGGGACCTGAAGTTGATGGAACCCTGAACTCAATATAGGGCTTCAAAAGAAAACAAAGCCCATGAGAAAACAAAGAAAAACAACAAAACAAAATAAAACAAAAACCTTCACTGCTCCAACTGGAGATTCCTAAATTAATCTTCAGTACTGGTCAAGGCATTCACCATCATGTGCAGGACTTCTGGTGCAAAAAGAGCATGGGAGGAGTGACACTTTTGAGGTAAAGTCTGAAAACCAAGAAGGAAGACCAGACCCAGAATCCTTCTCCCATACAGCATGTCCTGAACAACCACCAAAAAAGGCTCCTGTGTCCAAAATGAACCAGTACAAGACAGATTGATAGACTGGCCTGAATAAAAGTGAGATATTTTTCATATTCTTCTGAAATATTATCTTTTCCCCCTTCCTAAATAAAAGGCTGGAATGTAAAATCAGCTAAGTGCATCATTTTGATAAAAACTGTACAAATCTTTATATATATATAAAGGCACCATCTATAACCCTGACACTTCAGATAAAGGCTTTAGTTTCAGTTTAAAATATAAGTTCCCAGTATGGAATGTAAATTCAAACATTTGCTTTATTTTTAAAGTACTGTGTGTTTTGTACTCTGACAGTTACAAATTGCATATATAATTTATTGAGCTTTTTTCTCCCCACAAACCCAGTCCCCAAACCCTGAAAAGACTTCCTAATATTATAGGAGTCTGACTAGAAATACAAAACTTGAGGGGCAGTGGGAAGGAAGATTAAAAAAAAATAACTGAGAAAAATGACATAGATTAAAATTAAATAAATAGCAGGCAGCAGTTCAAATTGCAAAGTGCTAGGGGTATTAAAAAGGAATCCATCATATGTGCCAGGAAAATGCATAACAATATATAGCTTTCCCATGCTGGTCCTTTTCTTCTAACTTGGGGTCATTTTTTTTTTCCCTTTTAAAGTGAACTGTTACCCAGCTCAAACCCTTGCCAATGAAGAAGGCAAACAGCACAACAAGCAAGAATGAAGCTGTGCACATTTATTTAGTTTTCTTCTCTAAAGACTTTCCCATTGCCCTCATCCTTTTCCCTTCCCTCTCATCCTTTCATTCCCTACCCTCGCACCTCCCTGCCTTCTGCTGTACCAGCACAACAGTTTCTGGTGCTGCTCTGCAAAAAAAAACGTCCAAAAATGATAAAATAAATCAGAGAAAAAAGGTTGCATTGTTTGTTTTGACCCAGATAGTTTCAGAGACCTGCTTTATGCTGCAGCCCCACACAGCTGTATCAACACAGCTGAAGGGACAGCGGGGAACTTTGCAAGTTGGCTTCCCTGCCAAAGAAAATGTAGCATGTAAGCACTCCCCAAGGAGCCATTCAGTCAAATGGTATGCCCATTCTGCTTGGGGAGAACAAACTTTAGGATGGATTCAGTTCAATGTGATTGCACTGCAGCTGGGACTTTGCTCAATGCCAAAGTGTTGTGTGATTTTTTTCCCCTGACTTAATGTACATAAATGATTTTTTTTTACTAAGTTGCTAACCTAAGTTTGACTTTACAGACTCTAAATGAGGCTAAGAGGAAATTATACAAGAAAAATGGAAGTCCAAGGAGTCATCTAAAGACCCAAGACACCGTGTCATGAAAATTACTGTGAATTAGATAAACTCTCAATTTATTACATGCCAGAAACAGCAGAAATAATTTTTTGTCTCCCTGACCAATACAGAAGTAGACGGCAGGTTAGAAATCCTACCTTTTAAAGACCATTTGTGTATAAAACACCATCAAACTAACCTTCACCAGGGTCTTTTATGAAACTAAAAATACTGAGCTCCAAGCACTTCACAGGTCTGCAGGCATTCCACCACCCGCAAATGAATGGAAATCTGAATGTATTTCTTGACATCCAGTGTCAGAAATCACTTACAAGTCCAGCTTAAACACTGGGTCCCATCACACCCCCTACAGACCTATTTCTTTCATCACAAACTATTGTTCAGAGAAAAAAAATATCACTCCTCCCCAGGTGTTTTGGATTTCTTTGTATCTTCTTTGAAGAAGACAAAGAGCTATACAAGAGCCACCACATGGAGGTCTAAAGCACTTCATTAGCTTTTGCTAGGGCATTACAGAATAGATAGTATTTGATTACTTTAGAGCTTACTCTCTGTCTCTAAGATATTAGTAGGATTCAACAAGTGTTTTCATCAGTTTGCCTGGAAAATGCTAAACACCATAGCCGGCTCGACAAAACTATCAGTTAATAGTTGTTGATGCAGTCTATCTCCCTGCCTACAGTTTTGATAGTCAGTAATGCAGACAGGTTGTGGCAAAACAAGCCCAATTCCATGGAAACTCAGGATTTACATCATTTTCACATCGCTGTTATAGCGTGTCAGTGAGAACAAGCAGTAAAATAACTTAATATGCACAAAATGAGCAGTCAGCCTGCAAATAGCTGAAAATGATAATGGGTGACTGCAAGGACTGCAAACAAGCATGCCAGGCAGATACTACATCTTCCCACAGCAACAGCACCCTGCTGCAACAATGCTTTCAGGTTGCTGCTGGATTAGGATTAGAAGCAGGTCCCACCCTGGGTCAGGATGGATTAGGATTAGAAGCAGGTCCCACCCTGGGTCAGGATGCATCTCACCTGAAGCTGGCAAGTCTAACACTGAGACCTGTTATCTAAGCTAGAGGTTTTGGTCTCCCTTTGTCATCCAGGGAGAAAAAAAAAGCTGCAGACTGTGCCCCACTGTCCCATGGGTCTTTAAATCAGCCCCAGAGATGGGAAAAGCCCAGCTCCCAGAGTGTCCAAGCTTCCACACCCAGCACTGACAAGGTTCTGTACTCCTGCTGCACATCAGAGCAGCCCTCAGACTGCCTTACACACACACACACACAGACTCTGCTGGAACATAGCCACCTGCAAATGCTGCCAGCCTGCATCGCCACCAAGCACGAAGAATAAGGAGGAGCCATCCCTGCATGTCATGGTGGGACACGCATCACATCCTATTGATGGCCCCACAGCTCTGCACCGAGCCACACACTGTGATTTATTTTTTTTTCAGCAGTATGCCCCCTCCTTGCTATATCAAACTCCTTAATTTAATTATTCCTTTCTTTAGCTTTTTCTCCCTCCCAAGCCTCCTGTCTCCCCTGTCAAAGCCTTGCCATCACTCCCCAACCTAATTAGCTCCCACAGAACACCTGGGTTCTCCATGCAGGCCTGACATCTGTGCTGCACCAATCCTGGGCTCAATTGTCTCAATTAGGTGCCACTGGACACCAGGGTACGGCATTAATGTGACATCTGTACAGTTCAGGGAACGTCTGCTCTGCTATGGAGCTCTTCCATCACTTCTTGGCAAGAAAGAGATTATCGTTCCCTTAGCTGCATCCCTGCCATAACCAGAGGGATCACTCTCTGCCTCCTTGTCTCACATACAGCCACTCAGATCCTCTGCAGATGTTGAACCTTGGAAAAAATGGCTCCGCTGTGAAAGAGGTGAAATGACAGACCTCCAAGGCTTTGGAAACAGGAATTTATCGGAATGCTTAGAGCCACAATTGCAAAGCTGGGTAGAGCAGCTATAACAGTTGCACCTTGATTGAACTCTGCTCTAATCCCAGCAAAGTGCAGCTGTTCGCCTTGCTTGGGCTGACTATAAACTTGACTACCTCCTCAAGCTGCATTGCAGGATTTTAAGCCTTCATTAGGCTCAGATTGCTCAAATTGTTTGCAATAAATTGCAGGCCAAGACGTTCAGCGGTAGCACAGAAAATTTACATCTATTAGCTGCTGGCTAAATTTGCCCCTGCTCTTCAGGACTTTGGAGGACAGTCAAAAGGGCATCCTCAAAAGCTGAAACTGCATAGATAATATTGATGAATGTAAATTTAATGCTAATTACAATAAAAGGTGTAACAAAACAGCTTGTTCAGTGCAGATGAGGAGAAAAGAGGGACAAAGGTTTCCTAGCAAAGATGAAGGCTTGCTTCCTAGATCCAAAGTGAAATAATATTTTTCAACAAGTCACCAAGTTAGGCTCATACATTAGACTTTTATAAAATCCAAGCTCCTATTAGACCTTATTTTGTGGATTGGTAGGGGGAAAAGTAGCTAATTTAATTTTATTTGACAGATATCAAATCTAAGAACAGCATTTTTAGTGACATTATGCTGAATCTAGGAGGCTTATCTTATCACTTTTCATCTACCTGTCCATTCTTCCCAGTATAACTGTTGAAGTTGTTAGCCAATTTCAACTATATGTGGTGAACCGGTGAGGTCTCAAAGACATCATGGGTTTCATGGAAATGAATCTTTAATCAAGAAGGGAGAACTTATTAATTTCTCTGCTGATTAAAATGGCTGTAGTCTGAAAGCAAGAATCATTAAAAAGTGAAGTCGCACCAGACTTTTTTATGAAATCCTTAGCTTTAGGAAAAAGACAAAACCCAAAAATCCCTACCGTCACTATTTGTACTTTAGCAAGCCCCCAAAAATTCAGCTAAGAGTCTACTCCATAACATAATGATCTCTTCAGTTCTCCAGTGCTTCCACTGGTCAAAGAACAAGTGGCTATGCTGCATTATTTTGGGACTACAGAATGACCCTTTGGAAAGAAAAAGGGCAAGAAAACACTTTCCTAGACCGGATTTCTGCTGATGTGATGTGGAACTTACTATGAGTAAGATTTGAAATAGGTATCCCGAGCTGCAGCACATGTGAGCTTTCCTCATCCTTTAGGAAGAAACAGAATTAAAGAAGAGCTTTTTCTTTGCTCCTGGTGCTGAGACATGAAATCATTCCCCCTAGAAGCAGCACGTCATTTTTCATGTCTCTCTGACCAGGTGACCTGTAGGCAGTAATTTCCTTTTGACAGGGGTCTCTTTTACATGCTTAGAGGCAATGACACACAACTTACAGTGGAATCCCAGAATCAGTTCTACAGACCTTCAGGGGGAAACTCTTCCTTTCAGAGCAGACTCATGTACAGCTATTTTACGCTGGATTTTTTCTGTAGCTAATAGTATTCATATATACTATAGTTAATCTGCTGAACAACACAGCTCCACCAGCTGAAAAAACTGCTCTGTAAACTGAATTGAACTACATATATATGTATAAATACATCTGTAGATTTTACTGCTTTGGGAAAAGGGAGAAAACCCTAATGCTCACAATCCCATTTGTCAGCATAGCCAGGTCTGCTTTCATAGCAAGTCACTACATGGAAGAAGGGAATAATTAAAGAGAACAAAATCAGCATATGCTTAGTTTTAGAAAAATGTCCAATCAAAATGTCCAATGAGAATCATTGACTCACTGGAGTATAGGCTAGACTGTCTTATGGACTAAAAGTAGTTTTTCAGAGATCTTTGTCTTCAGGAATGCTATCTGTAACATCTTCCACCAGTCAATGTTCACTGTGCCTTTTCTGCAATGCATGGTAATGTGAGCTCAGGCACAATTAATAATTAGCAGCCAATAGGCTACAAGTAATGGATATGGAAACAGGTTCTGATTTTCCTCTTTTCTCTCTTCATTTTTCAGCAGAGTATTTGCATAGTCAGGGACAGGAGGGATTATACTTTAAAGCCAATTAATATCAACCAATCACCAAAACTAGCTGTTTTGGGAACTCTAATAAACAGTGAGTCCAATAGCTCGGTGGACTGGGGCAGACAGCAGGGTTCTGGCCATCTGCTTGCTCTAAACCAGGAGTAATGCTCTGGAAAAGGGCTTCAGTTCCTGATTTGCAGCCTGGCCCCCAAAAAGGGCCCTGACTTTGGCCCTCCTTTTTCTGGAAAAGTTTTATAAGTAGCAGGCAACTGGTGTGATATGGCTGGATTGATCCCATGTGAAGTCTGAGTTTCCTGAAGGACATTACACTTCCTCAAAGCAAAGCCATCGCACTGAGCCTTCCACAAACTGAGATCACCTGCCCTCTGATTCCTCATTTAAGTTTCAGTCTGCTTTAAACCTAGCAAAGCAGGCAGAATATTATCCTGAGGCACAAACTTTAAGGTCAAAGAGAGCAATTGAGAGATGTGTCAAAGTCCTGCATGACTTAGTGGGTGGTGTCAGCACCAAGGACATTAAAAATTTTCATTAAAAGCCATTTCAAGCACTTTTTTTTTTTCCCCTTTGAAGATCTCACTGTTTAAATGAAGTTTTTTTTGTTGATGTTGTTGTTTTTTCTGCATCCAGCACTGTTCCCTCAGGTTTCTTTTTTGTCCAATGCTTTAAGCGTTCTGTCATCGCACATGACGGAAAAATATTATCAAAGCAATCAGACTATAGATGAAGGGATTTAGCCACTTACAGCTGTGTTCAGCTCTCAGATGAAGCTCATGGCAGCTGCAGAAAGCAGCAGGCTCAGTTGCCAGGCACAGCAGGTCAGTAGCCATCCAGGGCAGACATGTATGTTGGGGGAAGGCTGGACTACCCCAAACACACTCAGAGGAAGAAGCAGATGCTATATTCCATGGGATCTTTCTACTCTAACAAGGGTGAGTTCCAGGTAAGTTACTAAACTAGAGTTCCTCCTTTTTACCATCTCATTCCAATAACTTGCAATGCAGGCAACAGGAGGAGAAAAACAGTCTAAAACCAATACGGACATATAATTGATCTGGGTTCCTAATCGCTGCACCACAGGGACAGCAGTGCTTTAAAAACAAGATGTATTTAATCACAGTGTCCCACTGACATCAGTTCAAAGGCAGTTTCAGCTATTCTCATCTTCAGGAGAGAACTTTCTTGCCCAGACTTCAATTAATCCCCATGCTGTCTAATTTTTCAACATTTTCAACCTTGTACAGATTCTTTGCACAAAATCCTGTCTCTTTCACTTGTTTTCTTCTCAGTTTTAATATGCAGGTCTTCAGCCACAAGGAAATAAGAAAACTTTCTTATCTATCCAGACTTCTCCTTCCCTGCACTATGATAAGACCATAGCTGCCTTTTGATATGCTTTATTTAACACAACCAAAACTAACTCCCAGGGCTCAGTCTCCTTTTAGTCCATTATGGAGATTGTCAGTTTTCTGTCTTGTGCAAATTAAGTTCTTCACTATTTTGCCTATGAATTAGTGATAAACTGTTCCTTCATCATATATTCCAGATTTTCCTAAAGAATCTTATTTTTTTTTTTAAATGAGAAACTCTTTAATATCCTAGTAAACAGATATACTTCTATGTCTTGCAAAAAGAACAGATTTCCTAATTCCAATTTGACTCTGTCATTTTATTTATATTTTTATAAGTCAGAAGTATATTAAGTCTCTGAAAAGAATGCTACATTTTCACTTGTAATTCTGTAAGTTTTTTGGTATTGAATTTTCTGTTTTATACATTTAATTTTAATTTTAAACATCTTAAAACAGAGTACTAATCAAAAGAAGACATGAGAATGGAACTTTCTCAAATCTGCATCTATGCAAACAACTTGTCTCTACTCAAGGCATATTTTCCTTTCCTAAGCTAGACAAGGCATCACAAGGTGCACATGTATTATACTTCTAAACACACGACCATCTATGCAAGGTCAGCTCCACCACTGACCAGTGACAAAAGCCAAAAGAAGAACAAGGGGAAGGGTAGCAATATGTTAATACACCTCTGTTGCAGACTCTCAGTTTCCAATAATTTGTAGGTTCAAGAAATTCAAGAACTGTATATAATATTGTGTTTAATTGACCTTGATGAATGTTTCTTCTGTGCATTTATCTAATTGCTATTTAGCATCCACAAAACACTGTGATAACGAGTTCCACAGTTCATTTATGCACTGTGTAAAAAGCACTTTTATTTGTTTCAAAACTTTCTCTTGCTAATTTCCTTCTGATACCATCTGTTCATTAAGAGAGCAAACAATCTCTTTCTGGTTCACTTTTTTTTACGTATTACTTAGGATTTTCACAAAATCAGTGAGGATGGAAGAGGGCTCTTGAGATCACCTAGTCCAACACTCCTGCTCAAGCAGATTGTCAAGAACAGTACCTCCACTGATAGAGACCTCAAAGTTTCTATGGGCAACCTGTCCCCATTAATAAATAAATAAATAAATAAAGTTTTGAGTTCAGATTGATTTTCCTGTGTTTCCGTTTGTGCCCATTGCCTCTTGTTCTGTCACTGGACACTACTGGGAAGAGTCTGGCTCCCTCTTACCATCAGGTATTTATGTACATTATGTATTCCCTGAACCTGCTTTTCTCCAGACTGAACAAACCCACCTGTCTTAGACTGTCAGAAAAACAGGCAAGTCCCATAGTCATTTTTGTGGAACTTTGCTGGACTTGATTTGCTTGCATTCAGCGTAGAGATGTATATGTATACAAGCAGTGGGCACGAGAATGTTTTCTGTACATTCTCTATTCCTTTTCTAAAAAATTCCTAACTTTCAATTGCTCTTTGAATGCTACTGAGCATGAAAAGATGTTTTCCTGAAACTATGTATTTGAACTCTGAGATGTCTTTCTTGAATGAGCATTTAACAGATGGGGCTGTAAAATGCCGATTTTTCCTTATGGTATTATTATTATTAGAATCACTTCTGAATGCTTCCTTCTATTCTTCCTTCAGTTTTTGCTTTGCTTTCTCAAAAATTGAAAAAAGGAATTGATTTTGCATTAGCATTTCTGTCCCCTTTCAATTATTTTCCAATAGGAAAACATAAAAGCGAAAGTAGGGAAAAATAGATAAGGATAAAAAGGGTGGAAATGTGTAAAGATGTGGTATTGAAGTAATGTATTGATTCTGTAAGTGATTTTCATTTCAAGATGGTTACAGCATAGCTTTTTGCCTTCTACACTCACTTGCTGGTCTATGTGCTGGTCTAGAAAATGGCAGGAATAAAAGAGGTGAGACAAAACCCCACAGGATTTGATAAGAAAGAGCTGTTCAGGGACAGAAGAGGTATGTCACATTATGAGTGAGGTAGGACTTGGAGTAATTTAGGATTTCATTCCAAAAGGATAAGAAATACTGGAAACATAGTGAGGCCCAAAGACACAACTATTTTGCTACAGGCAAACCTTAGCTATTTGTTTTTGTGACCCAACATGAGCTTCTTGGCATAGTGTCAGAAATTCACAGAAATATATTACCACCATCTTGACAGTAATAATTTTCTGACTGAAGTTTTGGACAAGGAATTTCTTCTCCACATAGTGGTAAGGGGTGCAGAGATATTTGAATATATTTTTTCTTCTCCACCGTATCAGGTACAGTGCAGCAGAATGACAAAGGATTTCATCGGGTGCTTATACGCTTCTCACTTTGATATAGAAAACAATCCCCCCCATATATACAGGTTGACCAACGTGAAAGTCTGTGAGGTGAATTATTTCTAGCACAGTGTATACACCCTCAGAGGGCTTCTCCTATCTTTCTTGAAAGTTCCCTTCTCATTTTATAGTAGATTAACCATCAACACCCAGACATGTTATTTACATGTGCCTTTTCATTTGAGCTTGGACTAATAGGTCCGTCCATAATTATTTCTATTATAGGGGTGCTCAGAGATTCCAGGCATATGAGAATCACTTTGAAAATGTAGTATGACCCTTGCTCAGATGAGCTTACAAATTTAAAAGGTCATGAGAAGAAAACACAGATGCAACAGTTAAAATAAGAACCACTTGGATCCCTGATGCCAGGTATATAGGATTTCAAGGAGACTGGATAAAAAGTTCATACATATGAAATGGCAAACAGCTGCATGATATCTACAGAGCACTGGGATCAGGTCCCTTCTTTATTGTGCCAGCAGAAATTCACCGTAGTGATTTCAAATTCCTTTCAAGTACAGCGTTCCTAATTTATTTAGATCAAAAACCCAAAACCAATAACAAGAAGCAGCCTCCTTCCCACCCTCAGTCACACTAGATTAAAAGGGATTAAATAAATTAGGAGGAATGATCAATAAAAGTTTCAAAACATTCAAAAACTGCAATCAGTACAAATTCATCTTTAGCTTCAGATTAATTCTACATCATAAAAGTTAATATTTTATGCCTCACTTAGCATCATTCTAATACCAGTATCTAAACACATTTGTTATTGTAAGCTTCATAAAACACCTGAAACAAGAGATCAGAGCAAGCACAGCTGAAACCTTGCTACCATTGAAATTGAATGCTACATGTTGATTTAGAGCCCAAAGCTGGGCATAACAGAGCAGCTAGTTGATCTCCAGCAAAGCTAGTTGATGCAATGCAGTCATCTACTCTGATATAAACTTGGCTGATGTGTCTAGCTGTGTGAAACACATTTGACTCTGCTCCAGCTTCTGAGAAAACAGCATTCCAGAAACCTGGTACCCTCTGCTGCAACATCATCCAGTAATAAACTTAGGTAAAAGTGGTCTGTCTTGTTGGGACACCATCATCTCCTGTTGTTTTGGGGGGAGATCTCTCAACCACATCATGTTAGTTAAGTTCACGGACACCTGAATGTGGGATAAGTATTTCAGTGTTCATCAAAAAGGTCTGCACTCTTAGTCCTTCACTAAAGGTGAAGCTCTGAACTTCTGCAGAGATTGGGTTCATGGAAATAGCTATTTTTTTAAGGTTAACTAGATGAAAACCTGATAGAATTAACCCTTTCTCTGAACATTTCTGTATCCTCAAAAAAAAAACAATATGTGTGACCATACAAAGTAAAGCCTAAATGTGAATTGGATGCACACTTAATCCAGCATGGTTCATGGAAATTACTCAGTACAGTAAGTGAAATCTAGTAATTTCAGAACCAGCTCATCCTACAGCAGGCACATATGCATTGATTCAATTTGGCTATAACTAAGCACGCAGTGCCACCATTTGAAATGGTCTGGGGGTAGCCAAGACCTCCACGGCAGGCTGGTAAATATACCATGGAAACTATATTTGGCTCATGCTCTTCTGCAGCGATAGCTGGAGTCCAGGAGAGATACTGGCTAAATTTGTTATCTACCTCAAACAAACTGATTTAGAAATCCTCATCTATGAACCAAATATCACAATATAAAGCTAGGGTTGATGATCCTTATCTGCTTGACTAACAAGAAAAACTGGAAGGAAGAGATCATTCAGTAGTTATCCAAGGGCAGCAAAGAACTGACCAGGATCCTGCAGATGCTCTTACCCACAGGATATGCATACATCCAGCATGCATACATCCAGCATGCATACATCCAGCAGCTTTTGTCTAGTTAACTGCCCCCAAACTGTGTCTGTATGGCACTGACTGCAATGATCCCAGATTCCTTTTCCATGCTTCTGTATTACAGTACAGTATGTTGCTCAAATACTTGTCTACAGCTTTCAGTGATTGCACTGTGCTTCTGCCATCTTCAGAGTTATTCTGGTTCAAGTTCAACACGTTGCAGGCACAAAAATTAGGATAACTGGTAACCCTACCACTGTACCTGTTCCTGCCTTTGTACTGGTACTAACACCATGGCTGAGAAATGGCAAGCTACAACAGCAAGGCACTAGAGCTCAGTATGTGAAAAACTGAGCAAACTGAACAGTTCCTATGTCTTGAAAGGCTCAAAACTAAAACTGCTATTGAGGAGCATTAGTTGGTACATGACTAGGAATTTTAACATGTGCTACATAAAATAATGAAATAGCAGGAAAACATATGCTAAGCCTTTTGTACACATACATAATGGAGGTGTAAGACTGAACTGTGGGTATGCTGATTTACAAATCTTAAATGAGTTGGACTGCTCACTTATTATAAAGCTTTAGCTGTAAATGAGAAACTTAGAACTCGCAGTTCTTAGCTGTACTTGAACACACCCATTTACAAACCATGCAGTGCTAAGCTAGAAAAACTGTACAGCTTTAAGCTATCCTTCTGGCTATATCTCGTTATTGAATAAAAGAATTTATCTGTTGTTGCATATTAAATCAGGATCAGGTACCCATAAAGCTGATGATGTTCATGCATAAAACGTGGACCCTGATAAAAAGGGCCTGACAATGTGCCTTGTGGCTACTGCTTGCTTAAGCTGAACACACAATCATCACATTTTGCTGTATTTCAGTTAACTTTTTTTGTTTGTTTGTTTTGTTTTATATTAGTTAATGAAAGCAAAGCCACATTCTCATTCTCACTCTTTTTACTACAGCTTTCTAATATGGAGAGAACCAGGAAAGCAATGTTTGACAGGAACATGAGCTCCAGCAAGTACATTTCTTCAGGCATCTTTCAGCTGTAACGTATGGGATGAACGCAAACCAACAAACCAAGGCTGAACGCAAAATACAATCAAAACGAACTGCTGCTTGGTAGATTACAATAGCACTTTCTGGATCCATCTGTAATTACAGCCCCAAGCTATGGCACTTTTGTGTGAGAAGTTAAAAGTGGGTCTGCACCACCAAGTTTACAGAGCTCAGAGGGAAATGGAAGTTCTTAAACTGAAAAATCTTCAAGGCCAATGGACAATGAAAGCTACAGCCAGAACTGTAACAGTTTCTCGACTCTCATTTCAAAAGCAGCATCTGTCAAATTAGAAGCAAAACCAGAACTGTCATCTCATTTGTAGATTAAGATGCCACTCAGCACCTTGTTGGTGGCATCTTGTTTGCAACTTGGAAAAGAGAAGTGCAATATGGCCCAATATCCTTGAAAAGATACCACCCACAGATTTTAGTAAGTTGTGTGGACTAGCCACACAAAACATCTCCAAATTATTTAACACCACTTTTTTCCTCATTCATTATTTAACAAGTACTGCTCTTGTGGTAGATAGTTCTCTGCTGTATATTTCTTCTTCAAAAAGGCCTCAGTCTTCTTGCTAAAATCTGCATTGTTGCTGTGCTCTCCCTTGGAAAAAGAAACTGAATAAAATTCCAGTGTAATGCTGCCTTGGCAGAATCTGGTTAGAAATCTCAGCTGAATCACTTCTTTATAGAAAGCTTCCTGCCATGCATGCTGTTGTCATAGAATCATCCAACGGCTTGGGTTGGAAGGGACCTTGAAAATCATCTACTTCCAACTGCCTGCCATGGGTAGGGACATCTCCCAGCAGACCAGGTTGCTCAAAGCCCCGTCCAGCCTGGCTTTGAACACTTCCAGGGATGGGGCATCCACAGCTTCTCTGGGCAGCCTGTGCCAGTGCCTCACCACCCTCTGAGTTCTGAGTTCTTAAATGTCTCCCTGGAGCATTCTTTTCTGCAGGCTAAACATCCCGAGCTCTCTCTTTCTTCATAGGAAAGATGCTCATCCTCGTAGCCCTCCTCTGGGCCCTCGTCTTTCTCGTGCTGGGGGCCCCTGACCTTGGAAAAGATAATTGCCCTGACCTGGGCACACCAGTAAGTGAGGCCTCACAAGGGCAGAGCAGAGGGGCACAATCCCCTCCCTCCACCTGCTGGCCACACCTCTGTTGATGCAGCCCAGGATGCAGTTGGCCTTCTGGGCTGCAAGCACACACTGCTGGCTCATGTAGAGACTTTTGTCCACCAGACAAGTCTCTCTCCACAAGGCTTTTCTCAATGAGTTCTTCTCCCACTCTGTGCTCATGTCTGGGATTGCCCCAACCCAGGTGCTGCACCTTGCACTTGGACTTGTTAATTCTTTCCCATCTTCTCAGTTAGGAAGCTACTTATATATGATTGTGCCAGAAAAGATACCTATTAAAAAAAAAAAAAAAGACATTTTTCTTTCACAATGTGGGTTCTTTGTCTAATCAGCCAGAAATGATGCATTAAGCAGACATGGGAGAGAAAAGGCTTTAGTTACAATTAACTTCACAGTCTGTTTCCAAGTGAAAGAAGACATTGAAGAAAGGACTGCACAAAACAATCTCTATTTTATTGATCAAGGACAGAAGCAGCAGTTTGTTTGGAAAGTGTATCTGTATGATTTACCTATTACATATTCCAAATCATGTTTAAACACCTATCAAGATAGGAAAGGTGCTGTTGTCCATCATCACTGTGAAGGTACACATTGGAGAAAACTGTTCAGCCTGCCTGTGGAAGAACCGATACCAGAGCTCCCCAGAGACCCCCACATTGGCTCAATCCTCCCTTGTCACTTTACTTATTGTCTGTCACAGTTTATGAATAGTAAATCCTCCCCTTGAACAACTCTATAAAATCATCATCTTCCAATCCGTCAGCACTGATGAGAAGGATGGGGAAAAAATTTGGATAAACACACTTCTGTGAAGGGAAGGAATTCAAATTGGTTTTGCTATGTTTTGCACAACCTCTAATTGTGGAGAGGTTTTTTTTTGGAATGCAAGTACCTTACTGTCACAAAGCTTAATCCACTTTGAAAGGATCATTCCACACACCAGCTTAACTGATTAACATCCGTGAGTAGATGAGCTATGAACTCCTCTCCAAGGAACACTCCTGCAGTTTCAGGTTAGAATCTGTGCGGGTGAACTACTTCACGGCTCAGTACTCTAGAGAAAACTACCATTAGGGATTTTCCTCTCCAAAGAGAAATTTCTTCCCCTAAGGAAGAGTCCCTTCTAAATCACAGAAGCTTGGAAGGACAGGAGGACACCAATATTGTACTTTAAGCAGACTCACTATTACAAAGAATCATCACATCAGCTGGAGGGGTTAAAAAAATCTATTTTAACACAATCTACCTGCAATCTGTTTTCAATTACTCCCTTAAGACTCCTTAGACGTACGCACTTCAGATACTTCATAATAACTGCTGTATTTTCCATCCACTGATGATACTAGGTCTTCTACGTAAAACCTCTGCTGACTGCAAAAGAAGTGCCATTTAGCAACATCACTCCTCTTTGCTACAAAGACATCACGAGGCAGTGCTAAGATTCACATTCTCTGCTCCTCCTTCCCCTTTCCAAAGCTATTATTCCCCCAAAGACTTACAAAAGTGCACACAAAAAGGCAAGATAACTGTCTATAGGAACAGGCACATCTCCTGCTAAAGAATATATGACCTTTATATTAAAGCTAAGAGCCCCTCCTTTTTTTTTTTTTTTTTCCCTTCTCCCCATGAAATATATATTTGCAATTACTGCTTGAAGACATACATACACCCCGGAATAAAAAAAAAAAAAAAAAAAAAAGGAGAAATTTGCACCGCTTTCTGCTCTGGCAATTGAAAATAACCACGATGACAGTGCATAAGTAGGGGAGGGAAAAGGAAAAGGAACTATTTCATTGGCTTCCCTCACTTTCAAACCCAACAGAAAGACCAGAGATTACAGGAAAAAAGAAAATGAGGGTGAGACCACGAAAGGCATGAATGCCAGTAGGCAAATAAAGAACTCACAAGCCGGCTTTCTAACACTTTTTGTCCCTAGTTATAGAAAATACAAATGTTGGGTAAAACAATTCCTTAGCAAAACTATTTTCTGTCTGTTGTATTTATTTTTTCTCTGTAATGCTTCCTGGAGAGATTTAACAGGATGATTTTTGACAGGTTACTCTGTGACTCAGCTGGATGGTTTTCTACCAACTACTGCTTCATGCTTTGATACATATAACGGAGCTCACATCCTGACTCTATGTAAAATTTTGTGCGTATTCAAACACACTCTCTCCATGTATATGTACAAATACTTGTTCAGGGTGAAACTGCTGTCTGACATTCCCCTGGGAGCCTTCCTCTATGATCTATCTTTGTGAAACATGTAGGGATTTCACCTTTAAGACTCGCAGCATCCCTCAAGTCAAAATTGGCAGTAGTTATTCAAGGGATTCAGAATTTATTGGAGACAGACACATAACGTGCTCACAGTACTAGATTACATACAGCCATGATAGAAAACCTGTTAAACTAAGCATTTTTTACTCCTCTTAGTCAAGGTTTCAGACTAACGTACTGAAAGATAACCCTTCATTTAAAATAAAATAGATAATTCCTCCCAAATTCTACTTTTGTTTTGCTTTAAATAATGTTGCATACAATGCTAAGAGCTATTAGAATTTACAAAATCAAGTTGAAATCAAGAACTTATTTTGGGTATCAGGATTTAAAATATATTTAATAAAAACAACTATATTGATGTGTGGACTTCCAAGAACAATTTTCAATGATATTTGATGTTTATCATATAATACTTTAAGTAATAAACTTACCTACAACTAATATATTTTAGCAGTCAGCCCGAAGACAGTCATTTCTTGGATCAGAGACACACCTGGACGGTTTGTTAGCACTCAGCTGGTGTTTATTAAATTGTTAGGAAAATATACTGAAAAAATGTGTGGTCATTTGACAAGTAGAAAGGGATAGATACTAGTTGTTTCTCTTTCACTGACTCACACAACCTTTTTGATTTCTGCAACATAGATTCTTCATTCATAATGTGATTTACAGTGAAATCAGTGTTTCCTAAGCCTCACATATCATACTTAGATCTCATTTTGGATTCACGTGCTAACGTTTATAACTGAGTTAATGTACAGTTTTTATAGGTTGCCGCACAGTCCAGCATACGAACAGGTTATTATATTCATTTTAAACCAGATGACATAGTGAAAACCCTGTATTCATTGGTAGTGTTCATAAAAGTTACATTTAACACTTTATAAATATACTTGAAAAGTGCTGTATGGTCAGGTTGATGATGTCTTCTGGGTTAATAACAAGGAGTCATCCTTGGCCTGTCTGGTCAAGTGGTGCAGCCAGCCTCAAGCCTACATGTTTTCATAATTACTCTTATGCAGGGAGAACAACAAAGATCAACACTTGGAGTAGAGACAAGTAACAATGATCAACACTTGGAGTACAGCCTGCCATTAGTACATGGCTCACATAACTATGAGGCTTTTATCTCTGGTGCAGTACAGACTTCAACAAATCCATTGATCAGTGGAGATCAAACTCTCAACTAGCAAGTGAATCACCAGTTGGAAAATAGGAAATTCAGTATGCGTGTCCCTCTCAGATGCCATCCTTCAAGTCTTAAATCCATGTGGTCTGCAGCAGCCACATCCTCAAGGTTATGCAGGGCTTCGCACAGATTCCCAGTCCAGAGGGGTTGTTAAAGTGTACCATTTAGACACTGCTCAGACAACCCTCAAATACCTTTTAGGAAGCCGTCTGTAGTACAGCCTGTTAATTCTCTCATCCTGCAGATCAGTGTCAATCACCATAAGAGAATCATGGCCCAGTTTCACTGGTGAAGCTCAAGACGACAACACTACAGAATTCCAAAGCCCAGGGACACCAGAAGGTTCAAATGCCAGAGTGTACCTTGGCTGTTGCTGCTTACCATTTTTTAGCACTGGACTGAAGCTTGCATTTTGACAGACAGAGAGTATTTTCTTCCACGTGCTCAATGCCTGTGTGCAGCAGGACAACAGCTATATTGATGGACCACAGGACAGACGATTCTGAGATCCCAGCTGGCTGGCAGGTGGGGTATTGCAGTCAGGCGCAATGACTGCCGTAATGTGTACAACCTGTGTTAGGGTGCTAGTAATTTTCTTTCACATGGGTCTCAACACCGCTCTGTTTGTGTATGCCTGGCCCTGCCCAGCACTTACAGCCTTGTGACAGGACACAGGTAAGTCCACCTGCACACTCATATCTCAGAGTAGAAGAACAATATGATGAACAGCGTTCTCCTAGCTGTGAGGACTCCTGCACCTCAACCAACTTGCAAACATACACTTTCTCTTCACCCTTTCCAACCAATACACCTCCATCAACCACTCTCCCCTTTGCTTTGGACATCTGTGAAAAAAACCTAGAAACATCAATCTTCTTTATACATCACAAATGTTTCTCACCTTGAAGGTTCCCAGAACCTTTTACTCTGAATTGCACTTCCAGTTTTCTTTGTAGCAGGTCACAGAGCGCGAATAGTTTAACTGACACCCTGAACCAGAACTCTTGCACTGCTTAACAGACTGGAAATGAATTCACTAACATGCATCGAAGTATAACCACTATGGACCTTCCTGAAACATGATTGTAAAATTTAAAAAATTGTATTACTCAGTGCTGTGAATATAAACTCTTAGTAAATAGCCAAGTATCTTCATCACAAGACAGAGAAGGACAAAGTCTCCTATGACAGAAATGGGAAACTGTCCCTGATTTCGGGGTTGATTGCTGCACTGCATGTGAATACCGTAGAACTAAGCCTGGAGCAAGTTCTCTCTACTGCTAAATATCTCCTTCTGAAGTTTTCTTCAAAAGAACTGGAGGAAAAATTAAGAATATATAAAGTGCAAAGGACTGGGGATCAAAGTGAAGAGCTGAGATGAATGAAGTGTGGCTACATCACACAAATCAACAAATTGTGTGAGCAAATTGTGTGATGGCCCTTCAAAAACAAATTTTTTAAAAAGTGGTTTTTTTTTGGTACAATATTCTCTAAGTAGCTGAAAATCCCAACCTCTCAGAAACACCTTAGGAAAATACCAAAAAAGTTCTGCATGTAAGATGAAACAATAGGAAATAAAAGCAGTAGAGAAATCCATATTTCTGCCAGATGAAGCAAGAATAAAAAACAAAAACACCCCACAATGATAATTAGTGCTCCTCCAAAGAGGAGTCAGCTAAAGATTGTAGGTACTGCGGTGCCCCCTCTGCAGCAGTTTTGCCAGCTAACACAAACATTAAGTAACAAGAGTAATATAGATCCTACTAAGTAGCACCTTATGTGGAGAAGAGGTGCTGAAACAATGTTGTGTTTAACTAGCAAATTTGGTAATATACTGAAATAACTAAGGGCCTATTACAGCCTTTAGTGGATTTTCCTCTATCAAAGCACTTCTTGTGTTTGCTAGCAGAATCAGCAAAGAGCAACACTTGATTCACAAACACCAGATTCGGATTCAAATCAGTCCTTCTTATGTTCATAACTGGGAGGACTTTCCTCCTGACAAACAAAAAAAGGAGTGTAAGTGCACTCTTTCAAAAGATCCACACATTTATGAAGAGCTAATCACACTGTTGATTATTCAAAACAGATTCATTATGCACTTAACATGTGGCACAGAAGTCATTTGATCAGTGGCCTTATTCCCGAATCAAACAAACTCAGTAGTGAAAATCCTTGCAGAAAGCCAAGAGTTATGAACAGAATCCTCCAGCATGCCATGTCTCAGCAGGTAAGATGAAAAAGACAAAACAGAATACCTCAAGACTGCAACAACAAAGAGTTTATTAGTCATGAATATATAATTGCTGTACAGAAAACATTTGTATTTAAAGTGTGAAATACTGAACGCCTCACTGTGCATCCTGGTTGCTGAGCCTGTTAGTGATGATTTAATTGACTGTGTACAGCCGATGAACTTATCAGCACTTAAAAACATTTTTGTAAGCAGGGAAGAAATGATTGTCCTTTCTAAACGATGACGTTGTCCAAGGTGAGAAATAAAGGAACACACGAATCATATTTAAAACTTACACAAGGATTAAAGTTAGTAGGAGGGGAGGAGAGGAGATTAACGTGGTTTCGTGTTCTTCTCCACTGAAGAACTGTAGCCTCACTGCTGCACTTTGTACATACACATATTCAGTATAGCAATGATTTCCATTTGTAAATAAAATATTTTAACAGGTACAAGAATCTACCATCAAATCCAGCCTCTTCCAGTTATCTTTGGCTTGGGAGGAAGTTGCTCACTTCAACCTTTGAGGCTGACATTTTTCTTAGAAAGAAATGCCATTATATCTGAGCCTGAAGGATGGTATAAATAAACATTCTCCTTTTTTTTTTTTTTTTTTTAAAATGGTTATTTTTAAACCTTTAAAGAAATGAGACTCAAAAAGCTTCTCTGCCTCCTGAGCTCTCGGTTCTCCATGCTACCAAATCGGCAGCTTTTGCCTTCCAAAACTGTTTAATGAAGTCCACAAGGGCTTGAGAAAGTCTCTTTCTTGAGCATTTGCTGAGGCTTGTTTCCATCACAGGAAAGCAAAGGGCTTATTTTCTCCAATACTACAAGGGAAGAAAAAACAGAATGGAATTTATTCAACCTGGCTTATTCTCACAGACCAAAAGTTATGTGTAAATTGAACTGGGTTTAAAAACCATTGAACACAACCCTTCAGGAGACAAGACCATTTGGAAACCAACACTGTCTGACACTGGACACAGTTTCATCCAATATACACAGTCCTGGTAGTAGATTTTCCACCTGTTTTATTTTCAGCATGCAAGACAAGCTTCTCCAAAAGGAGAAAAACAGAAGCCCTGCTATGAGTGAAAGGAACCACAGCAGCATTGGACCACAGCTTCCGAATATCCTAAAACCTTTTTGCGTTTACAGTTTAAATTGAGTTTGCTCCTTAAAGAGCAACTGCCTATTAGTACAACCTCAATTGCAATACTATATTTTAGGTGGGACACCCCTCATCTCCCAAGTTTTCACTCTTTAAAAGTCACTGATTGCTACATGGTTGCTATATATCATAGATGAAAATGGTGATTAATTAGAAGGTATTGGAAAGAGTGTAACCTGAGCATGACATAAATGGTATGGAATAAGGGGTGGATATCTGTCCTGGTTTCAGTTAGGACAGAGTTAATTTTCCTCCTAGTAGCTGGCAGGGTGCTATGTTTTGGATTAGAATGAGAAGAGCGCTGATAACATGCTGATGTTTTAATTGTTGTAGAGCAGTGCTTACACCAAGCCAAGGACTTTTCAGCTTCTCGCTCTGTCCTGCTAGCGAGCAGGCTAGGGATGCAGCAGGAGCTGGGAGGGGACAGACCCAGGACAGCTGACCCAAACTGGCCAAAGGGGTATTCCATACCATCTGATGTCATGCTGAACAATATATAGGGGTGGCTAGCCGGGGTGGAGGGGGGGGCCGGCTGCTCGGGGATAGGCTGGGCATCGGTCAACGGGTGGTGAGCAATTGCATTGTGCATCACTTATTTCGTACACATTATTACTATTAATACTATTATTATTATTATTATTATTATTATTGTTGTTGTTGTTGTTATTCTTTTCCCTGTCTTAATAAACTGTCTTTATCTCAACTCACAGACTTCACTTTCCGGTTTCTCTCCCCCATCCCGGAGAGGGAGGGGGGAGGGTGAGCGAACGGCTGTGTGGTGTTTGGCTGCCAGCCGGGCTAAACCACAACACTCATCTTGAGCAGTTGAGCAGTATTATACCATGCCATTAACTTGTTCTAAATGTTAAGTTTATTTACTTTTGAGACAAGTTTGTTGATAACCATTAAGAAGGAAACAAATAAATAGCACATAAAAGGGCCTGTAAAATATCTAGTATGACAATAAATTAGAGATACATTAGAAACTAAAGGCTTCATAACAGAGCTTTGAATTGAACATGATTTATAATATTGTTATGAAAGAACATGGCTAAGTCGGTGCCAAAATATCTAAGAGTGCTTTACTGAAGAGCTCCACTTTCACAGAGAGTGACACGGAACGCTCACACAATGGTCACTACAATAACCAACCTTATTAAAAAGTGCTTAACTATCGCAGTAGATATCACAGATTCCCTGTAGACCTATTCTGAAGGAAGCAGGATAATAAATATCTATTGATAAATTTAAAGAAAAACATGCTTAAGAGCATTTCAAATGAAAAATTGTGTGGCTTTAGGTCCAAATTTGCTATTTAAGCAGGTGTAATTATACCCGCATAGTTTTTTTTTTTGTTTTTTTTTGAGACAGTTTTTCTTACTATTTAGAGCAAGGCCATTGGTAATTCAGTGCAGCATTATACAGGAACAAATTGAAAGCTTCAATTGGCCATTGTGTAAGATGACCGCTTTACTACAAATTCAATTATGCATTAATTGTTCATTTGTTCAACAATTTAAAGACTCTGAAGACTTCAGCAGCAAATTCCTCTAACAAAGACAGTCTCAGAAAAAAGGTAATGATTTTGACTAATGAAATACTAAATATCACTACAAAGTGTCCTACCTCACTTGTAGTATAAAGATAATAGACTTATTACATTTAATTTTGATGGATTTTTGTTATTATATTTTTTTTTTAATACACGAACACGTTTCAGAATCTTAATACATGTCAACTGCCAATTCATTTGTGACTTATTTTTGTGTCCTCCTCACGCTGATACTACCCAATGTTCTTGCAAGGGGAAGCCTGCAACTGTAGCTATTTACAGAATATGAATGAAGGCAGTAATTAGAACTCCAAAACTAGCAGAATCCTACAGTGCATAAGGTTAAAAATGCCTTAAGCATTTAAAATAACACATTTTTGTTCACATTTTAATGTGCAATTTCATGTGATCCCAGGAGAGAAAAAGGATAGCTAAAAGGACACAGGTGTCAAACTCTACAGCACCACATAGAGAGAGTTCACAACCTCATGAAAAACAGCTTGTTACTTAAAACACCCTTCCGTGGATCTACAATCCTTGGGTTCAAATTCTTAGTTACTTTACCTATTCTGAACAAATCTGTCTTGCAATTTTAAAAGCAATTGTAAGTGTTGAAGAAAGGTCAAGCGAGTATACATCTTGAATGGAGAAAGGAAAGGTCACCTAAATCAAATCCATGAACTTTGACTTATTAATACAGCTTCACAAATGCATTAACAATTATCTGGGACAGACTGGCAGTCACCTAAAACCAATGAAGTAAAAAAGACGTCTTAGGAAAAGTGACTGTCAGTATGTCATTAAAAGAAAGGTCTAGGCGCATATTGGAGTCACTTAATTTTAATCTTGAATTTTTGTAATGGCCTTGTTTATTTTTAAAAACCTGAGGTAGATGCTAGAGTTTTTCACTTTCTCTTATGAAATTACCATCCTACATCCTATGACCGAAGTAATCCATAAGGAATAACAATTTTTGCAATACTTTCGTGTAATTACTCTTTTTTCTCCCACACTGTGCAAAAGATCACCCTTGTTAAATACACATGCAGAAAGATGTTTTTACTTTTTACCCTGCATTGTAACGAAGTTCTTCAAAATAAAAAATCGATTTGCAGGAAACAATAGATTAGTTGGAAGACCTTCAGCAAAACAGATAGCCCAAAACAGATAGCCATAGAAACTGAGAAGTGTTTTTATCAGATTTTGATCAGTTTTGAATGAAATTTTTCAATTTTATTTCTTGTCATGAGCCTAATACTTAAGGCAAATAGCATAATACCTTAAATCCCTCATAAATACAAACTAGCCAGAGAGCTTTAAGGAAGAAGCATTATAAATTCAAAAACGAAATTTGAATAACAACTTTCAATGTAAGATTTTTTTCCTCCTCTCATGGAACCCAACCTTCCAATTTGCAGTTCTTACCCCTGGTAAGATGACCAGTTACATTCCACTTGGCATGTTTGCCAAGAAGTTTAAAATAATTTTCTAGTACCACTGCAAGCTTGCTCTCCAGTCCTGGCAGCAAGAACACTTAACTTGTATGAACTACAACATCATTAACAATGAGCTCAAGTCTTGAATTTACTCCTCTGGACCTCTCACCTTACTCAGTTTTCAGTAAGACAACCAACTGAGAAGCTCTCTCACCTGTGCAAACTTATGTATCTGTTCCACCACAGCTGCAAAGAGGGCATGGACACTTTCATCAATTAGACTCTGCATATAATGGACAGCTTCTTCGTCAGACAGGTCCAAACGGAACTTGTCCTGCACCTGGAATGGGGTGGGGAGACAGAAAAGATGACAAATATGATTTCAATAGTTATAACATACACTATTGTATCAGACCTACCCAGTAGCAGACATGATTTAAGCTGTCAAAGTTCAGTAAAGAATCCTTATTTTACTTCTGAATTACAGCAGATTACTGGAAATTAACAACTTTTATTTAAAATGTCTGATTTTTAACTGTTTCATAAAAGTGAGCATTTAAATAAGCTAGAAACCCCTTCCAACCCTCCTCCATGAACAATCAATTGGAGACACTGCTACCCGCTACACTGATGTTTCTTTGACAATATATTTTAACTATTATAATTACTGCACCTACAACACATCTTGCTTGGTACTTGCAATTTCTCTAAGAATTAAAGCAGTATAATTAAGAATAGAGCACCAAGATCTACATTCCCCTATTACAGTCTTGGTAATGCCCTGATCCACGAATATTTACAAAGGTACAGTGGATGCCTGTTTGTGAATTCCAACTGATTCCATGGCAATTGTTGAGGACTGCTGCAGATGGCAAAATCTCATAAGCACCGTTACTACAAACATTTCTTTTAATATTCAGAACCTCTGTACATAGAACTGGCAAGAGCTTAAACAGTTTCAGAAAAAGAAACAACATTTTGCTTTTTGAGAGCCAAGTAAGTTTTGCAGACATGCCTTCTCCCTCAGAACACGAGAGGTAGATGCATAAGTAAGCATTTTGGATGAGTTCATGTAATTTGATGCACAGATTCAGTAAAGTGATAAAAATATCAAGGCATCATTTTCTCAGTTTTACGAAGTGATGTCTGTAAAGCAAGGTTTGCGAACAGGAATGGTGAGTGTTCAGATTTTTTCCAGGAAAAACAAATTTCTTGCATAACAATGCTAGCTATGGGAGCTCAATTTGGAAAGCCATTTGTGCTGTTCAAGAGCTCCTAGCAAGTCCATGATCTCCCTGAATAAAATTAAGGACACTAAGATCCCAGCATTCCCTTTGCGAAGTAGCACTGGTCACAATATAAAAATCGCTCAGCAAATTCCCATTACTTGCAGAAAATAGTTGCAGCCATCTAACCATTTCCTTTATGTTCATAATGGTAAATTTCAAAGGATGTGAGCTCTTGTAGAGACCGTTATATCCATCTACTCGATCTCTTGCATAATGAGCTAGGTAAAATAGTATAGACTTGATGCAAAAATTGTTTGATAATTTCCAGTTTATCTGTGACAATCTCTTTTACAGAGTCTCTACAGTGAGAAAGAATGCATCACATCCTAGGTAAACTGTTTCAATGATTAATTGCCTTGTTTAAAAATTGTGGCTTATTTCCTATTTAAACTTGTCCAATTTCCATCTCAAACAGTTGAGCTCATTATTTTTTTTTACATTATAGAACTGTCCATCACAGATATCTTTCACATAGGCAAATATCAAATGATTTAAGTTGCTTCTTAACCTTATCCTGGCTAAGACTGAAGAAACAGACTATGAGACAGAATCAAGTCTCTCCTGAATATTTTCCATTCATTTACCTTTACATATTGAAACAAAATACCAAATTATTTCAGCAATGTTCTTAATAAAGACATTAGTGAGATAGTATCACCTTCTCTTCCCCTTTTGCATTCTTTTTACACATCAAGGATACCACATAGACAACCGCCCTCTTTATGATAAGAAAATTCTCTGAGATATCAGTTAATTATTACTCTGCATCTTTTCCAAAGGCAAGGTATTTCAGAGGAGCACCCTTCAGTGCTACCATAAAAGCCTAAGTTAGCCTGCCAGGTACAGAAAGACAACACCACTTCACTCAAAATACAGTTGTAACTCTAAACATACTTCAAACATACTGCCACAAATTGAGTTCTTCTGCAACTTCAAAAAGTTTCATCAGTATGAAAGGCTAGATTAAGCTAAAAAATGTTCAAACTCCCAAGGAAGCAGATCACAGGGAGGGAATTAAAAGGTATTTCAGGCTAATTTTATACAACTTTCATTTTCATAACAAACATAAGAAAAAGTTTGTTATCTCCCATATATGTTAGAAGTTTGACAGTCAATAAAACATGCAGAAGAATCCAACTGAACTTGGACTACTCACACGCCTGCAATTATACACAAGCTTAAATACCTCCCCAAATGAGACCACAGACTTCTATCAAATCTTTTTTCATGCTTGTAGAAAAAGTGATGCAATGAGATTTTGCCAAAATTTCTAACTGCAGTTTCAAAAAAAAAAAAAACAAACCAAACCACTAATACTCTTAAAACTCTAGAACTCTAGTAATGGAGCACTTCAGCTGTTTTCTAATCCGTTCACAGAACAACTCAGTCCTGCAGTTACTGATGTTAAAATGCTGCTTTACTCTATGGGATTAAGAATTAAACTACTTCCCACCTTCCCCAGGAACAGACTGGCACACTGATATATGTGGAAAGAAATTTAGCCACTGCTAGACCCTAAAATCAGTTTGCAATTAACAGCAGGATCAAATGCTGCTGACCACTAGATCTTTGCCTGGAAGTTTTTCAGCACTGCAATTAAAAATGACTGCTGCAACCTAGCTGAGAAGAAACATGGCAAGATGACAAATTACCTCTTGAGCTGTAACAGCAGCAACAAGATTAATATATACTGACTTATGGTTCGTGTAACAAAACTAATAGTAATTGTTACCTGAAATCTCTCAGCTCCAAACTAAACGATATATTGTGAAAGATGGGGGTTTCTCACAGAGGAAGTGCAATTAGCAAGAGATTTCTGCATGGTGGTAGAAGGGAATTTGGGGGTCAAGTTCTGATGAGTTATACAATTATCTCATTTTACACATTTAAGAACAAAATTTCTCATTCTACACATTTAAGAAAAATGGTCACCATGAATGCATCAAAAACATCCCACCTGAATTATTTACCTGGAGTTCTCGTTTTGGCATTTGAATTAAATGAGTCTTGTTAGCTTGCTATTAGCATTGGTCGAAGAGGAAAGAAACATACTTGATGAATCTAGTTAAGCTTTTGTTTTGTTTCCAGAAAGGAAAGTTTAAAACCCCATACTGTATGCACACAATAACTTTAAACACATTCCTTTATGTCTCAACAGTAACCTTGAACATTTAAGGGTGAAAAGGCTGTATAAAGAATGACAGAACCCATGAAAATACTGACATTCAGCCTAAAGGTTTCAAATTGCCCACTTTCTATCCACCTGCACAGTGGATAATTTAGTCCTAAATACAGGGTAAAAGAAAATAAATGCAGAGTATATGAATTTACGTGACTAGGAATTTTATTGTAGCTCAGTTAAATTGGAAGTGTCCTGTAAGAAAGCTACTTAGAGACATCATGGTAGAGCTTGGTTTTCAAAGCAAAAGCAAAAGAAAATAAAAATCAGTAGGGGAAGAGGTAAAGATGAAGCATGAAGAAGAAAACATGGTGTGTGTGACTAGGTACAAGAGAGCAAAGCAGTAAGTATTTAAGTATTAATTTACCTTTGTCTGAATTGATGAAGGGTATATAAAACCTGACAATCACTTGCTGCAGAGTCATATAGAAGAGGAAGGAAACTTTGCAAAGTAACAAGCGAAAAAAAGGAAGATGTTCTATGGTATAACCATGAATAAATACCACTTTGCACCATGATTGTCCCATGTAAAATCACAGGCTTATCAGCTATGATAAGTTTGCTGGTGAAGCAAACTCGAGTGAAAAGCAGTACAAGAGGAGGAACTGGATACATAACAGCTTCTGCACCTTCCCCACATTAGAGGTCAACCACAGGTTGCAAACAACATAGTAACAGAAAGAGGGTGTTTGGTTTGTTGGGTTTGGTAACTGATACCGAAACATCAAAGGTCTTCCCACAGCCCGTAACTGTCACTCTCTGCAAAGAATTTCTCAGTATCTGCAGTGACTGAAGATTAAAGCATTAAATGAAAGGTCTTCCTTCTCTGTGCAAAGATAAACTCACACAGCACTTTTACTATCGTCTAAAACTGCATTTACATATTTTAATCAGGTCACAATTTGCAGCTATATTATGCTTTTATATTATGCTTTCTAGAATAGTTTAAACAAATGGAAAGGTGTTAACATTTTTTGCACATGGGTGGTAACCAAACAGTTGTCAGTTCTGACTACCCTTTTGCTGCAGAAATACCTGTGCTTCATTAGAAATGGAATCAAAATCAGAATTAATGCTCCCCCACCCTCCCAAAAAAGAAAATCAAGTAGTCACTTTACCCACGCATAGCAGAAAACCCAGGATCTTATAATGACGCAGCCTGATCAAAGCAAACAAACTAGAATCCCACCTGCTAACTTCTGGAGTAATTAAAAGGAGTCCCACAGCACAAGCATTGTTACTGGGAAGTAGAACATCATGAGAGATCAGACTACAGCAGGAATTAAACTATTTCATGCAAAATACTGATAATTCCCACCACATAATCCTGCACACCCAAACACCCCTTTCAAATATATGAAATTTCAAAGAAAATTAAACATTAGGTATATTTACATTTCATGTGACAACTCACTAGAAGGGAAGTTGCAAAGGTAACTCATATGGAAAGAAGATAACATCAACCAGAATAACAGACAGTTATCTGCTGGTAAATTCATACTTCACTTTTGCTTGAAGTGTCTTCAGAGAAAACTAAAAAGACTAATTTTCAAAACAGTATCAATGTGTTATATGAAGATCATTTCAGAGAAAACTCCACATCATGTCCACAGATCTCTGTACATTATGAAAATCTGGATGGCAGCATAGAGGAGACTATACTCAAAAGCCTAACCACCATATTAAAAGTCGTAGTAGAAGTGTTTAAGATAAGGGACAGGCCTCTGTTTTCTTCCAGCAAGTAAATCTCCAGGTTTGTCCTTCTCCCTTTTGCTATTTTGCATTTTTGGATGTGTGACAGGCCTGAGATTTAGAGATCATACACAAACTCAGTTCAGAAATACTGCCGGTGTAGTTAACCAATCTATGTTTCATGAACATTTGCAGCTATGATTGACATAATTACTGAGGAAAGTAGCAAAATATTTTGAGCTAACATCACACAGACATATGAAAACCCTTTCTCCACCCTATTCTTCTCAGACTAATTGCAAGTCAACCATTCCAAGACTGCTGGTTGCTCTAGTCTTATTCTTCCAGCACCATTAAGCAGCACTGCTGGTGTTTACTGCGACAACTAGCTAAGTAGCTAGTTATTGTGTAGTTTTATCACTCTAATATGGGATTGCTCTTTGCAAAGTCAGCTACTCAGATTGAATAGAAGCTTCAGTGTTCTTTTTGTTTGGGTCATAATATGCACCAACTACTATTAAAGCTCAAATAAAATAGTTGATAGCCAAAAAAGTAATGTTTAGTGAGGTTTTCATGATTTTTACTGTTTTGCCGTAAGATTGCTTCAAGAGTTAGCATTCAATGTACATGTAGCAGAAATGAGCACTAAATTCTTGGCTTAACCCTTATCACATTTCACCTATTTCAGCAAAGGGCTTTCCTGCTTTCCTTGCTGCTTGATTACAACACAGTCCAAACAACTCACTGTACAAACTCTTCAGATGCTCTATTTGAATGAATACTTTTATTTGAAGGACTATTCCAACAATAGCTTTTGTTTTCCAGGCTTTGATTTGAACAAAATGCACTTTCAAAACAAGCCTGTGCAGACTTCTATTTAAAAGAAACAGAACAAAACAAAAAACAGATTATAAACATTTATTATATTATTATATTATATTATTTATTATAACAGATAATAAAGACATTAGTGAGGATCTGTAAATTGAACTTCCAGAAAAATATGGGTTTTAGCTGACGCAATATGCAAAGATCACACTGTTCCTGTTCAGAATTTCATCATATTGGCCAAATAATTATGATCAAATGAACAGCATGATATAAAGCACCAGGAACCAGGAGTGTTCTTGCTCTCACTTCACTCTGTGAGGTTTATTCCAGCCTTTCTGGATTTCAAAATTAATATACATGCAGAATCAACAGCCTAGAAAGAGAAAAGCTGGGTGTGCAGCTGCAGCATCATTACCCAAATGGATAGAAAGATGAACGTCTGCCTAGGCAAAATGAGCTCAATGTCAATGTGACACTATTACAAAGAATAAACTTCCCCAGAAGAGGAAGTAAATATAAATACTGGAACAGACAGACTGATCAAGCAAAACTGAGTTTATTTCTCCTACAGAGAAATAATACTCCTCTTGACATTAATAAACCTCAGAAATGTTTCCTAGCTCCACCTTTCAAAAAACACTAGTATTTTCAGTTAGGTAAAAAGGGACAGATATCCACTGCAGTCTAAAAAGGAAGATCAGACAACAAATGAGAAACCTTTTCCTTTACACTGACTTGTGGACTTAACTCTCAATTATCCACTGACTGACTTCAGGGAGGAGGGAGAAAGAAGACAGGGAGTTTTACTACAACCTCACAAATTAAATCAGCATTAGAAACAAGCTGTCTCAAACTTTCTCTGCACCTCAAGTCACACTGTTTCTCTGTTTCAGCTTTTCTGCCTGTAAACAAGAATTACTTCACTTTGATGTGTTTAATGCAAAAGAAATAAAGCATGACTGTTTTCTCTTCTTCCCAGTTTCCAGACATTTCTACCACTTATTTCTCATCAGGTGTGGTGAGACGTAGTTAAAGGTTGCATAGATTTGGAAACACAAAGTGTTTTAAGTGCTACATTCTGTAAGAATAAAATTCCCCACTCCAATGAATCACGAGAATTTAACCTTTTCCTGTGTAAATCTAAAGGTGCTATCAAATCTGAACGGGGCTTTCTTAAACAAGTTGCCTTCCATCTACAATCCCTTTAAGCTCACCTATAAATGACACACTTGCAGCATCTTTGCAGCACCTTCTTTAAATCAATGGGCATCTGAAACACGGTTCAGTCAATTATAACACTGTCCTTTAATGCCTGCCAAGTTCTTTGTGTGCCAGTGAATCACTGGTCCCTGATGTTTTCTAATTTAAAGGTCAAACTTCCTATGAAGGACAGACAGAAGACATCTGGCTTTCCTGCAGAAAAATCAGATTTTTTTTTGTTGTTGTTGAGAGGTGACAATGCTGAATGCATTTGTTACATTGGAAGAGGGATGGCATACCTCCCCCTTACACAAAACTGGCTGCGTATTTGACTGCAGATTCTAGTTACCACTACTTAAAATTATAGCATTATATTATTTCAAAAAAGTAACAATTGACAATTAGCATTGCAGCTGCAAAGGAAATAAAAAGGCCAAGTAGCAGTGGCAGACAAAGGCACGTGGGGGGATTTGCATTATATCCTAAGTTATGCATTGACAAGTCAACATAAACAGATTTCAGCCCAGTCCTTTTCCTGAAAATTGAGATTTGGAAAAGAATAAACAAAGAGTGGAAAATTTAAAGGCAATTACCTCAGACGTCAGCGAAAGCAAGAGGCAAACTGGGGAGAACCTTCTGCTATTTTCCAATTTAATTTCATTTTGTAACATTTTTGAGCCAAAGGGGGTTCTCAGGGAAGCCGAAATCAAAGGGTAGCAGTAGGAGATGGTATCCTGACCCATGAGGTGAAGCACACTAGACACACTAGGTTTCTTTATGAATAGTATGGAGAGGACAAAACGAGATGAAAGGTTAAAAAAAGACAACTAATTTCAAGCTTTGCTGCTCCTTTTTCTTGGCCAAAAATTGACAAATGTTTTCAGGTTAAACAAAACATCAAGAATCTGAAGAGCATTTCTAAAGTTTTATGGGGTGAAGATAACCTGTATAGCTGGCAACCACTTTTCTGCTTTAATTTGCACACCCCGTCACCCCCCCATCCTTTTACTGGGAAAAATACTGATTGAAATTGGATTGAGGGAATTAAGTCAATAAAGCAAAACTTTCTTTCAATTTAAAGGTACTAGATGATCTACCTAGTGTTACTCGGTGCACACACTAGAAGTGGAGAGCTGGTAAAAAAATATTTTCTATACATGAAAGAATAATGGTGAAACTTGAAACCAAGAGCCTTCCTCCTCCCCCCAGCCCAGCCAATACTGACATTCATTTGCAGTTCAGTTTTAGGTGTGAGAAAGCACCATTAAGGTCAGCATTGGTTTAATTTCTAAACACAGATGTTATACAAAGCAAGTAAGAAGGTACTGTCAAATTGTGGTGTGTTCCAAATCCACAACTCCAGCTGTAATCATCAGAAGTTTCTGGTACATTTAACACTAACGAGAAGAAAATATCCAGTCTTCTCCCCCTGATAGGCAAAATCAGTTTGTGTAGAGCTTGCTCACTTTTGAACAAGAAGAATGTGAAAGTACCTTCAAAGATGCTATAAACAGAGAGTCCAGCTCTGCTTACTCCGTCCTGTGCCATAAACCATGTCAAACAGCTGTAATCTATACTTATTTTACAGAAAGTTGTACATGACAAGCTGCTATTTCAATTTTGCCTTGACTCGATACATATTTCTCCCAAGACATATCACAAGCATTGGACAGAAATGACACCCAGACAACACGCTTTTTGATTAAATGTAATTTTATAATCAAGCTTAAGATCTTCCAGTTAGCTCCTTGGGCTATAAAGTGTTACTGGAAGGTAGATGTTTCTTTGGCAAAAACAACTTACAACTAAAGATCCTGCCTTCCCTTCTCTTCCTCAGGTTACTAACATTTTCCTTAGGTGTGCCTTCTCATTCAGATTTCTCTAAAAAGTCGCTATTATAGCAGAATGAAACTGTTAAAAAACAAAGAACAATTCAGATCATCCACAGCCTCATTGAAGAGGGCATACTCTACATCATACTTTTTCCATTATCTTGGTTTGTTTTCTGTTTTGTCTGAACTTAAGAAAGGCAAAAGGTGGCAGACTTCCAATTGCCTTTTCAGAGTGATTAGTTAGTGTCTTGTTATACATACACATACCACAGGTGACAAAAGAAAGTACAAGAAATGAAGCCATACAAAATGGCTGTAGTGTTCTTTACTCGAATTAAAAATAAAAATTAAACATTCATTCATACTCAAAGAATTAGACATACTATTTTCTGAAAGTTTAGAAAAAAAGAACATCAAATATTTCTGATGTTATGTTTTACTCCCCGGTGTGTTTTTATATATTGTCCATCAGCAGGCAGATATTTCCTGCAGTATGAAGTACCTCTCTGAAGCAAGAATGACACGTTACATCTCTTTGCAAAGCTGCTCAGAACACAGCCCAAGGTACTGCCTAATAGCATAATGCTTTCCCTTTGAGGAATCAGAAGAGTAGCCATTCGAGAAAAATCCCCCTTACTACCTCGACTCTGTGGACTGTACTCTAGCATACCTGTTTCAATGAGAACAGAAACCTGTGTGGCATGAACAGTTCAGTGAATGAATTTGCTCAGAATACACTCATTTTAAGTATGTTATAAGGTGCCTTTTTTTTTGATCCTGTTAGGAGAAACCTATGGAAGTATAGTTAGAATACTTCATACTTGCTCCTAATAGCAGGATTGCTGCACCTACTAAAAAATTCCAATATCAAGGAATGCTGAACAGTTTGAACACCAAAATATATTGAAATATAATGTTCCATCTTCAATAAGCTTTCCTTTCATTAAAAAGGAAAATTATTTTTTGTACTATATACATTTCCTTACAGTTTCATCCTAAGTAATATTCTGATGTATCAGAGATTTTGAATAAAGGTAACCTATCCTGTTTCCTCAGTGACCTGACTTCAGCTGCCTGCGAGATCTGAGCCTAACTAGATCACTGGCCCTCTAAAAAAAAAAAATGAAGGCTCTACAAAACAGAGAATGAGTGTTACTACGGCACCAATAAGGAAAGTAAAGAAAAAATTTTCCACTGTAACTATTAAGAAGAATACCTTCTTAGATACAGAAATGTTTGTAAATCTCCACCTTTGTCTCCCATGAAAGTGATATCATGGTTGAAATGGCTATTGACTTGACTCACATAAAGGTAATTTAATTTTATGGGTCAGTCCAAAATGGATCTTTAGCTTATCTGAGTCTGTTGAAATATATATGGATTTTTTGCTTAAAGCTTTAGAAAAAGGCAAACAAAAAATCAATTGAGATGCTGAAGGCATTTATTCAATTTTCCTACAACAAGGTACAGTATTATCTTGTTAAATGACTGAACAAACTTGTCACTCAGCCCAAGAGATACACGACACCTTGTTTCATTTTTTATTGGTACTAACAAAGCTCAGAACTGATTTGAGACAGGCTAATGGGTATTAAACATTCAAAACAAAATTTCTAACACTATCTGAAAAGTGACCTCTTCACCCTTCTACAAAGAATTAAGATGATCCTGCTGCGAGGCCATTTTATAGCTGTTTACCTAATGTTTTTTCTTTAAAGCAAAAAAGAAATAGATAAACCAAAACCTGAACAAAACCAAAATACTTTCATAGTTGCTTTGAACATAGTTGTATTCATCCAGTAGATCATAATATCAACACCTGCTTTGTAAGAGAGTCCTCTATTCACCTGCTCTTTCAAGATCTCACCATAATGTATCATTTTTGCAGAAATTCCAGAGGTATATTTAAAGGACAATTCTTAAACCAAAAGGACCCAACCTGAACAGAATGTTATTTGGAATTATAAACATTTGACCTGTCAAAAAATGAGTTTATTCAAAATAACAATACTTGGGGCAAACGATTGAGAAGACTATACAGTAAAAAAAACATTTATGAACAAGCCAAACAGTTTAGTTATCTTTCTGATAATACCTTATTGTGTTTGTTTTACTCTGGTTTGCTTTTTTAAGGAACAAGCACACTCTAACTGAATTTACAGAACTTGTGACAGTGAAATCTGTTCTCTCAGTATACTAACTCTACCCATTTATAATTATTTTGCATCAAATTTTAAGGTCTTCACTCTTCCCCAGCTAAACAACATTTTAAAGCATGAAAGCGATCTGTGTTCCTTATAACAAATACTTGCCTCACTGACTCAGTTCTAGCTCTCAAAATTTTCAAGCCTCTAAGATGACAATGGACTTCATAAGGGTAAAAACCACAGATATAAGCTGCAGCATTGCCAGAGCTTAGTATAACAACAACTTTGTTGTACTTGACCTAAGTGACCTACCAGACAGCAAATAAACAAACTATTTGCATGAAAAAAGGAACTATTATTTATACTTAGTAATGAAATATAGAGGTAAGCACATTGATCTAATTCATACACCTATGAACTTCCTTTCAGATTTTGCTTCTTTCTTCTATTATCTCTGATTGGATAAACTATAATTATGCTTGATATGAACCTGATTTTAGCTCCTGTATATCAGTGAACTGTAACATACTTCTCAGCTGAAGAAAAGACTTGTTGGTTTTCAATTCTGTATCTTGATTTAATATTTCAAAACAAGGGAGGAAACTTCTATTAAGTACAAATTTTATAAGCATCTGAAACACTCAGACGTCACTACAGTAAAAGCACTCTTTAAAAATATTTTAGAGAATTTGACATCCTACTATCATATACTACAAAAAAAAATCTACCCTTGGTATAATTCACAGAAGTGTTGTCCAAGATAAAATGTGATGCCAAGATACTAACAAGAAAAATTTATGTTAATTGGCAATGGAAACCAGGAGACTGAATTTGATAAAAAAACAACAACAAAAAGAAACCAAACCACACTATGTCAGCCTTCACAGAAATGAAACAACGACTATATGAACTCTCTTATATCAATTTTAAATTAGGAAATTCTAAACATAGATGCTTATTATTACAGGCTACAAGAAAAACTTCGTTGGAGTCAATTCACTTACCTTCAAGAGCATTGCATTAGAACATGAAATATTAATTTAAATAATTTTGAATCTTTGCATTCATAGCTTATTGAAAACACTAAAGATCAGGTTGATCTTTAGAGAAAGTACACTGGTTGAATCAGAAGTGAACTGAACTGATTTTCATTGGATTCACAGGCTCCACACAGTCTTTTGTGGAATTAAAAGAGATAGCCCTTCACTATAAATCAGGTTATAAACAAAGCCAACATTTGCCCAAAAACGTAAGTGCAATGAAATTTATGTGAACATTTATCTGGTATTTTCAACGTCAACAGTAGATGAAATAGAGAAGAATGATTCAGGCTGGAGCAACAGGACAAAATCAGAATTAGGGGACAAACGTCAGAGTTTGTTTTCACAATAAACAAAGATTTCTTAGTGAAGAAGATGTAAAAACAGCCTCAGTTACTGTTTTATAAAACTATATGTGACTGTTCCACCTAGTTTAGAATCCTGCAATCTTTCATGATACAGTCAGTGTTGACTGCTTCATGACTGCTTTTCATTAAGGTGATCACTGTTCTTAGCAGAATGTTGAAATATCACTTGGAACAGAGGGCTAGAGCAGACTAGGCATGGACTCCATGGATGGTCGAGATCAATGCTGCATATATGGATGGGCACACATGCTAGGCAACTTCAAATGTATATTCCCACCTCTAACTTCAGTGATTCTAGAAATCACTCAGTCCTCATAAAACAGGAGCAAGCCTCCTCAGGTCATTGGTTACACACAAGTCACCAGAAGTGACTGAAAATTTCATAATATGATGGCTTTGGTTAATGAAAGACAAAGAAAGCTTTCCCGTTACCTTTTTTACAGTCTTGTCAGGTTCAAGAGCAATATCTGGAATGTTGGCATCCACCATGAGGGAAAATAAGTTCAAGATCAAGTTGGAATACCTGAGTAGAAGAGCAGATTAGATAAATAGACTTTGTAAAATGTACAAAAGACAACATTTTGTAAACTTCATATAAGAAATCATAAAATCAACTTGAGTTGGTAATGTTTCAGAGGAGATTCATACACACCACTTTATTTGGACATATTTAAGATATCCAGTAATAGGAATGACAGTTTAAACCTTGTCTTGAACTGCCAAAACTGAACACAGACCACTCTTTCTTTGGTGTTTTTTATGTTTTTTTTTTTTTTTAAACAATCTTATAAAAATAGAACATTTTTAGAACAATGTTTATCCAGAGACACACCAAATACAAACAGCTTCAAATACTGTAAGATTTAATGCCTTCTCCCACTCCTAGGAGACCAAGCATAAGTTTGGATATTGATTCAAAGGTTAACTTAATTAACAGGGGTAACAGTTACATAGCAATATTATATATATTAGCATTCAAACAAATGAAGTCTTCACAATTAGAATGATTTTTCATGTTGCTGCAAGGGCTTTCGCCATAACAGGTTGACTATGAGTGGTTTAACCAGATCTAAGTCTGCAGTTGCTCAGTTAAGCTGCAATAACTTTGGTAGTGCAGATGTCAGTTATAACCATTTAAAGAGAAAAGACAGAGTAGTTTTCAGTTTTAATACGGTGTTGGTAGTACTTTTAAATCTTTTAAAGAACATCATTTTGCCCTTGCAGGAAATTAGCTCTAAGTTGCTATTTGAAAGGATAATTTCCAAGCTGTTCAACATAAACTGAAACTTCCCTTGCTCTGTAAAGAGAGCGCGTCTTCTTTTAGAGACAAAGTAAGCAACTAGCTTCAAAATCTGAAATACTGCTTTCCTAAGAGCAGCAGGAGCTTCTTTGATGATAGAAAAAGAATTCTTAACAGTAAAATTTATTAGCAAACTTGTGAATACATATAAATTGGCAATCATAATAGTATGAAATATTTTAACTACAGAAAATGACTCTTAGCCATACTCTACAAAGTAAATATTGCTCAACAAAAATCTCTCTTGGAAAGCTTAATTCTACCAAAAACTCTTGACATTTAGTAACAGGAACTAGCACTACCTAGAACATTTCAATAGAAGATTCATCTCTTTAGAACACAATTATTTTAAACTGTTTGGACAGAAATCGTTTGTCTAATTTGTTTCAGCTGTTCTGCTTCACTTTCCCAAGGGCAAGGGGCTGGAAGTTGGAAAATATCTTTTAGCACAATAAAAATTACACTACCATTTTGTTTCAAATCTGGCTACAAACTCTGGAAGTTGAGTTGATTTAGGTGCCAGAAATGCTTACCACAGGTTTTCATGAAGATTTGTTTTACTTGCCTGAAACTAGCAAATTTCAGTTTAAACATACTTAAAAGCTTACAGCTAAGCGCTCTCAAAACTATTTCTAGGTCATTGGTAGCTTAGAGCAATAGCAATTGCCAAGGGCAGACTACTTTCTTTGCTTTTCATGCTCCTTATAATAGCATTCAGACAAATGCAACCTGAATTATGTAGCAAGAAATTGGGCAGAAAGAGGAGGTAAAGAAGGGCTGGACAAACCAGAGACGGAACAAGATGTGTAACAGGGTGTGACAGACAAAGGGCTAGAGTGCAGAGACTGATGCTAACTCCCCATAGAGTCTTATGTAGGAGCAGGGTACGCCAGGGACAGACAAAAAAAAAAAAAAAAAAACACCAAGAGCCAGAAGCAAGGGTGTATGCATACTGGTACATACTGGCACATGAGACACAGGGTGTCAAGATGCTCACAGCTGGTCCACTGACAACCCAAATTCACCCTAACATCAGACATTTTCTTGGAAAAATATCTTCAGGTATTGATTCTAGATTCTTTTCTGACGGATCCTGCTGAAGACTTGTAAACTGGGAATTCAAAGGGGAGGGAAAGCTGACACACAATAGGACTTGAGCCTTTTTAAGTAAGCTCAACATGTACAAAAAAATGCTGCTATGCCATAAGTGAGGATGCAGCTACAACCTGCCCTGCAGCACATTCAGCACACATGGGCTGCTCCTTCATTACAGCACTGCTGACAACCGCATACAACTGATCAGTGGTGTTCAAAAAAGTGGAAAGCCATCTCTCCCCAGGGGAAAAAAAAAAAAAAAAAAACACCAACCACAAAAGTCCCTCAGCAATGATCATATGCAAAACTTCTTTCATGTAAAACTAAGAACAAGACTTTTTCCACTTGTAAGTTGGAAATTGTTTTTGTTTTTGCTTTGCAACAGTATTCTACCAGGAACCCTGCAAGGCAGATTCAGCATTTGAAATATGCAGAACACTGTCTATACCCCAGGGAAATGAAGAATAAAACAGGAACTGATAGAGATAACAAATAGGGAATTTGCATTCTGACTTAGCAATTAGAGGTTATGATTTCACCATACTTAGCCAGAAGTCTCTGTGACCAGGTTGGCATCAGTGTGCAGAACCATTAGAGCTAAGATGTTCCTCCATATTTATTTTTTTTTCCTGCCTCAATAAACAAGTAATCTTGATCATTTTTAATTCTAGCTGCTTAAAGTAATAGTTATTGTAATACCAATATTATTCTATGCCTCCTCTGTTATCTTATGCCTTAAAAATATTTATCCAGAACCATTTAAAAATATTTTCCTGTAAACCTGAACAAATATTGGAGAGAGAATTACAACTACAGTCCCAGAATTAAAAATGAAGCTATCTTGATTTACAGTTCAGTTTTATACCAACATGACTGCTGCACTCCACATCTGAATATGACCTCTGTAGCAAAACATTACATAAACTAGTTAATGCAATGGATAACCCTTCACTGACATAACAGACCTTTCCACTGAAAAAAACTAAGTTTAAACAACAAAAACAGAATTACTTTCATAATACCGTATTTCTGATTTGTGAAGTTTTGAGCAAAATTTAGAACACTGAATATAAATTAGCCTTCCTGATTGTTCTCTGAAGTCACACATTCTTTGCCACTAACATGCCATTGCTTTTTCATTCTAATGAAATGCTTTTAGTAAGTGTACAAAACAACACCTTATTCTTTTTCTCCTTTTAACAACGGAGAAACTACCTGTGACTTTTTTCTGGTATCACTTCATAACACTGGCTATGTACTTTTCATATAAGTATTTTTCACATTCTTTTCATATTTCTGCTTTATTTCATGTATTTGATGGTTTACATTGTGTGATCTAGATATTAAGGTGACATTCTTTCATCTCCAGGGAAAATGTACTAAATCAGTCACTGGACACACCAAGAGTGCTTACCTGCATTCTGTGCAAACACAAAGATGAGCTACTCAGCTCAGAAAGCTGATGGTAAATTATATGGTCACTACAAAGGAATGAAGCTGCTTCAAAATCTAAAGCAGTGATCAATTCGTCCATAAATAGAAATCTAAAGAGGCCTTAGCTGCCATTGTTCTGTCTATCTAAAGAAGTTGCTAACGTACTTGACTACCACACGCAGCAGCTAGTATTTGTTCGGCAGGACCTGCATCCAACTAAGCTTATATATACCATCTTCAAGGCAAAGAATTTGATTTTGATCATCACTCGTCTGAACTGGAGGAGGGTAAAGCAGCAAATAAATAATGATTTACAGTTAAAAGGATACTTACTTGATCACCAGTAATCAGAGAAGTTGCTTAAGGGCAAAAACACATCCAAAACCAATTTAATACCCCCACAAAATTTATGAAAAAGCTGTGTTATTAAACAAGTAAACCTGAAGACCTTAACTTAAAAGGCAATTATATTCAAGCTCCGCATTATACCAGTGTTGTGACGGTTTCCTTCCTTTGTTTTGTACAAATTCTTGTTTGAATTCTGAACATAGACACAAGTTTTGAATTTTCAACAGGAATATCTTCCCTGATTCATGCAATATTCTATTTTACTGTGGCTCTATTAACTTATCCAAATAGTTTTGTTACCTGCGGAGATGGAGAAAGGCTGTGTAGCACTGCTTACGGAATTCCTGGTACTGCTCACTCTGCGTGCCTCCCATGCCTTCCACCATCTCCTTATTCAGCTTCATTGGGGGAGGTAGAGGCTTAGGGTCCCGACCCAGAATGTAACCAAAGTCTATGTGAAACAGTTTACCTACAGATGAAAGGCAAACATTTACCTCAGTATTTCACATATCAAATGGCAGAAATACTCAAAAAATAAATAAATCTTTAAGTACAATTTCCTGAAGATACTAAATTGCTCTCAAGAAATACAATTCACTATTTTCTATGAGGCTTATAACTGTAATTCATGTCTTCAGATAGCAACTTGAAATTATGGACTTAAATAAAGCTGATCTCAAATTCGCTTAGAGTACAGAGTACTAATAAATAAGGTAAGGATTTTGTTTGCTTTTTAAACATATGGAGTATATTCATAAAGACTGAACCAATGTTCAAAATAAGTAGACATTAAATAGACATTAAGTACAGAGTCATGTTACAGATACTACTAATTCTTTGCTCCTTCTTAAGAACTTCTTAACAAATTAAAGTGCTAAGGCACATATTGCTTTTTTCCTAGTATACCATTTGGTTGCCCCAGCATGCAATAAGTTATTTTAGTCGTATGTTATATTAACCAAAGGGAAAATAAGAATCATGATCCTAAAATCCTTTAAGTGTCGTCTAAGTACAGATAAAATTTAACACCTCTGAAATACTTTGAAGAAACATTAATACCATTTCAATTGTATTTTGAATGCTCTTAAGTCTCAACATGTTGAGTTTTTCCAGTACAAAAATGCATGAGTTACACCACTTGATCTCTACTTTTCCCTTCTCAGTGCAACTATGTTTATAATGTTCCTGTCGTTAACTTGACAAAAACTTCCATAAATCTCATTTCAAATGCACAAGGCAACTTTTGTTCCTATAAAGAACTTGTGTATTTGCAGGATTGTCCATAACTTCATTGGAAAGCATTCACTGTGTTCCCTTTCACTAGTGCCAAATCTCACGTGAGACGCAACATGGGGCAAAATGAAAAACTGAAACAGCAATTTCCAAATAAAACCACTAGAATATTTACATAACCTAAAGATTAAGTAACATATAAACATACAGACAGAAACAGTCATCAAAAGACTGAGTGGTTCAATTCACAAACCCTACAAAGCCAGTTTCTAGGAATATTCCTGACTTACTAAATTGAAAATATTGACCACACAGAGCAAAAGTGTTTGTCAAAGTGTTTTGCAATCAAATTTTCGGTTTGATACTAAGCTTTTAAATTGCAGAATTTAAACAACACTAAAGCTGAATTAAAAAAGAATTCAGTTCTGCCAATGTCAAAATGTTTATATAGAAGGTACATAAATGAAATTTCATAGAACCACCTAGGTTGGAGAAGACCTTCTAAATCATTGTGTCCAACCACCAACCTGACCCTACTGAGTCCCATCACTTAACCATGTCCCTTACTATCATGACTGTATCGTAAATATTTATCTCCAGGGATGGGAACTCAATCACTTCCATGGGCAACCCGTTCCAATTCTTGGCCACCCTCTCCATTACAGAAATTCTGTCTCTCCCCTGGCTCAACCTGTGACTGTTTCCTCATATCTTATCACTTGTCACCTGAGAAAAGAGACACCCCCGTTGATGCAACCTCCTTTCAGGTAGGTTGCAGAGAGTGATGAGGTCTTCCCTACACCTCCTGTTCTCCAAACTAAACAACCCCAATTCCCTCTGTCACTCCTCAGTCTTGTTTTATAGTCCTGTCAGCAGCTTCACTGCCATTCCCTGCACACGCTTGAGCAATTCAATATCCTTCTTCTAGTGAGGGGCCCAAAACTGAACATAATATTCAAGGTGCTGTGTAATAGGGGACATTCACTTCCCTACTTCTGCTGGCCTGTTAAATGATTGCCTTCAGACAAAGGAAACATGTTCCTGAAGTCCACGTTAAGAAGTATCAGGAAATAAATTAAGTACAAACAGGTGATGTGCATTTGAAATGTTAGGTAAGTTGAGTTTTGCATCCAAAGCAGAGCTCTGCAGTAACATTAGTAAATTTATTTTTAGATGACTACTTCATAGAAGAAAATGAAATGTGGATAAAATGAAATGTGGATATAAAAAAAATGGAGAAACTTTTAAATAATAACTAGAAAATGATTAGCATGACTTATCTATTCTCAGATACCATAGAACACACAAATACAAAGTCTTGCTTCAGCATTATGGAACAGAACTGCATTACAAACAGAGATTTGTTTGCCTGCAGGTGTTTTAACTTGCAGTGTCTATATTCATTTTAATATTTTCATAAGCTTAGATGCTCATCACTCTTGGAAAAAAAAGGAACATGTAGTATTTTTCAATTAGTCATCCCTCTGTCCATTTCATTGAATAACAGATGTTCTATCATCGGAGAAGCTTACTTGAAATCTGTCGTAAGCACTCTTCAAGCCAAGAAACAAACTCCATCACAGTCAATTTTCTAAGGGAGATCACAAGGATGCTTAATAAGTATTCACTAGCTGATACATACAATCATTACTTTTTGCATATCTAATTGTGCTAAAGAATTTCCTTCAATAGTTTTTTCAAGCTGTTACTGGTTACTCTTAGAGTTCACTTTTGTAAACTAAGTATTTTGAAGTAGACATTGATACACACAGACAGATTAGATTATAAAAGGTGTTTAATTAAAGTTTGGGGAGGGGTCTGTAACTTATTCAAAGCTGTCATCATGAAGAATCAAAGGAGAACACTTGAATAAAACAATAACTTTTGTGGCAGTATTTTTTTCTAGTTTGCTCTAGAGATAAGTAATAATAGGTACTAATTAATAATGTAGCCTGGTAACTAAAACATATCTAAATCATTCTAGAACATTAATACCTGAGTGATATACATTCATATACATTAGTTGGCAAATACTTTTTTATATCTCAGTCCTAAAAAAGAGTAAGCAAACTATAAGGTGAGGCCATCCCCACTTAACAATACAGCTTCCCTAGCTATACTTTGAAATTCATCAGGTTTTTAGGCTGACTCAAAATGTATGTCAAATGCTTTAACTTGAATACAGTAAATATATTTAATATTTTTCAAATCCATGTACTAAACACAGCTATAATTTGTTTTCTTTTGGACAGCTCAAGATCAATTAAACCAGCATACCAAATTACAAAATAAAGACAGAACGCTCCCTTGGTATTAGCCTGAAACTGCTACTATGCTAAAGAAAAGACTGACCAGCCACAGCTGGAGGGAACACTGCTGTTTCAGGGCTTTCTACAAAGAAGCTTGACTTATGTTGTCCTTGAGGACATAACTAAAATTGGAACAAATGAAGAAGAATCCCATTTTGAACAAATTAAATTGGTGGTATAATATTGAAAATTAGGTGGAACTTACATTATTAATGTTAATAAATAATAAACTTATCAAGATAATAAATTTCATGACTTTAATTTTTTAATGCTAAGATAAAAGGTTGCAAGTATCTCAAGTGATCATCCAAAGCAAAATTTGTATCAGGGCATGACAACCAGCATCTCACTTTCAAGATGATTAATGACTGAGATAGCTCAGCTGCATTCTTGGATATTTTTAGCATTTTTTCATCCCAAGTCGATGATGTTGAGGATGGTGTTTTTTCCCATGGCACCCTACGGAAAATATCACCTGTTAAATCTCATAAAGATGACCTATACAAAAATATGTTATGAAAATACAGTGTGTGGGAGATGCTACTTCCTTGTATTATGCAGACAGCAGAGAACGTAACAGGTAAAGATACAACAAAAAATAAATCAGAAACCAAGACAAAAAAGTGCAAACTTAACCAAAACCTGCTAAAATAATAAATAGCAGCAGAAAGAGAAGGACAAAAATAGGAACTTGAACTCTCCAGCTGTACATAATCTAGAACAGCAGCTTTGTGTGAGCTTCAAACAAAAATATCACGGTAGTAGGTTTACGTGGCAAGGTGTCAGTAGCAGGGGTGGCTTCTGTGAGAAGAATCTAGAAGCTGCCCCATGTTAGGTAAGGGCCCCACTGCTGGCCAGAGCCAAGCCAATAAGCGATTTTGTTTGCGCCTCTGTAAGAGCATATTAAGAAAGGAGGAAAAGAACTGCTGTCACACAGCAGCTGGGAGAGTGAGAGGAGTGAGAAACAGCCTTGCAGGCGCCAAGGTCAGTGAAGAAGGAGGGGGAGAGGTGCTCCAGGTGCCAGAGCAGAAGTCCCCTGTGGCCTGTGGTAAGGACCATGGTGAAGCAGGTTGTCCCACTGCTGCCCATGGGTCCCATGATGGAGCAGGGTTCCACGCTGCAGCCCGTGGAGGAGCCCCTGGTGGAGCAGGTGGACCTGCACTCATGGAGGCTGCAGCCCATGGAGAGCCCCCGCAGGAGCAGGCCTCGGGCCGGAGCTGCAGCCTGTGGAGAGAAGCCCATGCAGGAGCAGGGGGTCTGGGGAGGAAGCTGCCACCCGTGGAGGACCAGGTTGGAGCAGTTTGCTCCTGACGGATGGACCCCATGGTACAGAGACATACCTGGAGCAGTTCTTGAAAAGCTGCTGCCTGGGGGAAGCCCACACAGGATCAGTTCAGGAAGGACTGCATCCTGTGGGAGGGACCCCACGTGGAGCAGGGATAGAGAGTGACCAAGAAGGAGCAGCAGAGACGAAGCCCTGTAGACTGACCACAGCCCCCATTCCCCTGCGCCACTCAGGGGGAGAAGGTGGAAGAGGGCATATAGGGGGAAGGCATTTTTGGGGTTCTTTCCTTTGTTTCTCACTTCTCTAGCTTGTAATAGGCAATAAATCTTACTATTCCCCTTTGCTGAGTCTGTTTTGCCCATCACAATAATTGTTGAGCAATCTCCCCGTCCTTATCTCAACCCTTGAGCCCTTTGCATCGTATTTTCTCCCCCCTTCCCTTTGAGGAGGGGGAGTGAGTGAGCAGCTGAGGGGGAGCTCAGCCACCCTCCCAAGTAAAACCACCACAATCACTTTGATCTAGTACAATCGGTACAATAAGTTTAATAGGAGAGAAAAGATATTTAATTAGAAGTTTTATTCTGTGAGAAGTGACTTGCATTGTGAGTAGCGTACTCCTTAACATAGATGTCATTCCTGTTACACACCTGCAATGAAGGATGCAAAGGTGCCAGCAACTTAGTTTGTCAGCTTAATCATGACCTTTCTGCAAGAGCTCATCTCCTCAAAAACACTACTCATTCGAGATTTGTCAGCCTCAGCTGTGACAACTTTTAAAAAAAATAATCTTGGCTAGTAGTCACATCTGGAAAAGAGTCTACAGGAGAATCAGCATCGTATCTAGGTAACTATTGAGTGAGGTTTTTTAATTCTGAAATTTTAATTCTGAAATGTCACATAACAAAATCTATGATGTCTTCAACTGAAGGTTCTTTAAAGTTACATAGATGGTTTCTTACCAGCCAACTTTTCTCATCTGAATTTAGAGGATTACTCTTAAAATTTTATTTCACAGAATGGTTAAGGTTAGAAAGGATCTTCTGGAGGACATTTGGTCCAATTCTACTGTAAGTCCACCTAGAGCTGCCTGCTCAGGACAATGTCCAGATGACTTCCGAATATCTCAAAGGATGAAAACTCCACAACCTTTCTGGGTAGCCTGTACCAGGGCTCTGGTCCCCCTCGCTATTTCACACCACAGTATTTCACACCACATGTATTTATAGACAGTTATCATCAATCCTCCCAGTATTAGACTGGTTGTGAAATCTGTGCAACACGTTACTTTTTCTAAAGGCTTTTAAATTCCATGTTTTAAAATCAAACATTTCCCTCCTTCAACTTACAGTCAGTACCATAACACACGTATACCTCAATCTTATATAATGTTTTTACTCTGGCTTCTAATCCATCTTCTTCAGTTATTACATCTTAATTTGAGAAGGCTCTAAATTATTAGCCATGCTTATAATTAAAGACAAATCTAGATTACAAATATTGATTTACTACTATTCCTGAATAACTTCTAAATCCCAACCCCCACCTTTCATGAGTGATTTATTTTTTTTAAACAGAAAGAGAATTTAAGAAAATGGGTGAAACATTTGATCCTGAGTCACCTCCATTTTTGCACATCTAGATATAAAGGCCATGTATTTCTAGTATATAGATACTAGCTTCAGACAGCTATTTAGAAATTTGAGTTCCTTTAAAAAATACAGGACTTTAGGCACTTGAGAAAACACATACAGATCTAGGAAATGCCTTGAGGGAGAAATACCCCTGAAATTCCTGCCATATTTTAATTCCTGCCATGTTTTGACGTCAGAAGCAAGACTGTATGTAGGTACCTACATACAGTCAAATAACACAGCTTTGGACAAACATTTCTGACCTTGAAAGCATCTCGCTCATCAGAAGTTTTAAGGACAACATTAGCATCCTTTCAGAAGTGGGAAAGTCTGAGGAACAACTTTGAGTAAACTCAGATCTTAGAAAATAGTGCCCTAACCATCCTCCACTCCCCTGCTCAAGGATTTTTTATTTTTACTGCAAAAACTCAAAAATAAAAAGCAACAAAGAAGGCATTTACTGATTGGAAGAGGATTGGATATTTCCAGAAATATGCAATTATGAAGTGTGCAGACAAAATTTAGTTCAAAACTTAAGAGCTGATACAGTTGTATATTTTAAACTTTTGTTTTCTTTTTTAAATTTTACAAGGTTGACTATCTTTTCCATATGTCAGAAAACCAGGTGTTCAGCAGAAAAATGGAGGACAGGCCCTTGGTGAGCTCAAGGGAATGGCAAACATGTAAAGATCCCCTGACCAGCAGTCAGGCCATAAGAAATCTGAAAGTCAGTCTTAGTTCCTTCCAGCCTTGAGACTGAAGAGAACTTTGATTAACTGAAACATGAACTTGTGGAGACTAAAAATTGGTATCTGGTGCTTACAATAGCCAATAAAAAAATCGGACTGCAGCTGGGAAGGCTGGTTTTTTCCCAATCGCTTACTGCTAATATCTAGACTCTAATACAGGAGAAAGTTCCTATACAGCAGCACAGAAATTGTTTTATTTCACTGGAATACTATTAGGAAAAGTTACTAACAACCTGCACAGAACTCCACAATCCTTAAACAAAAGGCAAAGCAAATTAGACACAACTATTAAAAACTGCCACCAGTCTTATTCTATTTTAACAGGCAAGCAAGCCTCAAGTTATTCCAAAATTATCTGTTCCCACTACTGGTAAAAGAAAAATCAAATTCTGAATTTCAGTGTAATTTCTGTAAACAGCCGTCATTATTATTTTAACCTGGTTCATGCAGAAAAAAAAATACCATTTAGTGACTACTTTAACTGAATTCCTGTTTTAAATATGAACAGGATAAAAACACCTCTGATGAAAATAGGTGGGGAGACAGGGTAATTTCCTGGCTTTCCCAGCAATTTCTGATGTCACCATCAAAATCTCTCCTTTACTAATAGAGCAATGCCATAGTGAAAAAAATATCAGAATGCCTGATTTGTCATCAGTAATCTTCACGTCTTCTAACTTTTCTAAAACCGTGCAAAAAATAGGACAAAATAGTATGAACTGTTAAGGACTTACTTAGGATACAGATTTTCAACTCAATATGCTGGCAGAAAAGCAATAGCTGTAGATAAACTTTATCATCATCCATATAATGGATAAGGGCACAGCTTGTGCTAAGCATTTTAATATCCTTCCCCTAAGCTGTCCATTATCAAAATATATTCTTATGCTATGCCTGCATACAGAGAAGATACCAGCTATATATTGTTAAATAGGAAATACTGCTCAAGATACCTTTAAGAGGAAAAAAATCAGCAGTTCAACAGGTAAATACATATTCTCTTTAGCAGGTATCACAGAAATGGGTGTTGCACAGAGAAATCTAAAGGATAATATTATGTCTTAGTGTTCTGCTTTTTTTAAAAAAGGATGATCCCCTGTGAAGATCAGCAACATTTAAATGCCTATTTAAAAATTTCATCGCTTTTTACATATTATCGTAGTTGGCGACATTACTAAGTGTATTTAGCAAAGCACTTATCTAAAAACTAATGCTGAAGGAGTATTTGACTCCTACTTTTTTTTTTTTTCCATTGTCATCATCTTCAAATCTACTTTGACACAGATGTTATTAACTGAAAAGCACTGCGAGTGCTATCTTGCATATGGAAATGTTCAGATCTTTGCTGTCTTACCTTGCAACTCTTTCTGAGATATAACTTATTTTAAACATTATTCACAGATGAGGATGTTTTGACTGCAGGTGCCCTAAATGAGAAGCATCTCTTTCCAAACCAACTACTACTGCTGCCTTTGAAGTAAAATGGTCCAGCATCTAAAAATCTTAATATTTTTTATTTATTTATTTTGACATAAACAAGCCATCATATTTCTAGAATCAGAGGCAAGGAGTCATGAAAGATGATAGAAATTTTTTCAACGAGGTGACAGACATTTTCACCCCTCAGCGCAAAAGAGTTTGAGTGGAGAACAATTTGTTTTTATGAACTTCAGTATCTGTTGCTTAATATTTAAATTATACCATATCTGCTATAAACATAGCCACTTACACAATAAAAGATGATGCAACAATTTTATTGGAATGAGTCCAACAAATGCAGATACATCCACCAAATTGAAACTCAGGCAGACAGGTAGATACAAAAAAATGTACTGATATACGTTGTCATATTAAACAAAAAAGTATGTGAACCCCAGACTGGGACTCTGTCTTTTACTCTTCGAAACTTCAATTTTTTAAGTGTAGTTAAGAAATGACCATATATGAATCCTATCATTTATTAAGAAAGTTGTTTCTAGCTTATATTCTTCTAGATAAGTTAACTTTTTCATTATAAGTCAATGAGATTTTCAGTAGCAAGAAACAGAAATCTTGGTAGCAAGTCTATGCAGTGTTCGAAACGTAAGAATTTCTCTTGGTAGCTTAACAAAGTCTCTTAAAATATGACCAACACAAACCTGTCTTGGTATGTTACAGAACCTAGGTAGCAGATTTAAAGAATTTCAGACTTAGAATTTACTGTGGATGTGTGCTGCCCTCTGCTGTTCTGTTTAAATTCTTCAACAGTGCCAAACTAAGCCATGGTGTGGTTACTTTTTAAACACAAGATACACATTACCTCAAACTAAAACACTAATGACAACTCTGAGCATCCAAACAGTGCCTGCTATAGAAAATGCATTATATCATCACTTTTGACAACTGATAGGGACCTCTCAAGAGAGATTTTTAAATGTCCATTTAGACAATCCCAAGCAGATAAGGGGAAATACATTTCCTTTGGTTGCTTGTCCCCACATGAGCTTAGATCAAGATGCGGATGTTTCTCTTTTCCCCAAATAAGATTTTTTTATTTACACATTTCTCCTTCAAGAAATGCTTTATTAATTTATAAACACAACTTCTAACTCTTCTTCATGAGGAAATTAAGGTATTCAAGATACCGTAACACCTATGAGAAGCTGCAGTTCAAACATATCACAGAATCGTCTAGGTTGGAAGAGACCTCCAAGATCAACCAGTCCAACCTCTGACCTAATACTGAGAAGTCCTCCACTAAACCATATCACTAAGCTCAACATCTAAACGTCTCTTAAAGACCTCCAGGGATGGTGACTCAACCACTTCCCTGGGCAGCCCATTCCAAGGCCTAACAACCCTTTCAGTAAAGAAGTTCTTCCTAATATCCAAACTAAACCTCCCCTGGCACAACTTTAGCCCATTCCCCCTCATCCTGTCACCAGGCACATGGGAGAATAGACCAACCCCCACCTCGCTACAGCCTCCTTTAAGGTACTTACAGAGAGCGATAAGGTCACCCCTGAGCCTCGTCTTCTCCAGGCTGAACAAGCCCAGCTCCCTCAGCCGCTCCTCGTAAGACTTGTTCTACAGACTCCTCACCAGCTTCGTTGCCCTTCTCTGGACTCGCTCGAGCACCTTGACGTCATTCTTGTAGCAAGGGGCCCAAAACTGAACACAGTACTCGAGGTGCGGCCTCACCAGAGCCGAGTACAGGGGGACAATCACTTCCCTAGACCTGCTGGCCACACTGCCTCCTATACAAGCCAGGATGCTGTTGGCCTTCTTGGCCACCTGAGCATGCTGCTGGCTCATATTCAGCCGACTATCAACCAGTACTCCCAGGTCCTTCTCGGCCAGGCAGCTTTCCAACCACTCATCTCCCAGCCTGTAGCGCTGCTTGGGGTTGTTGTGTCCCAGGTGCAGGACCCGGCACTTGGCCTTGTTGAACTTCATACAGTTGGCCTCAGCCCATCGGTCCAGCCTATCCAGATCCTCCTGCAGAGCCTTCCTACCCTCGAGCAGATCGACACACGCACCTAACTTGGTGTCATCTGCAAACTTACTGAGGGTGCACTCCATCCCCTCATCCAGATCATCGATAAAGATATTAAAGAGGACCGGCCCCAGCACTGAGCCCTGGGGGACTCCACTAGTGACCGGCCTCCAACTGGATTTGACTCCATTCACCACAACTCTTTGGGCCCGGCTATCCAGCCAGTTTTTAACCCAACGAAGCGTACGCCAGTCCAAGCCAAGAGCAGCCAGTTTCTTGAGGAGAATGTTGTGGGAAACGGTGTCAAAAGCCTTACTGAAGTCAAGGTAGACCACATCCACAGCCTTTCCCTCATCCACTAAGCATGTCACTTTGTCACAGAAGGAGATCAGGTTCGTCAAGCAGGACCTGCCTTTCATAAACCCATGCTGACTGGGCCTGATTGCCTGGTTGCCCTGCAAGTGCCGCGTGATGACACTCAAGATAATCTGCTCCATGAGCTTTCCTGGCACTGAGGTCAAACTAACAGGCCTATAGTTCCCCGGGTCTACCCTCCGACCCTTCTTGTAGATGGGCGTCACATTTGCTAGCCTCCAGTCGACTGGGACCTCCCCTGATAGCCAGGACTGCCAATAAATGTTGGAAAGTGGCTTGGCCAGCTCCTCCGCCAGTTCTCTCAGTACCCTCGGGTGGATCCCATCCGGTCCCGTCGACTTGTGTACATCCAAGCGCTGTAGCAGGTCTCCAACCATTTCCTTGTGGATAGTGAGGGCCACATCCTGCTCCCCATCCCCTTCCACCAGCTCAGGGTACTGGGTATCCAGAGAACAACCGGTTTTGCTGCTAAAGACTGAGGCAAAGAAGGCATTAAGCACCTCAGCTTTTTCCTCATCCCTTGTAATTAAGTTTCCCCCCACATCCAGTAAAGGATGGAGATTCTCCTTAGTCCTCCTTTTTGTGTTGATGTATTTGTAAGAACATTTTTTGTTATCTTTAACGTCAGTAGCCAGATTGAACTCCAGATGAGCTTTGGCCTTTCTAATTTTATCCCTGCACAGCCTCGCAACATCATTATAGTCCTCCTGAGTGGCCCGCCCTCTTCTCCAAAGATTATAAACCCTCTTTTTTCTCCTAAGCTCGAGCCACAACTCTCTGTTCAGCCAGGCCGGTCTTCTTCCATGCCGGCTCGTCTTTGGGCACGTGGGTACAGACCGCTCCTGAGCCATTAAGATTTCCTTCTTGAAGAGTGCCCAGCCTTCCTGGACTCCTCTGCCCTTCAGAACCTCCTCCCAAGGGACTCTGCCAACCAGTGTCCTGAACAGCTCAAACTCTGCCCTCCAGAAGTCCAAGACAGCGGTTTTACTGGTCCGCCTCCTGACTTCGCCAAGAATAGAGAACTCTACCATTTCATGGTCACTCTGCCCAAGAGAGCTCCCGACCACCACATCCCCCACCAGTCCGTCACTGTTTGTGAACAGGCTCTCTAACCAGCTGTGTCAGGCAGCTATCTTCCACGCTCTCCAGAAACCTCCTAGACTGCTTTCTCTGGGCTGTGTTGTGCTTCCAGGATATGTCTGGGAAGTTGAAGTCCCCCACGAGAACAAGCGCTGACGATTTCGCAACTTCTGCCAGCTGCCTGTAGAACTGCGATCCGTCTCCTCATCCTGGTTCGGCGGTCTATAACAGACCCCCACCAGGATGCTTGCCTTGTTGGCCTTGCCACTGATCCTAACCCACAGGGACTCAACCTTATCATTCCCAGCCTCAAGTTCCACAACACCAAAACACTCTCTAATATAGAGAGCCACACCACCACCCCTTCTGTGCTGCCTGTCCCTTCTGAAGAGCCTATAGCCAGGCATTGCAGCACTCCAGTCGTGGGAGCGGTCCCACCACGTTTCCGTGACGGCAACCAAGTCATAGCCTGCTTGCTGCACAATGGCTTCCAGCTCCTCCTGTTTGCTACCCATGCTGCATGCATTAGTGTAGATGCACTTCAGCTGGGCCATCGCCTTCTCCCCCGGCCTTGCCATTGTTCCCCCGGCACAGCTCCAACAAGCCTTATTTCAGTAAGTATGCCAAATATTTTTTTTTAAAGTATCCAAAATATTTGCTAAGAGTTTCTGGACTTTATCTAGCTAGAAACAGACTTATCTTCAAATAAAATATTTTAATTTCCCTTTAACCCAAGGCATAAATAGCTTGATGTTCAATTGCTGTATTTCATCTAGAAGAGATCTTTGATACAACTCATCCAAGACTTTTTCTCAATACTACCAGTGTTCAATTAGAGGAATCCTAGAAGATGAGCTGATAAATGAAGCTAAGTTAGCTAGAATTCCACCTGCAAAACAATCTAAGATACCCAGCATTTTTATTTCACTACTCAGGAAAACAAACATTTCTAAATGCCAAGTATATTATATAAACAAAAAGCTGTAAGAAAATATATGCTAATTGTCTAAATGGTTTCATTGTCACTTGCAATTAAGCTGCTTAACGCTTTCGTGGAAAACAGTTTCCTTATAGATTGAGCATTTCATTTTTTTGTTGTTTTTACTGGTTTTGTGTTTTGTTTTTGTTTAAACCTCCCCCACTCTAAAAAATGAAACGTTTAACTTCAAATTAAACATTTTTTTATACTTAAAAAAACATACAAAGCACAATTCAACTTCAAATAAGCACAGAATTCCTCCTGAATTGCTGAATTATTTTAGTTAGAAAAATATATTAAAATATTTTTTTAAACTGAGTTATTGATTTAGAATTTGCTATGATTATTTATTCTACCTGGTCCATTTTTAATACACATAATGCAACAGAAATAACATTAAAAAGTTAAACAAGATAGGGAGGGAGAATCAAAACACTTACCTGCTATTTTGAACTTTTGAGATACATGGGGTTTGCTACAAAGGATATTTGACTAAATGGCAACCTTTACTATTTTCACGCCTTCAACCATGAATTTGTAGTAAGTGGAGCACTCTGTCTAGTTCCTATCGTTTTACAGAAAGCTGGAGAAAAAATATAAAATAATTCTGCTTGAGCTGAACAGTCTAGACCATCAGGCTGATGAAACACTTGGATTTTTGTTGTATAGTGGTTTGGTTTCATCAAAAACACAAAATACATAAGTAGGAGAAAGTGCCGAAGTGAGCCTTGCTCTGACAGGTCTTATGTGGCATTTCCAGTTTTGGGATGCATCATATTTATGTTTTTTTTTAGAAAAACATGCAGACCTGGAAAGCTCACAGAATCAATTTTGTTAAAAGAAAATCCAATCTGAGACAGGAATTAGCAAGGATCTCACTGAAGTCATCAAGATTATACCGGATTCCATAGGACTACTAACTATATTTGTCTAAATATCTACTGTCTTTTGAACAGTGTACATAAACGTATTAAAATACAGCCAGCATCCACTTAATAGATCTTGAAATTGCTTTCTGATAGCATGTTAGAATACCTACTAAATAGGAGTGTAACAATTTAGAAAATTGTTTGATAAAGAACAATTAGGATACTTGGACTTAGAGTTACTTTACAAATACTTATTACAGCATCCTTTTTTTCAGCTTTCAACAAGTTCTGGAAAAAAAAACAGCAAGAATGATTTTTACCGAAGTTTAAGATGACAGTGACAGGTTTCATGATCTTAAGCAAAGGCAGTCAAATTTTACCCTGTACCCCACATTACTTTCAAAAAAGGTCAGCATCACTCAAGAAAAAAATTGTGTTGAACAAAAATAACTTACAAGTCCAGCTTTCATGTGTGTAAGAAGTGTGACAGTAGAACACAAGACTGTAAAATAAGCCAAGCGAAACCTACACAAAAATCCAGTGCTTTTAAACATTCCTGAGTTTAGGTAAATTCAGGACTTCCATTACCTACAGATGCATAAATGGTTGTTACACTGACATCAATACCACATATTGGTTGTTATCTATTGCCCGATTTGATTACAGTGCACTTTATCTACTTGCTTTCTTATTCTTCAACTACCACTTCACACTACTAACAGTTTAAATCTAAACTTTGATTCACTGAATCAAATATTACCTCAGATGAGTCAATATACCTTTACATTTAGAATATATGAATATTCTACAGTACTCAATGGGCTGTATCTGCAAGCAAAATGGAGCCAACACATTTGAATGTTACCAACACACTTGAAATTAAACAACTGCTGTTATAAAATTATACTGCTAAAAAGAATTACCTGTTTTTGTTAGCAAAAGATTATCCAGATGTCTGTCTCCAACTCCAAGGATGTAAGTAATTACACAATAACCAGCTGTAACAAGTAAAATGTAAAACATCAATACAAGTACCTTTCCTGGAGAGCAACAAGTTCTACACAATTAATAACAGCATATAATGTTATCTTAATTCTTGTTCACAAGTAGTAAGTATGCCACAGAGGCTGGGAAGGTGGGAATGAATAATCAAGATTATCAGCAGTATGAAGTACACAAAGTAATAAATTAAAACTCTGAAATATATTCAGTACTGCCTAGATTCAGCTTTTACTACCCTATTATACACCTAACAGGTATACAAAAAACACTTCCATTCAATATTAGGATTAAGATACTTCAAAGTAAGATGAGGTATTTTGAGCAAAATAAATGTACACATTTTGAACTCTAGATACTTACAAAACCCACGAACAAGCGTTAGACATTGATGTGAATTTGAATGGGTATGTCAGCAGTACTTACAAGCTAAGCAGTAAGGCAGAAAGTGGTAAGTTACAACTAATGCAAACTGTTATATTTCTTTCACCCACTAACCAGAAAGGTTTAAATAAGTTTTAAGGATGGCACCGTCAGAAAGAATAGAAAAGTAGAAGATACGGTACAGCAACAACTGAATGACTTCTTTGATAGGAAAAAGCTTTTTAATTTAATGGACAGCAAATGCAATGTTTCAACATCAGCATCAGTTTACTGAACAAGAACTACACTACTACATTTTCTTTTTATCAAATGGAGTAGGAAGTTGAACACAACCTCCAAGGAAAAGATGACTTTTAAAAAAACAAATTGAACTTTTCTACTTCAAATACTGATGATTCATTACTTTACATCTCCCCAAATTATGAATATCCCAACTCATGACATGGAGGAAACATAGGTAGGATTTTTTTGCTAGAAAGAAGGGCGTACTTCTAATCTCCTTCAAGGAGAAGGAAAGAGGTCTGAGGAAAGAAATAGTGTATCACATGTCTGACTCAAAACCACTCTTTTCACTAGACAATGCCATTCCCTTGCAAGGGCTACGAAGACTCCTTGAGCGCAACATAAGCAGAAAAAATTTACAATGCTCACAAAAGGCACTAAATAGAAAGAAAATCCTAGCTCTCATGTCCCTTTATCACAAAAATCTATGCACTGATGCTAATGACCAGGAAAAATTATGACCTCTAATTCCACGCTGAAACCTAAACTGGTACATTGTTGCAGTCATGACAAATTAAAGATTAGCTTTTCACTTATTAGAATCTGACAACTAGAAATGAAAATTTAATAGTAACAACAAGAAGGATTCATCTCCAGATTAAGACATGAAGTACACATACAGCCATCTAAATATCAAACACAAATTGCTATTACAGTCAATTGAGAAATATCTGATACTCAGTAGAATCTTGACCAATTCAAACCTACCCTAATGCTGACACTGAACTTGACTGGTCTGCTGAATTAGCGTTAGAGCTCACTGGTGACATTACTAAGATCTACAACAGGTATTCTGACTGTAGGTAAGGAACTATGCAGGTACTTTCTATCATCTAATCTGAAGTGTCTCAACAGCTCACTGATCCCACCCTTTATACTTCATATCTGAAGTTATCAGTTGTAGGAGTTTAACTTACCACAGCTCTTAACATACGTGTCCATCACCTCTGCACTTATTCCATGAGGCCCAGTCTCACTAGGTGCGTGCTTTCTGAAGAAGTTCTGGAGGGAAAGTCATCAACATATTTAGTTACTCCACATGATCTCAAATGTGATTCTATAACTAGTAATGAAAGACTTAAAACAATACCACAAATGCCCAGTAGTGTAAACTGTTAAACAAAGAATTATCCCCAACAAACCCAGTGAGATCTAATTTACTTCTATATTGCTATCTTTATATTGTCTTAATCATCATATTCTTACATTCAGCAGAAAAAGATCTGAAATTTAAATTGAAATGCAGTTCTTTTAAACAGCCTCAGATTAACAATGCATTCAAGATTTACTTTTAATAAATTATGAATACAAAAATACTTCCACAGGAACAGGTTGATGTGAGATTATGAAAACCATACAGGACTAAGTTCAGGTCAGTAACTACACTTGGGACACACATTCTAACTTACAAAGTTTAACATGGTATGCCTCTATATTCTTCAATACAACTGAGTTTAAAAGGAAGATCTAAATCACCAAATGGTACATGGATGAGCCCAAACAGTCCTTCCCACTACTTAAAAACACTGTTTTTCTTGACCAAGATAAAAAGATGTGTAAATTATATCCAAGCCTAAACATAAGATTATTCCACTAAATGAAAGTAAAGGCACAAAAGCTAAGCAAGCACTGGAAGAGGAGCTTTCTAAGTATCTACAGAACAAATAACTGCCCTAATGAAACACTGAAAGGAATCTCACAAAATAAGGAGGTGCTGAAAGAAGGTAACTGTTGACTATTTAAGAAAGTTTTGCATGAAAAGCAGCCTTGTTATAAATGGAAAAAGCTTTAATTGTCTTTGTTTACACAGGAGCAAGCACTTCAAAGACATGTTCAAGAAGCTGACAGTAGAAAGATTCTGTTGCCCGGTACAGAGTTAGGAGCTGGATTCAATGATACTTGTGCATCCCTTCCCTTTGGATACTCTATGATTCTTCAAAATGAAGTCCATAAGAGCAACGTGGAACAAAAATTTTAACTGTTTAATAGCGTAGTAGAAAATTCTAGTTCCAGTGCTCCAAAACTTTGGACACTGTATGTTAAAAAACAACTTCAGATAATCCAAATGGCAAGCTGCGCAGAGTGGAACACAAACCCTCAAAAACACAAAACTGAAATCTCAAGATTATTAATGTAAATTAAATAACATTCAAACATCAAAACATTTTTTTCTTTCCTGCAGATCTGTATTATCAGTCCATATTAAATTACTTGCTTTGAAACTTCAGAAGACTTTTTTTTCATTTTCAGATACTGCCAATTTTCATTAAAACACCTGTGATGCCCAAAACAAACATTTACAAAAACAACAGAACAAACTTTCACCACACTCAGTGCTTATTTAATTTTTACTCCTTGGCCTACAATGCACAGCTATTTTATCATCACAGCACCTTCACAGCACAGGAAATCTGGGTTCTGTAATGTATTTTGTCATTGCTCTATGAAGTAATCTCAGATTACATTTCTTTTTGTTGTCTTGTCTATTTAGATTAGTAGTTCCTCGAAGGAAGAATTGCTCCATATGTCTGCACAGCAATCAACAGTGAGGCATCTACCTTAGGTTCGAATAGGATGTTATAATTGCAAAATGACAATTTCACGTTCATTTCTAAATGCATTATTCTATGAAAATATAATGGAATAGAATATAAATAGTAGGATTCTAAGATTACAGAGGACTACAGAGAAGGAAACACTTCAGAAACTGTATGGCGACTCAGTGTAATTGTAGCTTATCACAATCTTCACAGAAGTGAGAAGAAACTTGTGCAACTTTATGTTGGTCACTGTCCAATTGGAGAGATTAGTGTTTTTTTTTTTTTTTTTTTTTTAAATATATCTCCATGTTTTCAAATATATATAGTTAACAGAAGGGTGTAACTATTTATTTTGACTCCCAGTTACTGCATTATGACCAAATGCAAGCTTCAGTATTAGCTATAAAAATGTGAAAAAAGGTAACGTAATGAACTAAATGCAACATAAATATGCTGTGCTTTCATTCAGAACGTATTGTCACAGAATGGTTAATGCTGAAACAGACCTCTGGAGGTTATTTGGTCCAACTGCCCTGCTGTAGCAGGAATACCCAGAGCACAGTGCTCAGGTCCATATCCAGGCAGCTCTTGAAGATCTCCAAGGAGACTCCACAGCCTCTCTTGAGAGCCTATTTCAGTGCTCTGTCACTATTTGTGTCTATGTATCTTATATGGAAGCTTGGTATGTTTTATTTATCTGTATTTATCCTGACCAACTAAGTAAGCTCTGCAACCTAACTGGTGCTGTGCTTGAAGCTATCAGGAGTTTTGTGTCATTATTCAATTACATATCCCTACTCAATTCCATTATAATCAAAGAAAGCTTGCTCCAAATCAAATCACACAAAGTATACATCAACCACACATGGAAACAGATTTCAGAAGTTACATAGATGAGCTATTTAGTTGTTTAAACTAGGAAGCATTAAGAGGTTTGCTCTGACAACGTATCAAGCCTAGTGGCAGCTAGCAAATGTGACACCCGTCTACAAAAAAGGCCAGAAGGAAGACCCAGGGAACTAACTACAGGCCTGTCAGTCTGACTTTGGTGCCAGGGAAGCTCATGGAGCAGATCATCTTGAGTGCCATCACACAGCACATACAGGACAACCAGGCGATCAGGCCCAGTCAGCATGGGCTGATGAAAGGCCGGTCCTGCTTGATGAATCTGATCTCCTTCTATGACAAAGTGACGCGCTTAGTGGACGAGGGAAAGGCTGTGGATGTGGTCTACCTTGACTTCAGTAAGGCTTTTGATACCATTTCCCACAGCATTCTCCTGGAGAAACTGACTGTTCATGGCTTGTATGGGTGTATGCTTCGCTAGGTAAAAAAACTGTCTGGGTAGCCAGGCCTGAAGAGTTGGGATGAATGGAGGTACATCCAGTTAGCAGCCAGTCACTAGTGGTGTGCCCTAGGGCTCAGTACTGGGGCCAGTTCTACCATATCTTTATCGATGATCTGGATGAGGGGATCGAGTGCACCCTCAGTAAGTTTGCAGACGACACCAAGTTAGGCACAAGTGTTGATCTGCTCAAGGGTAGGAAGGCTCTGCAGGAGGATCTGGATAGGCTGCACCAGCGGGCTGAGGCCAACTGTATGAAGTTCAACAAGGCCAAGTGCCGGGTCCTGCACCTGGGGCACAACAACCCCCTGCAACATTACACAATGGGGGAAGAGTGGCTGGAAAGCTGCCTGATGGAAAGGGACCTGGGGGTATGGGTTGATAGTCGGCTGAATATGAGCCAGCAGCGTGCTCAGGTGGCCAAGAAACAAACAGCATCCTGGTTTGTATCTGAAATAGAGTGGCCAGCAGGACCAGGGATGTGATTGTCCCTCTGTACTTAGTGATGGTGAGGCTGCACCTTGAGAAGTGTGTTTAGTTTTGGGCCCCTCACTACAAGAAGGACGTTGAGGTGCTGGAGCACGTCCAAAGAAGGGCAATGAAGCTGGTGAGGGGTCTAGAGAACAAGGCTTACGAGGAGTGGCTGAGGGAGCTGGGGCTGTTTAGCCTGGAGAAGAGGAGACTCAGGGGAGACCTTACCACGCTCTACAACTACCTCAAAGGAGTCTGTAGGCAGGGTGGGGTCAGTCTCTTCTCCCAGGCAAGAATTTCCTCTTATCCTAAGTTGCCCAGGGGAAAGCCAGAACCTCAATATCATAACTGAGCTACACTTTATTTCAATCTTATTACTGTTAGGTCATAAGACACTCATGGGGTGATTTAAGTGTTTTCTAAAGCAAAAAATCTGATGTGTTTCAAGTTCGAATCTGTCTTCTAAACAGTAGGTAAAGATCAGTTGAGAGACTGTAAAGACTGATGTGTGAGATTTAAGGCTTCAATTCATACTGTGTTATCAGTAGAAAACTTAAAGAACCCCACATTACATACCTGTATACTTTCCTCAGTAGCAAGAACTTCTGCAACTGGCACTGACTGAATAAACTGCATGAAACCTGTGACACAAACCAAAAAATCTCCAGTGCATACAAGTTTGAAGCTACTCCACAAAGCATTTTTATTAAAGGGCACCACTAACACGTGCTTTCATTCAACTGCTTCTCTATAGTAAAAAAAATTCCCCCAGTTTTTCCCCAAAATTCAGTAGTTCTTTAACAACCAGTTGTAACTGCAAGTTGTCCAAATTTTCATGAAAAAGGAAATAAACCAGTCATTTTCTAAATGTTTATCCACAATGCATCTAAAAGTATAGTTAAGTTTCATTTTGTTTTGGTCTTTTTTCCCCCCCTATCTTCAAGCAAAGGTCAATAAGAGTGTTCACATGATTTGCCCAAGATCACACAGCAAGCTTGCACCAAAGATAATGCTGTAAATAGTCTAAATGACTGTCACGCATTTCAGAAGTTAATAACAGGTTTCTTTTATGAAGATATTTGAGTCACCTCTGGAATACCACAGCCACTCAACTTGTTTACTTCCACAACTTAATAGTGGGACACAATTTTCTTACACAAGCTCTTCTTCAGAATGCTGTCTTAAGCAAATCATCTTTCATGAAAATACTATGTCACAGCAGTCTAAGAACTGAGGGTGAAAATTCTTCCCAATACTGTACTTTTAGAAAATAAAAGTCTTCATACCATGTTTTGTACTAGTTGCCAGCACTTTATAGGGTGTCAGCTTCAAATCCAGATTCTCTTTTCTTAAGAGCTGGGAGTGGGGAGAAGGAAAAAAAAAAAGTAAAAAAACCAGCTAATTTAAAAAAAAAAAAAATCAGGAGACACTGATCTATGCAGTTCTTCATTAAACTCAGTGATGTGCAAAAGCCAGTTTGCCAAACTTTTTTTTTTTTTTTTTTTTTTGGATCTATACAGAATCTATGTCTGTCTGTAAAGAAAAAAGCCAAGTGAGGTATGAAAACCCTGGAATGTATTAGCAACATCAATAGCCATGTTAGCCACATGAACAGTTTCTACCAGTCTTGCTCTTGACCAGGAGAATCAAGAGCTTAGACCAACAACATGGGTAAGTAATTCTCACCTTATCCATGAGTGAAATAATCTGAAGAATAAGTTGATCTTGACGTAAGTCATCACCATGCTTAAAAATTACAGGATATTTACCTCCATCTTCTGTCTTGAAGAATAACTGAGCAGGCATTAAGGCACTCTGAAAAAGGAAATTTATTCCACTAAGCTCGTTCACAGCAATGTTCACATTAATATCTTTCTACAGTGAATTCCTAAGATACAAATCCTTATTTACTGCATTATTAACTATACGTGAACTAAACATGAATAAGATCATACGATACTGATATAAATTTCAGTTAGGAAAAAGCTTAGGATAATCTCATCGGTTACAAATAGCATAACAGCAAGAACCAGAAGTCTCTTAATGTTCCTCAAATTTGGCAGTAAAGAAGCAATTCTAAAATATTTCTAAAAGCAGTTACCTACTGTCTAGGTCTCAGACCATATCATTTCCAGTTACCAGAACTGTGATCTACGTATGTTTAAAAAAAAACCACTCAGGTTCTCCACTGTTTAGAGAAGAAAAAACAAACAAGAAGTACAAAGGATACATTCTTCCCCCGCATGCCACCCCATCCCTCATGCAACTGAAGAGGGAAGGACAGAAGGATTCAGATTTTGTTTGCATGCGTGCAATTCCAACCGATGTAAAAATGCTGTGCAAAAGGTCACAACAAAACAAATTGTAACTGACCAGATCAAAAAGAGACAATTACAGGATAAACATTGAAGAAATGCTAGGGGCAAGTCATCCTAATTAATTACTTTCTTAATCTATTTAGTAAAAGAAAAAAATGCCTTTTTACTTTGCTGTTTGTGAAGAACAATTTGTTTGCTCTCTCTGAACAAAATGGATTGAAAGGGATCAATTACCTACATGAATTTCATCTATTGCAACTGACCAAGTCACTTCCCTCAAAGCAAAAACAATTAAAAAATCAAGAATATGGTTTAATATTTTCACATGCAGTAAGTGTTTCAAAAAAAAAAAGTTCCATAAATAAAAGAAAAATGATTCTTTGAATAGTCCTACAAAAGCTGCCATGTGATAACCAAGAGCACCAAAAATTAGTCATTCACCTCTGACTATTATCCCGTAGCACAGGATTATAGATTAAGTGGAAATGAGTAAGCATTCAGAATCAGGACAATCAAAACCATCTCCGACTTCAAAAGAAGTTTTAAGAGCATAGAATGGAAGATGGGTCCTCTTCTACGTAAGTAGTAGGTATATAAAGAAACAAGCCAAAGGTGGGGAACCAAAGGTGGCAGAAAACTATCAAAAATGTTCAACTCTTATTTTAAGTAAACAGAAGTTACTGGATTTCACAAGTGATTCCCATGAAACTAGAAGGCATACATTTACAACTTACTAGAAATCACATTTGTTGCAACAAAAGCTTGAACTTTTTTCCCCCCTCTTTTCTTTAAAACTAGCAGAGAATGCCTCCTGGTTAGAGACCTGACTGGTAAAACACATTTTGGTCATCTTAAAACTGGATAATAGTCAACTAGATTACTTGAAATTAAACTTATGATGAGCATGGGCTACTTACACTCCAAGTAGCATATGAAGCAAAAGAACATTTTAACAGCATACTGACTGTCCAATAACTATGTTAAGGAATGGCTATGTAATCACAAGCAACTGATCTGGTTCAATTTAAGGAGTTATTTACACTTGGGATACATCATCTACTTGGCAGTCCACTGCAACATAATGAAATGGACCACCTTATTTCTTCCCACTCCCTAATAAACTAAGTTTCATTTTGCAGTACAATAATGTTAAAATGTAGATTAAAAATCAAAACAGGTACGCTACATGTAAGATTTTGAACATAAAGTGATGATCCCTCTGGACACAGACTAAGGTTCAGAGAAGTTCTGAACTAGGAAGCATTCAGCTACCTTGGAGACAATGTCTCCGGCTTGTGAACCACTTACTCTTAAGAAGATTTGCGCATAACATTTCGCCTTTTTCAAAGTAGATTATAGTTATTTAATAAAGTATATCAGTCTTATAAAAGCTGCTGTGAATTTAGCACGTTAATTTGAAATCAGCTTTAGAAAAAAGCAATGAATCACTTTAAGAGCACATTACAATTAGATTTCTCCTTGACTACATCAGCCTCTTTCAACCTTTCAACTGGTGTTTCTAAGCTTGGTGCTCATTAGATTTGTTTATATTTCAGCTATTCAGACGTTATTTACCTTGAAGAGTGTGGCTTTTTCAGGGATTATCCCTTTAATTTTCACCTGAGGCTCCAGAGGAAGTGGAATAAGTTCCATATCCGCTAAATTCATCTTTTCATTATCCGCTAACAACGCCTGAAGCCTCTCATTCTAAAAGAAAAAGAATCAAAATCTTGTGTTTTATCCCCCCACACCAAGCAAAACTATTGGGCATACATGAACAGTTAAAGTCTTAACAGCAGATAACTATTACTAATAAATCACCAGCTTCTTCAATTACTATTCCAAAGATTTCATTCTTTAAATGCAGTGAAATAAAAATTCTCCATATGTAGTAAGAACAGAGATGTAAGAATACCTGAGGGTGGTCCTGGTGGACACTGAGTTAAACATGGGCCAACAGCAGGTTAAGGGAGGTGATCCTTCCCCTCTATTCAGCACTGATGAGGCCATGCCTAGCATATTGAGTCCAGTTCTGGGCTCCTCAGTACAAGAGAGACATGGACATATTGGAGAGCATCCAACAGAGACCCACAGAAATCATTAATAGACTGGAGAACCTCTCCTAGGAGGAAAGGCTGAGAGAGATGGGACTTCTAAGTCCAGAGAAGAGAAGGCTCAGGGGACATTTTAATCCATGTATATAAATACTTGACTGGAGGGTGCAAAGAATATAGAGCCAGGCTCTTTCCAATGGTGCCCAGTGACGGGACAGCAGCCTGTGGTGGTTTTACCACGCTAGGCAGCTGAACACCACAACCGCCCTCTCACTACCCCTCCTTAGAAGAGGGGAAGAAGTAAAGGAAAGAACAACTCACAGGTTGAGATAAGGATTATTTAATTAAAGGGAAAAAATAATTATTAAGGAAAGATCATTATTAATTAAACAATTTAACTAAAGGGAAAAAAGGGAAAGGGGAAAAGGGAGGGGGAAAGGGAAAAATAATAAAAAACAAAACAAGTAAAGGCTGTGTGGAAGTGCAGGGGAAAGAAATTACTCTCTACATCCCACAAATGAGTGATGCTTGACCAAGTCATTGAAGCAGGGCCTCAACGCACGTAGCTGGTGTTCGAAAGGACAGATGTTTTCGCAATGAGAGCCCACCCCTCCCCTCTTCTTCCTTTTTCCACCTTTTATTGCTGTGTGACATCATATGGTATGGAATATCCCTTTGGTTGGTTTAGGTCAGCTGCCCTGGCGATGTTTCTTTTCTCACATCTTTGCCCACCCGTAGGGGGGTTAGAGAGAGTCCTGATGCTGTGCCAGCACTGCTCAGCAGCAGACACAACACTGGTGTGATACCATTGCTGTTTTAGCTACGAGTGCAGAGCACAGCACTGTATGGGCTGCTGCAGGGAAAGTTAACATCCCAGCCAGACCCAGTACACAGCCCTGGGCAAGCTGCTGTAGGCAGACTTGCAGGGAGGTAGGACAAAATGACCTTCAGAAGTGCCTTCCAGCTTCAGCCATTACGTGACTCTGTGATACACAATTCTCACAACTTCTGTTCCCTTCTATCTTCTGCAACTTGCTCACCCTCAAATCACTACTTCAATGATTTCTATACCTTACTTTAGCCAAAATACCCTGAGACATTTCTGAAGGGCCTCTTCTCTTTTTCCATTTCTGAAGTTTCAGAACATTTTTTAACTTTGACCCATCTAATCCTTTCTTAGGTTTCTTTAAAATTACCTAAAATTGTTATAGGATAGACAGACATCTGTTATACATTTGAGTAGTGAGAATTTTTAGTGAAAGGCTAACATTCATTTCTGGGTAGAATTTGACAATGTAAGTTTTCCAGTCCTTTATTTACCTTTTTCTTACGATTCCCACTTTCACGCTGCACTGCTTTCATTACATGAACCAGGCGATCTACAAACGTCTGCTGAGCTGCCAACAACGAACGCATCACCCTGACAGACTTATCACCCTAAGTGAATTAAAAGAAACAAAATTAGTTATTTGTTCCATAATTATTTTACCTAGAAATATTTTATTCTTTATTCTTTATTCTTACATCTTTGGGCTTTTAAGTTGTAAGTGAATAAAGATCTATTCCCTCCCAATTCAAAAGATATTTTCTGTAAAGCACAGTCAGAATCGTTGGAGCTGACAATCAATTATCTGACCTATCAGTTCACTTTAATTTGAATCAACAATTTTAGTTATGAACATTCATGCAGAAAAAAAATACTCACACAACCAAAATAAGGTAATAAGCACAAGCACATTAAATACTCTATGAAGTGTTAAGAGTCAGATTTACATAGCATCCCTAAAACAGGAATTAATATGATGTATAAGATTCACAGTCTCGCTTGATTTTAGTGCATCTACTATAAAATTATAGACTGAAATTCACAAAAGCTTTTTTATTTTGTTTTTGCTTTCTTCTCCTGTTGCTACAGCACCCTTTGCTGCTGGCATACAGAACAACACAGCTTTTGGATTCAAAAGACACGCCCTCTTGTCTAAATTTGCACTAGTAGAGAAATATTTCTAGTAAAGAAATTAGAAGTTTCTAATAAAGAAATTAGAAGTGAACTAGACTGATCATACAAGGCATAGGATTTCAGAATCAGCATGTTATTAATGGGAGCAAGCAATAAGACAGACGAAAATTTTCTCCATAGTTGTTCTTTGCTTTACCACAATCACTGAAAATTCAAACAGAAGTAGAAGCTTTCTAGATTTCAATACATGATAATGACAAGCTGTCCTCTTTCTAGAGGCTTGTGTCTTTTTAAAAGAAAAGAATCACCTATTTCCTTACACAGAAGCATTACCTTTAGCAAAGCCTGACTAAATCTTCTCATCACATTTAAGTACATTTCATGAGTCTTTGGGTCCCTCTGCTGAGTGTCTTGGTCTTCACATTCCACTATTACATACCTACAGCACAGAAACAATTCAAGTTATACTGTACTCTGGCGCTGCACAATTTGAGTGAAATACTGCAGTCCTGTATTTTTAGCTCCAGGTGTATAGTAAAGTTGTTAAAAATAAAGTCGTTCTTTGACCGATACTAGCTGAGCTCTTCAAAATTGCATAGTAATAAATTCCCATTTGGATAGGGCAGCCTATAAAAGTTTGAGGTCCTTCACTTGAAACAGTCAATCATTACTCAGACAGGACAGAAGTCCAAATCACAAGAACACTCCAAACAGGAAGAGCGGGTAGTCCACTACACTACTACCCTCTACAGCACAGAGATAAAATAGTTGCTGCAAACTTGCTATTCCAGTATGCCTTAAAAAAATCCTATCCTACTTGTTCCTTATTTTATGATTAGCAACAGTGGAAGAAACTGTATTGATCCTGAAATAGCTCTGCAAAGGCTTTTCAAATCAAGTTTTCATTTCTAGAATTTTCCAGGCAGTTACACTGACAATTTATTTTGTTGTGCTAATTAGCAGTTTGGAAACACTTTTGTGCTTATTTCTATTCACAGAACTGACAAACAAAAAGTAGCTGTGCACAGGTCTTCCTTCTGTTTACTATATTTCATAGCTTTACCCAGGCAAAACAATCCCACTTTATAAAAAAAAAATTTAGAGATTAGCAACTGTTTTCAAACACTGCATTTGGATTCAAAAGTGGCTCTACATATTCAATAAACATGCTCACACTTCACACTAATAACTATTTTTTTCCTTTTTTTGGACTTGCAACTTCTTTGCAGCTGAATGATTATAGGACAAGATTAGAGGTCTTGATTGCAGCTGAAAAAGTGACGTTTCTTCTCCTTTACAGGTGACTTTTCACATGGATAGAAGACTTTCTGTAAACAATTAGTAATGTCATATTTGGAGCCTTCTATAACTTCAGCTAGTGCTAAAGAATGCTGACTGCAGATGAGAATCAAATGAACACCACATAGATTGACTTGGTGGTGGTGGCTGTTACATTTTAGTTTTACACTGATTTCAAATCAGCTTTATATGGTAAGAGACAAATGCCAAAACACCCTGGGTTTCTATTTTAGCTGATAATCCAGAAAATTGCTATCATAAAAGGGAGAAGTTAGGAAATCACTTGTCAATAGTTTAAGTTAAAAACAACTCCCTTGCTCTATAACTCAAACCTCCTTCCTCCTGAAAAGAAGGGGCGAAGTAGGAAAGGCAAATCCATCTGAAAGTAAATAGCTACAGACCTGCACATCCCTGGACTGCTTGGAAAGTTACAGACAGATATCCCGGAAAAATTTCACTGCAGCTTTGGTCTAATTCTGACTAAATAATTTATTTAAGTTTTGGATGTAAAAAAAAAAATCTGAATTTTCTTTTTCACGTTGATGTAAGAAATCTACTAGAAGTGATTCAAAATTAATTTTGCTTGAGTCAAATTCAACTAATTTTATTTACAAATGTGCATTGTATACATTAAGGTACATGTAAAGTATTTTATGCATATTATCTCAAGAAAATCTATAACCAGAAATAACTTCCAAATCTTTGCTGATACTTTTTTCTACACACTGTTACCTTACTAAAGTGATAAAGTTAGATTGCTGTAATATGAGCAAAAAAACCAAACATATTTAAAAAAATCTGTGCACTAAAACTTCAAGGAAAAAAGGGTGTCACTAATTGAAACATGCCTTTTTCATTTGTTAAAAATTTGGGCAGTTTCTCTAAACCACCTTAGAACAAGGAGGAAGAAATACTCCACACATAGGTAAATGTCTCATACATCCAGATGGGGGAGAAGTAAAAAGCAGTAGCAGTGACTTCTGCAGGCACTGTTAAAGTATAAGAATAGGAGAACTTTACAATGACAAGTGAATGAGCAGGGAGGTTTGATTTTCAAGGGACATTGTACTTTTCCTTGATTATTTTGGTACACCCTGTGTCTGGATAGATGAAACAAGCAATTGATCAGCAGCCACAAGGATTTATGGCTATGTCAGCTCAAACAGTGGCTACAACATTTGTATTTTGTCACTGAGATTAAGATGTCTGGAAAGAAAACAATGAATGAATTGACTCTTTTGTGGTGGTGGATTTTTATTTTTATTTTTTGTTTATTGTTTGTTCCTGCAGTTGGAAGACAAAAACTTTGGAGTCCTGGAAACTTTTAAATATTCTGTAGATTCTGACAAGTTGCTGAAATTTAAGTGCAGAGTTTAGCTCATTTTTATTATGTCGATATAATCCACCGACATTTATTTTCATGAAGAAAGTTTAATTAGGTCAAACATTTGGCTTCTACACACTCCAGTTCAGCCTGCAATTATTTTAACCATTTACATTTATTAACATCTTTATTCTGAAGTCAAACATCATATTTGCCACTACAAAAGTACAGCTCCCTTGCATAAATGTGTAAGTAATGCATCTGAATTATCTTTCATTTAAATTACTGAATTACACATCTCAAATTTCTGAAAAAGCAACAGAATTTAAGAAATTTACAGACTGGGTCACTCCCAAGATAGGTTCTTAAATTTAAACAGGAACAGTTTAAGTTTATACCACCTAAAACACCCAATTCACCTAATAAGCATATACTAATGCATATGAATATTTTAAATTATTAGATGAATCTAAAAGTATACATATAATAATTATTTGATTTAAATCATTTTTAACCATGTGAAAGGTACCGAAACTGTCCATTATAAAATACATGTGCATATACAAGTATATGCTTGTGTGTGTTTATATGCATATACACATAGACACTTTCAGGGAGTACATTTCATGGAGTACAGCTCTAGTCACCTCAGCTTTAAGTGAGATCATATCTGCAAATGCTTATTTCATTAAGTACAGAAGGCATGCAGATGACTAGTTTAGGCATTTAATTCTTAAATTGCTTAAGTGAGATAACATTTTACCTCTTCACCATGTACATGAACTATTCATAACTAAAGTTCCTCCTAAAGAAAGCACACATCTGCAATGACTGCGCTTACAACATAACCACAAATTTAATCTAAAAAAACAATTAGATTAGCACAATCTAATTAACACTTGTATGAACGTTTATAAAGTATGCTCTTGACATATTTAAGTAACTTTAATATTCTAGTCAACACTGCCAAAAGTATAAACACAAAGCAAACAAAAGCAGTGCAGAAGATGAACTTGATTTCCTACTCAATACCAGAAACAAAGTGAATGACAACTTAAAAACTATACAGTTAGCTTGGGGGACTTCCCCCCCCCCTCCCCCCCAACACTGTACTTAATGCCTTACAGATCACCTTCCTTTGCCTAACAGAGAAACACCTTTTCTATGCTTTAAAAATCAGTGTCCTCTTTTTAGTGATTATTCTGTTCAGCTGCGTATTGTAAATATACTACTTCATCCTGACTGAAATTAAGATTCTGAAGTTATCTATTGCTGTGCATTCTTCTGGGCGTTATAGCTTTGATCTCAATTACATATTGATACAGTATGAATGAATAGTTTCTAACATACCAGTATAAGTAGTTCGCCAACGTGGAATTTTTGCATGCTCGTGATATCAAGAAAGTGCAAAGGTCTTGCTGAGAGAGATTTAAGAGAAGCAAAATTACATTATAAAGTAAGTCTGACACATCATAGAGATGAAGGTAAGGAAAAAACACAAATGCATGAAGGTTTGAGAGACGTTCCTTTGTAAAGGCTGAATCCAATCCAACCTAGGACTGAATTCATATTTTTAATTTTATTTCAAACATTTCCAGCAGCAACACTACGTAAAAAAGTCTATCATGGTAGCATATTTACCAATATATCACAGGCACATGATGTTTTCCAACTATAAACCTTCAATGTTAGCTTTCTATTTACAATACCTTACTTTTCTCCTATGCAATTATCCAAGTGTGCGAATCTACCCTGAAAGGGATTTGCTACCTGTTTCACATCCAGAAGAGCTGAAACCCATTAAGATGTTTTACATCTTAACATAAAGAATGAATTTGTAGAGTATACACAGCATTTAGCTGCTTTTCCAAGGTGTAACAGTCCAACTAAAAAAAAATATGAACGTCTTTACCTATATGTTCCCTTTGAGGTTTAATTTCCATGCAGTCCTGAGACCCAAACAGGAAGATTTACAAAGACAATGGATCTTTTGTTTAAAGACCAATTAACTGTACACCAGATTAAAAACAGACTCCCCCAAATTGTCTTTACCTTGCAATTTTCCTTCCTGCAATTTCTACTAAAAGCAGAAGAGTAAAATCCTTGGCAGATATAAATCACAGCGTCTTTAAGGTCTATAATGATGGCACAAATGCCGAAGAATCTGGGCACAGGAAGAACACATTGCAGGCATTAAAAAATACTTGGATAACTGTTTTCTATTTAAAAAAGGAAGGCTTTAAAACACCTTCAATACACATAGTTGTCAGTATCTAACCAGCATGTGATCACCTTTGCAGTAATTTTCTACTTTAAAAGACAGTTTGTTATTACGAAAAAATCAATGCCTAGTCCCCCAGTTTCAGGTAATGTGACCAAGAAGATAAATAGACAGCCTGTAAGAAAAATTCAGATAACCTATTGCTATTTTTTAAGCATTTAATTAACATGCATGTTCTTAGAGCACTTCAAGTATTCAGCAAAATACAGTAGAAAAATGCAAGTATGCACAAAAATGTAAAAATAGTAGTAAGTCCCTGAAGTCTCAAATATCACAAATGCAAGATAAAACATTCAACTTACATCAAGATTCTCATTGTCTGCAGGCTCCTTTGTTTTAGAGGTAAGAGGTGGCGAGGAAACAGATGGAATAGGAGTCATGATCTGGGAACTACATAAAGGAAAGCATGTAACTGGCATGATTCAAAGTTCTTGCTTGGGGGACAGGGAGCATGCAAGAAAACAGCAATGCAATTTTACTTCCACATCATGATAAACTCAGAAAACTGTAAGGTAATTATCTTTAAAAAACACTCTCAACCCTTCTCTCTCAATTCTGTTTTGGAACAAATTGCATGAACAGCAGCTTTGATCACTGTATCTGGTTAGTTACACAGCTTATGGTTGTAAAGAACATTGGGTTACATCAATCTTAGTATTTTGTTTCAGCTTCCATGAAAAATAAACAAACATTCATGTGAATTTAGCAAATCCACATTTTCAGTATAAGTTTCTGTTTTAAAAATACGCTTTCAATTAAATTACCAACACACAACACCTGCAAGCACTCAGATCTGGAATGCAATCACACATACCAGAGTAGACACATCCAATGCTTGCTAGGCAAAATTATGACACAGTAAGTTTACCTAAAAGGAAGTAATCAAACAGATCTATCGATGTCAAAGTGTCTTTGCAGCATGCATCCCAGGACACCTAATCTATAGCTTAGTGGTAAGATCAGTGGAAATCTTGTAACATAAAGAGTACATATGAGTGGCACAAGTGATTAGACACTGAAGCTTAATACTAGAAATTTGGAAACCTGTTATACATATTCACCTGAAGCTCAGAAGGAGACTTCTGTTAACCAAACTTGTCTGCACCTTAATCCGGTATTAATCAAGTATTTCAGCATTTGTTTGGGATTCCAAGTAATAGAAAGTATGCCGCCAGCAGCTACTTTATATTCACAGGATTATCCCTACATGTTCTTTTGAAGGAGCAGGAAGAAATTTATTTCCATTTCAGACTGATCAGATGTTTAGATTGATATTCTTTGTTGAAATTCAGAAGTGGAGTCATGAAACTGCTTCATGGAAAGCAACCTACCTTCTGTAAGGACAGAATTAAGCAATGTCATTGCTCCTCCTGAAGTTACCTTTCTTCTGCACAATAAGGCCAAAGGCCACAACTTCTAGATTGAGCATGCTAGTTCTGTAAACTATCTCAAGTCAGTAAATACATTCTGTGAAAGTTTAGGATTTTTTGTTTGTTATTTTAATTTAAATGTCACCAGTTCAGATTATAGAAGAACACTGAATATGCAACAGTCCCTAAAAAGGGGAAAGAATTTGAGGACTTGTTACATATTTCTGTTTTTCTACTAGAAATCTTAGCTTCTTACCTGTCTATTTCTGTACCATTAGCTCCAGATGTTGTCATGCTTTCTGACACTGAACCTTGACTATCCCTCTTGCTAGGTTCCAGTCCATTCTTTATGTCATCAAAGTTTTCATATTTCAATGCCTGGACCAGTTGTAGCAGATACATCAGCAAATCCTCATGAAGGGGAAAAAACGGAAAATTAATCAAGAGGATCAAAGCTGCACAGTTTCTTAATCTTATGAAAACTTGGTCAGAATTTATTGACTATAAGGAACTGGAAGAGAGTCTCATCAGAAACAAATATACAACAGAAAAAAACTGATCTAGGATAGAGTTTGACTCCCAAAAGACAGCAAGTTGTTGCATCACTAATTCACTCAAATTTTAGTAAGTGCTAATTAAGGATTTTAGTGAAAATACACCTTTAAAATACGCCTTTAAGCTACCCTACTTGCTTCCAGCATCCACAAAATAAACTTTCCAGTTTGGGGCTTCTGAGAATGAAACTTGAGCACAAAATGTGGACCATGGTACCAGGAATTCACTTTTCCTCCTCTCTTCTGTACAGTATTTATTTTTATCCTTAGTAATGAATCAATGCATCTGATCTACTTAAGACTGAAGAATAGAATTTTAATCACTTGCCGCTTATAATGAATTAATTTCCTCTACTATTCAACTTGCTCAGCTGACTTTAAATGTTTTGTAAAAGGTACTCTTTACAGACAAAGCAGTATGACCTTGGCTATTGAAGAGGGCTTGCTAAAATTAGAGAAATTTATGCTCCCTATTTTAATCTCAATTGATTACCAAGGATTCAAGAGCTATGGCAATACATTCACAGTTTTGTGTTTTGTTTTTTTTCCACTGTCGAAAGAAAAAATACATAATTAAAATGTTGAAGATTAACAACTATTAAGTGGGCTCTACTCACAAATCACACCTCATCACATTCTAATCAGTATACAATTAGAAATACCTTATTTCCACATATGTTTTTCTACTCATTTTCTTCAGAAAGTTTATGATGATATTCTGCTTCAGTCTACCAGGTAGTTTTGTTTGGAAATCTTGTAGTAGACTATTCAAGTTTAGCATAGTTAACAGGTTAAGATAGAAAATTTATCACTGCTTTGTGGGGAGAACATAGGGTTGTTTCAACTTGACAAAAAAGAGCTGTCACTGACCGTTCAAGCTAAGACAATTATCAATGAATATTCAATAATAGCAATTAATGTTTTAAACTTCCCTCCATAAAAAGGTTTTAGTAAAGAGTATCAAGGTGAATTTTTGTTTTGAACTTATCCATTGCTGTTATCACTTAAATGTAGCAAACATCTGAAGTACTTGGTAAGACTAAAAATCCTCCGTGCTCCAAGCCCTGAGATCAGTTAACTTCCACATGTACTCATGGAACAGCGAATACCTCATCATCAGCCTGCTGAAGCCTAGCAACAGCATATCGTCGAACTGTTGGATTAGTGAAGTGAGATGACAGGAGTTCTAGAGAGTCTTCCACGTCCATCGGCTTCCATTTGCCCAGTAGCTCCAGTGCTTGCTTTGCCTCTTGAGGTAGGTCCCAATTGACACACTTCAAAAATTTTGTCAAGGCCTAAAATGAAAGATTGGATAATTCAACAGCTGAAACCTGGGACAAACAAATCTATTTCAGAAATGAAAAGTTAAGGCAGAACCAGATTGAAACTATCTTTATATAAGCACAGACCTGTGGAGCTTTACTGACATAAATGACAATACAATTTGAAGTATTTTAATACATCTTTTGAAACTGTAGAGCGATCTTTAAGCAAAATGTAAAGTCAGTGATTACTGCTCAACCACCATTGCAACTACACAGAAGTATTTACTGCTGGGTGATTACTTAATATACTTTGATATACTTTGGGCTTTTGGTGTTCTGCTACGTATTTTGGTAACACTAACCCTTGTCTAAAAGGGATGGACAACTACTTTTGAAGCATTTTAGTTTGCTTCAGAAGAATTGGTACCACTAGTATATTAAGCCGTCACTCAGGCTTTGCAGAAAGACTGCTGCAATAATAGTTATTAGGATTTGAAAAGGAAAACTATGGTCTTTAATTTTTAAATCAGTACGACTATAGAAAAGGTTAAAATAATATTGAATAACTACGACAGAAACTCTGTATCTGCAAGGACAAAACATTGTAAAAATCAGTGCCAGATGAAATGCTTCTTCCATTAGTAAATCTTCTCAAATAATTCAACTTACCTTCTCCTGATTAGTAAGGTAATATCTGAATTTCCAAACTAGATCCTGTTCCTCATATGTCAGCTGCTTTGTTGGTGGATAACTCACTATGATCTATTAGACACACAGTCAGAAAGTGAGTTTAAAACATACAAGCAGGCATAATCACCGAGTTAAGACACTATACTGTGACAAAACACTGATGAGACAAATACAGCTAGAAAAAAGCTTTCCAACAACACAAATTTCTCATGCCATTGTGGTGATGCTCCTCAGTTATGCTGAATGAACTGGCAGTGTACGCAAACAGAAGCAGTTATTTTTAAGACTACCATCAACACCAACATAAAGGTACAATATGTGTTCTTATCCAAACAAAACTGCAGCAATAGTTAAAAAAAAAAAAAGTACATTCTGCTCATTCCTGAGTTGGACCCATATAACTGTGTAAGAAACAACTTTTCTTTATTAATGATTTTATTTAAAGTGAGGTGAAACATTTCCCTGAAGTTGTCACTACATATTAATACCAAGCTACCTAGTAACTTCAAATTTAATCATCAGATGAGTGACTTACATTAAGCTGATCTCGTGTAGCTGCATTAGGCTTCAGATCATGATCAGAAGGTCCACTTCTTAAACTTCGAGCAAGCTTGTGATGTTTGCTTTCTACTAAGTTCTCCTAAATGCAGAGGGTAAGTCAATATTTATAAATATTTAAACTCGAGAGAAAGTTACTACTGAAGTGAAAAATCCTAGCAAAAACTCACCAGTATCTTAAATAATGCATGACAATTAAAATTCACATCTACAACTACAGCATCTTCTGGATTGTTTATTTTTCGTCATTGCTGTTTACCAAGACATTCCTTCAACAATATGCTCTTTTACTCATTAGAAGTAAGGGTTGTTGGGGTTTTAGTTTATTTAACTTCACTTGACTTACAAGCCCTATGTTGCCTTTTGGTGAATTGCTGCAGAATGCAAGTGTTCCAGTCAACGCATCTGTGATTTAGACAGCACTCAAATGTGCTAGTCGCTTTGAAAACATTTTTAGGATGTTCGCAGTATAAAGCTTTGTATGCAAGAAACACATTCTCAGAAACTTTTCCCACTGTTAATAACACGTTAGCAACAGTAGGAGCCACAATAGGAGCCACAGTGTCAACAAGATTTCAGCAGCCAAGGCAGTTTTCAGCATTGTCAGACTTGCTCTTGCAGTGTTAGATTAAACAGTGCTCAAACAGTGTTGCCAGTAGAAGCCCACTTACATTAAGGTTCCCAAAGCTGCCAATACCAGTCCCACTGAATTGGCATCCACAATAATGGAAATCTTTTCTAGAACTGTATTTAGGCACTGTCTACATGAAAGACAACATACAAGAGAGCGTAGGGAGAAAATATTTTAACAGATGAAGTGACCAAGAGTTACTGCACTTTCTTCTATACTTGATTTCTCTCTTCTTCAGCTCCTTCTTACCTTATATTCCCACCCTCTCCCCTCTTTTACCAACAATCCCCCTATTTTGCTTTTCTACACTTCAGAAGCAAGCGCAAGAGGTATGGAAAGGAAGAGAAGCATCATTAGCATTAAATCACTTCTGGTATTTTATATTTACCAGAAGCAGCAATAAAAAAAAATGTCACAACAACATATTTTTCAACTGGTCAAATACATGTTTCCAGTGGAATTCTGAACTACTGCAAATAGTGATATGACAAACTTAACTCCAATTCTGAAAACTGCTCAACAAAGTACTGTTATACACATTGCTTGACATGGAAGCTTTACACACTCTGCTTACCATAGACATTTGTGGATCTGGAATCTTAACAATTTCAGAACTTGTTAAAATTGGAGATGACTCATCACCGTCCTGAATGACAGAAAGTTAAAAGCATATTTAATATTTCCAATTCTAAAAATAAAATAGCATGCCATATTAAAGCATTATATAACATACTGAAGTAAAAAACGATGCAGCTACACCTTGCAGACTTTCGTGGGTATAAAGGGGAAAAGAAAAAAATGATTTTTTGGTTAGTTTTCACTAGATGATAAATAAGGTCACAATAGAGATTGAAGTTCATCTGAGGAGATGCATCTTGGCAACTCACTACCATGGAAGCAAACAAGCGAGTGGAAAAAATTGTTGTTATCATTACTCATGTCCTCTGGAAGCGCAAAGAAAAACTAAATCGGGATCCGTGCTTCCACTAAAAACAGTTTCCTAGAAACAGCAGCAACATAGCAGAAAATATTTCAAAACAGTTCAACAATAAAGGTCCTTTGAAACAGCCAAATTTAGGAAGATTTGTGCCCATCTTTTGCAGGTTCCACATGCAGTGTGATATGGTCTTTTCTGGAAGTTCATGCTGTGCTTGCTACTCTGGAGCCATAAGGCAGATGCCTGATAGTTTTTCCTTATAGAAGACTAAGATGTTGCTGGTTTCACTGGAAAAGCAAAATATTTCTTGTTTGACCCTGGCAGAAAGAAATAATAAAGTCTGCCACCACAAGACAAAATCCAGCAATACTGTTTCCCTTCTTTTCAGTCACGTCCAGAAGACTGGTTTTGTTTTATTTTAGAAATGCAACCAAGCATTAATTGACAATGTTCTACAGAATATTTAAAAGACAATATAAAACACTAAAATAGAGAAGTCACCAAAAAAACACCAAGCCACTAGCATAATACATCCTATACTATACTTAAATAAGTTTGTTCTCATTTATTTTGGAGTAATTTTCAGGCATGAATCCTAATGAAAAGATTTGATGCCAGCATGGTCAAACAGGACAGAAGTAATGGCGAAAATTCTAAAGGCTGAATTGAACACGTAGTCCAATTTTCAAATGTGAGCAGGAACTAAAGATGCAAATAAGGTGCCTACTGGAATTATTATCTCAATCACAATCTATATTTTACCTTCAAAAACTAAGCCCTGAAGGTTTAATCAAAAAGACTATCGCTAACACTGAATCTTCCCACCGACTTCAACAAGCTTAATTTATTTTTCATCTTCAATGCGTTGCCTCTCCACAGTTTCCATAGGATGCATGGGGAGGGGAAAGAATTGCTAGATCTCATAGAAGTATGCAGCCTTAGCTAAAAAAAACAAAACTAAAAGTTAATGGCCAAAAGATGTTCCATGTAGTCTACTCAAATCACAAATAGAATAGCTTCTTATATTTTGATTTATATATATATATATATACACACACACACACATATACTTTATATATACACACACTATATATATATATATGTGTGTGTGTGTGTGTGTGTGTTTTGTTGTGTTTTTTTTAATAAATGTACACATATTAAACATACAAAAATATCAAACCTTCATTTCACAGGAATCTATTCCAGTTTTATTTCATTTTAGAGTATAATACACATTACAAAGGTAAAAGCTAAGCACTTCAGTGAGATAGGTTCAGCAGCTTCATTATAAGGGAAACAGACATTTCCACTCAAATCAATTTTATTTTTTTTTAAACATAACTCTTCTGTCAGTAATGCTTTGAGGTAATTTGCTTCAGTTTGCTTCTGCCCCTCTTTTTTTTTTTTTTCCCCCCCTTCTTCAGTCCCATATGCCTCTTGGGATGCTTTTGCTTTTATATTTTTCAGAGGTAACTTTCAAAGAATTTAAGAACTTGTATCAAGGAGGAAAAGGAAATAATTATCAACAACAAGAAACAGGAATTAATGCTGTCTTCACCATTTCAGGAGAAGGGTATTTTGTTAATCTATGTATATTCTGTGTTGCTTACTACAGTAAAAGATTTCTTAATATTAAAAAAGCATGTTCCAGAAGACAACGCCGCATTTATTAGTGTCTGATGTCTTTCTGAAGTACAATGCTATGGTCAAAATAATGGCAACAACTACACATCTATCCATCCTAGTTAAATGTTTTGTATATATATACACACACACTCTGTGGCTGATGGCGGTCCCAGAATGAGCAGTATTGTTCTTCCCATCAGTCCTCAAAAATGCATGCAAATGCACACTGAAGAGGACATTTCACATTAACCTAACTACATAGAAATATCAATTCTGAAGTAGTTCTATTATAGCAAAAATACTACCGCACTGATATAAACAGTAGATTGAATAAAGTAGGAGATACACACATCAGCAATCACATTATACTAAAACTTCTGTCACCTCACTGCAAGCATGCTTTCAAATCATGATATATTAATATTAATATTATTCAAAACCAATGAAATATTAAGGAATAATATTTTGGCAGGAAAAACCCTCCAAGAAATAAATTTAGTGACAAAGGATGACAGACCAAGTTCCATCAAATAATTAGTTATCTTCCTAATCAAAACTGTAATAAGGCCGCAATGTGATGTGTGTGTGATTGCTTTAAAAGCAATGGAGGATTACAAACGCCCCGAGACAAACAATGCTTCCCCTCAGTTTGGGCCCTTCCCACAACAGCTCTGTAGGAAAAACTTGACACAGCAGTGGAGTCACTAGCAACTAATATATGTTCAAAACCCATACTGAAGCATTTTTAACATCCATACCCCATGTAGAGTCTCTAGGGATAGGGAGTAATGATACCCATACTACATCTTTCCCTCAGTAAATACACTCAGATAAAGTAGGCAGCTGAATGAAGGAAAAATTCTGACAAAGCTTTTAGACTTGTAAAAATGGAGCACCACAGTCAAAACCCTATGACAGAGATTACCAATTCAGAGTTTATTAGGATGAAAATGACCAAGTGCCTGAAATTTGCTTAAACAAGCAAACAAACAAAAATTTAGAAAGACACCAAGCCTTCCAATGACTAGCATCAAAATGTTTATAGTGCCCTCTAAATGCAAGACTAGTATTAAAAAAACAATGATTTCCAAGCTCATCGGTAATGCATCTCTGTAAGCTCTTGAAAGAAATAAGGTTTTCTTTATCCACCTTTGCTCAAATGCAGTTTTATAATGCTGAAGAGCCAAGCTGGAAAGTTCTAGCTATTCATCTCAAGTACTAAGAAAATTTTGTTTCCTTTGTTTCCTAGCGTTTCATTACATTTTAGAAAACAGTCACATGCTTCAACCAAAACTTGCTATGAAGCCAAGTTTTGCCAAAGCACTTATGTCAAATTGCTGTCAGCAGTTACAAACATGTTAAAAACTGACTATTTTGTGAAATCCTCAAAGAAGGCCAATGTGAATAGTTTGCCTGTGTAGGAAGCCAGCTGTTTTACTCACCTTCCAATTAGATTAGTGCATAGCTCTAATTCTGCGTCATACCTGAAGAACATCACATGGATCACCATGACCCCGACCATACAAACTTATTAAACCACACCAAGGTCCGAGGGTCAAGTTTAAATTTGCATTTTGAGTTTGGTCAGGTGCATGCTTTTGAAATATCTCTCCTGATTATCCCCATGTAATAAGAATTGGTTTACGACACTGAAGTTTTAAAAATACCCTCCAACTGTTAAGAGTCATTCAGCTCAGGGGACTTGAGTAAAACTAGACCCAAGTAAAAGAATCTAATGCAGACATTAGGCCTTCAGCAACCATTTCCTCATGGGAAATCTGCTTCTCTTTGCTGCATGACTTGTTAACATTGCCAGAGCTGGACACGACCTGTTGTTTTGCAAATGGGAAACAAAAACAGTGACAATACTGAAAAGCATTAACTTGCTTTAAATTAATCTTAAGAATTTTAGAAGTATTTCAATACATTAAGGTCAGTGTAGAACTTTATATAAACATTATAAACTATTTAAAGTCAACAAAATTTGCAGTTTTCTAAACCCACAAAGTTCTTTCCTGAAAATTAGCTTCACAGTATAAATAAATAAGGAAGTTCTATTTATCTTATTCTTTACTACTTTCTTCCAAGACATGAAAGAGGTTCTCTGGGAACGTGACACTTTTAAAGCCAAATGCAGCAGTGCCATCAAGTTATTCAAAGGTTTCATTTGGAACCTTCGCAAGAATACATATTAATGAAAACTGGTGTTATTTGCACTTGGAAAATCACAGGGAACTTTTGCCTAAAAGAATCAGAAATGATGCTCTTGTCACTAGCAGGCTGCTATCCTTCACATCATGAATGTTGTATTAAAATTAACAGAGAACATGGAAAGAGCCACTGCCACTTTACGTCATTGTAATTGAAGGCCAAGTCAAGCAGTAGATGATAGAATTTGAGATTCTTTAACAGGCTATTTCTTTGTAAACACTTGAAAACAAATTTATCACCCAAACTGTGACATGTAATCTTCACTTTACCTATCGGTCACAGACAGGTGACAACAGAACCTAGTTTCAATATCCTGGGTATGTATACTGTACACTGTAATTGAAAGCATGAAAATACTGAGAAGACAGGCACTAATTTATGTAGTTTCCTACTGCTGCCAGAAAAGGGTCAAGAACTTGCTGAAAAGCTACTTCATAACAACAAACCCCTATAACTAACTGCAGCTTGAGTTTTAATATGTACTATTACACATTCAATTACTTTATCATCACAAGAGCAGACAATTTATAGTTATTTTGTTCCATGCACTTTTAATATGCCTCAGTAAAATCTGTCAAGAAATAGATGCACGTTTCAAGTCTGAGTCTTCTTTCCCTCACTTTTTATATCTTTAAGACTATAATGACGACTGGAAAAAATTGTGTGTGCAAATCAGGTATAACTCATCTATAATGGTAGGTTTCTGGAGGCTGAGGGAAGAAACCACTTTTAGGAATATTACATACAACTATACAAAGTGTCAAGACAATACAAAGCTGCATGTTAGCCATGCTCATTAGTTTGCACCTGTGACACATACAACACATTCTAATTTAAGCTTTCACCCTACTCCAGAGTAAACTTGTTAACAAGTTTTAGTAAGATGTTTCAATGTTTTGACCATGTTCCATTATGCTCTCAAAAAAAAAAAAACTTCCTTGATTCCCAAAGAAGTAAAGAACTATTTGGTTTTGAAGAGGAATTTGACACATACTAAGTTGCCTTGTGCTTTGTAACACAATGGAATTTTGTCACAGTAAGATCCTCTAAACCAGACGGTTCTAAGAGAAATCTACCGAAACACTAACAAACAAGCTATTCTAAAGGTAAAAAAAAAAAAAAGACTTGGGAAACTGGGTCCCATTTTCAAATACAGTCTGCCAGAACAAATGCTAAATGCTTGGACTCTCAGGCAGTAAGCTGGTAAACTGAGCAGGTTTTTAACCTAGACACCTGCCTAAAGCACAGAGTATCAACATTTTATCTTTTTAAACTCCTCAGGATGTTCTTAGATTTTAAACGAGCTCTGCTCATTTAAAACGTCAGTCTTAAATTCTTCTGCAGTGCTTAATGCCATAACAAAGCACCTAACACACTCCCTCTGGTCAATAAGCGCTCATTCACAAGTGACCCATTCAAATAGGACAAATACTTCAGAACTTCGAGACATAACCAGCGACTGGAGTATCTGATGCATAAGCATATTCAGTTTCCTCACCAGAGGTGCATAGAGGAAAGGACAAATAACTTCTGCCTTAAGACATCAGCTCTGTCGTCAAAAACGGAATTGTGAAGACTCAAGTCTAACTGCTGGCTCTGTGACAAGAAACACAACAGTGGGACAAGATGCAAGAAGCCATTTTTAGAAGGCAGCTCTCTACTTGGAACCCAGAACACCTTAGAACATAGAAGACACATAAAAGATAGCTTTGCAATGGAGTACTCATCCCCAAACCCAGCAGTGTTCCCTCTTATCTGAAGAACGTCTCAAGTACATTCTGAGCCTCTTGCTGTCTGTAGCCCTACAGATGGGCTGATCTTTCCTGCAAACCATCTTCAGAGTTGCACCAACCCACTGCTTGGTCATCACAGATTTACTTTAGTGTGCAGGAGAATTTGCTAAGAGCCAACTCGGACCACTGTCGCCTCCAGAAGCACTACAGAGACAGCCACTACTACATGGGACAGAACATAGCATCCACCTGCTTTAGTTCTATATCATGTCTGCAAGACTGAACTTTCACAAGGGCTTGCAAAATTTCTTAATCAGGTGCTCATTTTTGGTATGACAACAAGAAAAGCTAATTATTTAAATAACTACATTTAACTAATTTTTAAAACTAATTTCCAACAGAATAGAACTTATGCAGATTCTGATTTGTTTTCTCAGGTGTTTTTTTTTTTGGTGGAATATTGTTTTTTGCAATTTATTGCTGTATTTCTCACTGCCTTCTAGTACCTTACCTAGATCACAGTTCCACTTTTCAGACCAACCGGTAATGTTGCCACAAAAATAATTCTAACCTATCTTCCATTGTATTAATATTTTCTATATTGAATCACATTTCTTTTTTAAATTCTCAGAATAGATGCTACTTAAAGTTAGTGTCTCCAAGCTTAACATGACTCCAGTCTATCATCTTCTACTTTCTCTTTTCCATACGGCTGCATTATTCACTAGTTTTCTGAATTCTTATTAATAGAAACATACTGAAAAAGGTAATTTCTGTTGAGTTTTCTTTTTTTTGAAAACAAGCGATAGAGATGCTGTCTTCTCTATTTCAGTGGATCTTTCTACTATGCACATGTCCACAGAAACATTGATAATGCCTGCCAAAGCCACAATACTGCCTGTAAAGCTCACTGTTAATCCTTTGTTTCAATAAATTTGAACTCACAATACTGGTGTCACTCCTTAAATGTCTCACTACAACTTTACGTCTTGATCTTTTCAGTTTCAAAATCTATTTTTAAAATCTGTATTTTTCTGGATACTTCAGAATAACAAAATTGAAAAGTTGCTCAAGAAGCTTGAGTTGTGGTGTTTTAACAATTAAATTTTGCATGCATACGTACAAATTGGCAAGCCCTATTACAGACACTGAAAAATGACAGCAGGATATCCCTTTTAGTAGCAATTTCTACATACACACTTTCTGTGCAAGAATATTAAAATAGTTAGCAGCTTCAGATACTGCTTTGGAGATCTGTTTCCTGTAAACAGGAGGAAAAGATGGAAGACACTCCAATCAAGAGTCTTTTCTTAAATTAACTTTCATAACATTTTCAGCATCGAAGTATAAGCTTTTAGTTGTCGACTTTAGAGAACGTTCACAAGCTGAGCACCTGTGCAAAGTTTTAAATTTTTTTTGTATTTTATAAAATTACCAATCAATACAGGTACACTTCTTGATGAGACAATTTTGCATACAGCTACTCTGAAAGTACCACTGGGTGACTGGAAGAACAATAAATCAATAAAGTTTTTAATCACTCACTTAAAAATTCTATAATCTTGAACTGTTACATGAATGACTTCTGTAATTTCATTGCATCCATACCATTTGATTTATATGTACATAAACAGCTGCCACTGTCAGCTGCCTGCTACTATCCTGCAGCAGAATATTTCACCTCAGCAGAAAAAAATATCTATTTCAGATGCACACACTGCTTTTTAAAGAAGATAATAAAGTCTGCAAGGCACATACCTTTTCGTAGTAAACTATTCCGTATTCTTTATCATCACACTTGACACAACGGAATTCAATCATCAGGTACATAAAATTAGAACTTCGTTTTTCCCTCTGAGAAGAGAACCACCAGATGTGTATCACATACTAAAGAGCATCAATCTTTAGCATTCACAGTACAGCAATTACTCTACTTCCTTTGTGCTGTAACTGATTAATTAGATTATCAGTCATTGAAGCAGTTATTCAGTTAATCATTTCATAGCACTACTTGAGACCTTTTTCCCGACATTCTTCCTTAACTTACATTCCGAACTCACAATAAACATCCACATGTAACAAAATCATATCGTTTTCATCAGTAGCTTGCAATTATGGATTTAAAAGTCTGCAAAGAAGCAATGAAGAGTAACCAGCTGACTTTTCTTTTAAATGATTACATGTAATTATGCACATCAGTCAAAACCCAGAAGACATGAAAAATCACTGCTTTAGATGAAACAATGAAAGAGACAAATTAAGCTTGGACCAAAATTAGACTTGCAGCTTTTATACTTTTAGAGGAAGATTTGCTCGTGTACATGTTTTTTAAATGATTTATTAGTAAAAGTGTTTAGAATTTTAAAATCTTTAAAATCTAGATGGGTAACAAAGAAGTTTTATATAAAACCACTATCAGGAACATTTAATTAAAAAAAAAAAAAATGCCCTTTGATATCAAGCAACTCAAGCTCATTTCACGCCTTCATAATAGATTCAACTTGCCAGAAGAAACAATGCAATTTTGCATTTAAGACACAGCTCTAGGAATCAGAAATGTTGAATTTAATGTAGTTTTGTGCAAAAAAAGGAAGACGACAAAAATATCCATTTCTAACAAAGGATAGGCTGAGTTCTCGAAAAGACTGGAGGAGTTGTTAAAACACAAGTATAAATATAAATTCCCAGAGCTCTAATTAGCTCTAATTAAAGTAAGAATAAAAAAACCTCAAAATACAAAGCAGAATACAACAGAGTTCTGTTGTGCAAGGTAAGTATAATCAGTTAGCGAGTCTGCAGTCATTTTTCTCAGTGATTAACACCTCATTCAGGTGTTAGGTTGTGGTTTTTGTGTTTGTTTAATTCACTCAAATCTTATAAGTGTTTTACCTCAACACCCAAACATCAAAACCAATAAAGCTGAACAGGTCTAAAGCCAAAGAACAGTCTGTATGGCCAGAAAGCTTCCCATCATGATCTAAATCCTAGAGGTTATTCAATCATATCTAACAACATTTGTTCCAAGCTATACCAAATTATATTAAATACAAGTCACTTAAAAGTTGGTAAGAGAGCTTTCTATTCTCATAATTGCCAAAATCAAGTCCAAATGGGAAGCTTAAAGTATTATTTTTCCGTTGATTGTATACATCAGTAATTGAAGAAAAATAGGACAGGTTAGTCTCCCAAGCATGTGAAGGTTCCACATTAGCAAGATTCAAAAAGAAGATTACAAATCTGATCTAGGATGACCTACCTCATTTATCATTTCTATTTCTCTAAAGGTCAGCCTGTCCAGCCAGTCCACTTTCACCATGTGGCCTTGCCGATGAGACTTTGTGAGCTGCATACAAAATCACAATGATAATATTTAAATTGTTTCGAGCAAGAAAAAGAATATCATACTCAGTTTTACAGATACGTTAACACAGGAAATCAGGGAAAAAAGAAACTGTAGAAAAAAGCCTGTACATTATGCATACAGTAGATCCTTGTAAACAGTTAAGCTGTGCCATAGCAATACTTCTAATATCTCAAAATATCATGGTAAATATGAAAACCACGCGACAAGCACACAATCTTTGAATGTGTGAAACATTAAAACAGGAACCTATTTTTTAAGCAGTCACACAACAAAAACATTTGACTGAGTTACTGATTTTCATACAGCATAACTTACCAAGTCAAACACAAAAAGAATGTATTTCATAAATTATCCAAACTGAGTAATTCTGCATTTATAAGCCTTACAAAAGCAAGGTCTCAGATTGAGACTTACACATTGAAAAAGGTCAATGAAGACTTACAGCAAATCAGAGTTCATTCTCCTTTTCTTTTTAGGCATCTGAAAACAGCCTACCAGAAAGCCCGATAATATCTGGACAGGAAAGGTCTCTTTGCTTAGTTGCTATTTCCCACGGTACACAGAAGCTGCCACTCAGAAGGCAGGCAGCATCTCACCAATATTCCACCTCCCTGCTTTGCCCAGCACACCCTCACCCGCCACAGCCTTCTATTTAGAAGCCAAAGAATGCTGTTGGAAGGACTCTGGAAATTACCTAGTCTCAAAGCAGGGTTACTGACTGCACATTGCACAGGACATTGTGCAGTCAGGTTTTAACTGCACAAGGACAGGGACTCCAAAACCTTTCCTAGCAATCTGCTGTAGTAATGTTGGACTACTCTTACATTTAAAAAAAAGTTCTGTGTTTCAGTTTGCACAGACACCTTTACACACAGTAGCATTAATAGGCATCCAGCAACTGATGAGCCAATCAACGGAAAATCTGAAGCTGGCTGTATGCAAACAATGGCTATTCAGGAACGAAACATCACAAGAACCTTGTCTGCTATGGAAACAGCTATAAAGATGAAAGCTCACACGGACACTACTCAGAAACCGTATTTGCTTTGCTAGCCAGCAGCATCTGTGGATAAAATGCCTTTATAAAGGAACACAACAAAATACCAGTGAAGAAAACAGTAATATCTTTCAGAAATTAGTATCTTGAAAAAACAGCTTTCAAAAGAGAAGATGGTGTCAGCTATGTTACTAGCTATTCATTAGAACTCTCATTTGGGATGTGAAAGAATCTCCTCCTCTTCCTGAAATGTTTTGGGCCCTCATTTCCCATCTGCAAAAGAACAGGCTAGAACAGACCCACGTATTTTGAGATCGCAATACTTAGTTATTTGTTCTTGAGTAGGGAGCAGAAAGGAGTGATGGGGAAGAAAAGCGCTGATAGGGTATGATCACATTTGCAACAAAACTAACATGAAAGTGAAAATCTACACTAATACCTTTCTCAGAGACCCACCACCTCCATCACATAACCATGCAACAAACTGTAAAAACAGTCCTGATAGTCAGTGTCTATCTACAGAGCTTCCTTGGGCTAGATGGGATTTATTCTGCTACGATCAAGAAATGGGACACCATGGCTGGCAGAAAGCTTGGAGTAGATGCACTTAAGCAGAACAGGAACATACAACTACACTAACCCAAGACAAAGGTGAGTTTGTCCTCTGTCAGGTATATAAAAGCCTCCTGGCATAGTCTCCTGCTCTTCTTCCCAAACCAAAGCCTAGAGTAGTTCTTTCCAAAAAAGGTATGCTCACACCTGAGCTTGCACTGAATAAAGCAGGTTTGCACATCCCATGCTTTCTTTAGAATACTATACAATGTTAGTTTGAACTCTCAACAAAAAATCACTATTTAATTACATCACTTCTGTATCTCCCAAAGAAAAATATGTCTGCATCTCAGTGTTCTTGTAGAGCCACTCTTGAAACAAACCTTCTTCATTATAGTGACCTACTTCCTACAAGTCAGAAAACATTTATGATGAGTTTTCCATTATAAATTCAAGGTCAGCAAGACTAATTAAATAGACTGTAAATCAAAGTTTATTTCTGTGACAGAACTCTAGATGACAAATGGACATATTTATGGCACTGGACCTTTCTTTCACCTGGAGCTGAACAAAGGTGAGGATGAAAACTAGGCAACCAAGATTAAGATGCAAGTACACACACTAAATAAGAAGGGCTGAGACATCTAGCAAGCTTGAGGTAAGCTCACCTGAAGAATGAGAGATCAGCTAGTCAAGTTCAAGAGCTAACATTTTGTTGAATTCCAGAGGTAGCTTTGATGGCAAAAATACAGTCTGCCAACAAGCTGTGAATAGAAATATTAATATGCACACATATGCATGATCTTAAATTAATGCAACTTTGGTTACTTTTTGCAGGTCTACTCATTTTTCTTCTCTAATGCAGAGGTATATCATACATGCCTGAACTGTACACCAGACAGCCCTAAATCCAAAGGACAGCTACTGAAGGAAACTTGACTGTCCTCACAAGCTACTCTCAGGAGCTACTCCTCTTGAACTGGATGCAGTTCTGTTTCTGAACATTTTCAAGGTGCATTGATATTTTCATTTTTCACAAAGAATAAGGATTTTAAGTTGCTACAACAGAATGCTACATATATTACAAGTTTCTTATGCTGTCCAACGTATTTATGTGCCAATTTAAGGAATACTTGTGGCAAGAGACTTTATCCATTTGTGTAAATCCTGTAAAACACCTAAGTCAAAGTAAGATAATTTTCATGTGAGAAAACAACATGGGAAGTTTGTCTTGATTAAAGTCTAATTTTGCTCCAATGATAGTTCAAACTTTCCACGTACATCTTAAAGGTTGCTATTCTACTACCTTTGCCAAGCGGCTCATTTGATCCTCAGAAACTGTGCTGCTGGTTCTCCCAGGAGTTCTGGTGGGCTCCGAGCCATCAGCTTCTACGTTGGGCCAGACCTTCAGATCATGCATTCCTTGACGAAACATACTGCAAGGAAAAATGTGGGATCACTTCGACAAATTGAGAACATAGCTGTCAGGAATCAAAGTACAGCAGCAGCTGTACAAAAATGAACGGGATTCCTCTGCCAAACCTACAAACATGTACTGCCATGCATAAGTTAACTGAACACAGAAGTGCCTAGCACCTTATGCCCTCTGTGGCCTTCATTTTTATCAGCACGTGAAGTTTAAAAGAAAATGAGTAAATCTGAGATAACTTATCTGGCAAGTGGAAGAAAAATGGATAATTCCCGAAGTCAACAGGGTGGTACAAACATGAACTGAAGAGAGAGCTTGACCTTCATAGTTTTATTATTTGTGATGAAACAGAAAGAATTCCTCTTGACTTGCAAATTACAATATTGACTTTAGGTCCACCAAAAAAATTAAACTATAAAATGATGTAAGTTTCATCTGAAGGTCAACTGATAAAAAGCAGCTTCCTCAGCTGAAAAAAAACCCACAACCCTCATCACATCATTTTTTCCATCTATGCCTGAAATTGAATTGATAATTGAAATTGTGCAGACAGCAGAAATTTACAGGGAAATTCACCACATCTCTTCTCTTCAAAACCCTGTTTCCCTTGCATATTTGCACTGATCCACCTGTAAAAGGTACCCCAACAAATCAAGTGCAATATTTTTGTAAATAAGAGCTGATCAACTGATTAACATCTTCAGGGATATACAACTTTGAATACATTAAAAATTATTAAGAAATATTGACGAAAAGGACCATCTCACCTTAAATTCACACATTGTTGAATACTACTACAATGGTTTACATTTACAAGCCAAGAAAAAAAAAATGAAGTATTTCTGTACATCTAGTTCTCTCATCCCCCACACTCTGGAAATAAGTTTCATTTATAAAATACTATCTTTTTCAGGAATCATGATTTAATATTTTAAAAACTACCAGCAATCTTCAGGCCACAGTCCAATTGATCCAGTCTAATTTTCTGCCCTAAGACAATGTCATTTTTTTTTGTCAAAGGAAAACCTTCAATGACAGATGCAACCTCCCACTACAGAGATTTTCTACATTCAATACCACTAGGACAGGTTTCCTAGAGCCAACCATTTCCTAATGCCAACCTAAACTTGCCCTGCCTTATTACTCCTTACCCACACACAAGACACAAAGATTACTTCTCTCCATTTTCGAACACTACCTACATAGTAGGAAAGTGTTCCCACAGTCTTTTCTTCATCCCCACCTGTCCTTACTCCTCCTCCATTACACCGATTTACTAGATGTCCAGTGATATGGATTCCCTTGGGCTCCCAGCTGCCAGAAACTTGTCTGAAATTACATAGAACTGGACACATTCCCACAGAGGAGACAAATAAGAAGCAGCAGGATACAACGTTGTCCCTGATGTGCATACTTGTGAACTATTTATATATTCAATGTTGTTTGCATATTTCACAATATCATGAATGAATCACGTAAATCTTAAGATTTAATTGAATTAAATCTTAAGATTCTAAAACCCAAATTTTTTCCACATTTCTCCTGGTAGGTACTCTCTATTCTGGATTTGAATACGATCAATTACACAAAGTATCCTTAATTAATATCAATTACACACACTATCCTTAAACTGCATCCTGTATTTTTCAGTCCCCTTTGTACTTAGTCAAGATCCTTTTGGTGCACTGCCACATTCCAGTGTACTTGTAATCCCTTCCAGCTCCATGTTATCTGCAAATGTACTGACCTTGCTCTCTACTAAATCATACAGATTATTAATTTTGAAAATTCCCTATTTCCTGTATTACATGTCTTTTTCTTACAGATAGTTAACAGCTGCATTAACAGACAAATCGTATGGCAATTAAACAAATTATGTTAAGTAATCAGAACTGGAATTAATTCATTAAAAGAATATACAAGAAAGTGGTATTTTTAAAAAGCCTGACCTTTGTCTTTTTACATGAGAAACTGTATTTTTTCAAAACCATAGCACGTATGAAGCTACAGTGGGGGGGAGGAGGAAGAAATAGAATAAATCTGATCTTCTAAACATATATATATATATATATATGAGTAATTCTATATATATAAGTGTATATACATATTTTACCCATATTTCCCAAAGAGCGAGACCGTTGTTCCTCCCACAGGAACTGCTTTACCAGGCCCATATACATCCCAGATGGTTAGAGCCACCTGTGCATTGCGAGGTAAGTCTGGATACTTCACAGGCAGTTTCAGCCATTCATTCCAGCTGCAGAGAATGAATTTTTATCAGTCATAAAACCTCAGAATTCAAGTTACCCTACAGTAGTTTACAGAATACAATTTCTCCTCAGACTATGAACTTCTAATGACAGACTGACAATTTCCCCATGGGCTTTAGTTATTCAAACACTTACGTGTTGTCTTGAGTCACTACATTCATGTATGATTAAAAGGCCATCAACCAAACGAATAGTTCCTGAACTTTATGACTAAGTACCCAAGATCAGTCTATCCAGTAAACAGTGTAGAGTGTGCTAGTTCAGGCCCTAAAAAAGTTACTACATTAGTGAACCATGCCCAAACACAAAATTATATTTTTTCTTACCCATTACACAAAAAAAAAAAAATTGCTTTAGTGTTGTCAGGGCAACAGTTAATAACTATACAGAGACTTGAAACATAAATTATTTGAAAAAGACAACAGAAAATATTTTTTTCTGACAAACAAAACCCACACAATTACTTATAGAACTTGATGCCCCAGTAACTAAGATATATGAAACAAAAGGCAGTCACTTACTTCCACCTAGTGCTAAAAGCTTTATAGGAAGTTCTAACTGGAAGAGCAAGAGGCTTCCCTTCTGCAAACACCTGACAAGTTACATACAAATCAGAGCAAGTTTCTTGATACAGTCCTGAGAACTTCAGCATGGGGTCTTCCAAGAGAGCTTTGTAACTCTTCTGTTCTCTTTTCCCCTCCAGACTTCCTCTATACAAAAAAGGGAGGGAAGAGAGAAAGGAAAAGAAGAAATAAATCAAAGTTTATTTTATGCACGCTAAAAATTCTACTCTATTTCCATAAGGTATATTTAGACTACTCAGTACAGCAGCTATATTTGTTTTGAATTACTAGCAAGCAGTGAAATCTAAATATCTGAGAGAAACTCTACATTTGTTCATCCTGAAGAAGAGAAGGCTCCAGGGAGACCTCATTGCAGCCTTTCGATACTTAAAAGGGGCTTATAAAAAAGATAGAGAGCAACTTTTTACTCAGGCAGACAATGACAAGGGAAATGGCTTTAAACTCAAAGAGGGGAGAGTTAGATTAGATGTTAGGAGGAAATTCTTCACTCAGAGGGTGGTGAGGCCCTGGCATGGATTGCCCCGAGCAGCTGTGGATGCTCTATCCCTAGAGGCTGGATGAGGCCCTGGGCAACAAGGTCTAGTGGGTGGCATCTCTACCCATGGCAGGAGAGTTAGAATTAAATGATCTTTAAGGTCCCTTCCAACCCAAGCCGTTCTATGATTAGAAGTGATGAAGAAAATACAGAATTCATTGAAATCCTGATTTAGGGGAAGAGTATCAAATGGAATAATTACTTGTTTGCCTTTTCAATGGAGGTAACTTCTAATACAACTCGTAGATTCTTAGACTGTACCCTAAGCACGGTAACAATGAGATGATATATACTGCAATCATCCAAAATAAAAATTACATCAGTAAGCATCAGCATAAACTTGCTCCAAATACAATTTAGAAAAAAAATAGCAAACCTTATTTTAAAGGCACATGAAATTTGAAATATATGACTGGCTTTGGATGCCATTCATTTCTAAACTCAACAACAAATCAAAGATCAGCTAAGCAAACTATTCAAACCAAATGATTAAAGCCCTGCAACAACCTACAGGACACAAGCATTTGATCAAATAGATGTAATTTCTCAGGCCTCTGCTATACAGCGATGAAACAGTTTTGCATATTAAATACCTGATTGTGGATGCACAAGTGGGAGGGAAAAAAAAAAAAAAAAAAAGGAATTTTGGTGTTGGTGTGGAAATGAGTAAGATGTATCTTCCAGCAAATAATAATCTTTCAGTAGCATAAAATATTCAGAGTAGATGAACAAGTTTCTTGTAAGAAACAAGCACAGTACATTCCAGGAAGACACACACTCTGATGCACAAACAAAATCAGAGTTTTTGATAGGCAGTACCAATTAGCAAAGAGGACACATGCAACTGACTTTAGTTCCTATTTTCTATTCAGATGAAACTATTTAGGCCCTAATTAAGCTTCCTCAAGTTAGTTTTTCACCATAGAGAAATATACCTCAGCATAACTACATTAGGTACACATTTCAGAACCAGCCACATCTACTCTACAAGAATTTAAGCATCCCTGTGATGCAGGAAAAGAAACTCTAAGAAAACATGAACCAGAAAATACATCAGTACGTGCAAACACTAGGTTCAACAGGAGTGCTTGCATATAACCAGCTAAGCACATACTTACAAGCTGCATCTCTGCCTATAATAGAGAACCTAAGAGCGACGTGCTTTCAAAAAAGCATGCAAACAAGTAGGCGAAAGAAGTGTCTTCGGATTATCTCCTGCCTTTATCACTGAGGAGCTGCAACACCAGCAGATGACAGGTTATCAGAGGCATTAGGACTCAGCTCAATCAACCTGTGCCTTACAGCACTGCCCTGCCCCACAGGACCTGAGGCCACGAGCGCTTCTAAGACGGCCGGGGCAAAACCTGCAACGGGTGTCCCGCTCCCCCCCAGGGAGCTGCTGGGCTCCAGGGGAGCTCATAGTCCTCAGTAGGGATACAGCAACACCGACCCGGCCCCGGAGCCCCCCAAAAAGCACCGCTGCGGGATGCCCGGGGCTCCCAGCTGCGCTCCCCAGCCGCCGGACAGGGCCGGGCCCCTCCTCAGCTACCCCCAGAGCCGGCGGAGACTGAAGTCCGTGCCTCTCTCACTCACATCTTCAGCTGCACGTTGATGTCAAGGTCGCAGCTATACACATAATAAAGCTTCTCAGCCTCGCCCATAGCTGCTGCTGTTGCCGCCCGCCCGCCGCCTCAGCGGCACCCCAACCCTGCAGCGGAAAGTCCAGCGGGTCCGAGAGGCGCAGACATCTTACTCAAGGGAGGAAGGAGCAGGGACGCCCCTCCTCCCAGCTGCCCTTCTCTAAGATGGCCGCCGGCCTGCCCCTACCGAGGGGGCGGTCCTAAGATGGCTGCTCCCACGGCGCGGTCACCAACATGGCTGCCCCCAGGTGTACGGTGCGCAAAATGGCGGTTCCGTCCCCCTACGTTACCCGCGGCTGGATGCGAGATGGCCGACTGAGTTGAGAGCACTGGACCAGGCCACGCTGCAACTGCCTCCACGGCGATGGGACTGAGAGCGTCAAGGAGGTGACTCCTGCCCCGTTTTCCAGGAGAAGCCCCCAGCAACACCTACGTTTCCCCCCTTCTCTCTCCTCAGGCTGTGATTCTCCATGCTGGAGCACAGCTGGGGCAGTTACAGCAAAATTCCTCCTGACTGAAATCCTTCTGTGCCCCCAGAGATACTGCTTTCTCACAGAGGAAAGGGATGATCTGCATGGTGTACCTGTGCATTTCTAGGAGCAGTCACATGCTATTTAATTCTATAGTCAATCCTTTTTATTTCAGATTACAGACTGAAGAAGGCCAAGCAAAAATAGCAGTTGTCTTCTCCCACAAAACAGCAAAACAGTACCAGACAAGATGTCGAAATTACAGGTTGAAGGCTGTAGTCACTGTAATGATTTTGTCATGAGTCTCACTACACTTGATTTGGCAACATTTTTGCTCATTCATTTTGTTGTTGTTGTTGTTGTTTTGTTCGTTTGTTTTCTGAAGCCTTAGCTGTCAGAATCTGTAGTTGATCTCCAGTCATCACCTAACAACAACAACAAAAATATATTTGCAGAATGACTCTATAACTGAGCCTTACAGGCAACCAAAAATCACACAGAACTTATATTTTGTAAATAAAAATATGGTTGTAGAAAAATTCTTAGTATTTTGAGGTTTATAAGGATTGCAGGTACTTCAAGCAACATAAATATACATGTCATTACTGTAACAGGTAAAGCCTTGTTTGTTCATTAAATGTTGCTGATAGGGGGGTTTCAACAGTTGACTGCTTATATCCCCAATATTCTGTTGAAGGAAAAAAAACAAGTATGGGAACTTCCTGTTAAGTTAACAATTGCAATAGAAACCAGCTCCAAATAAGGGCAAAATGGCATTCCTCCTTGCATGGGAACACACACACCGCAGCAAAGACATGACCCCAACGCAGAGGAAGATGACGATCTTCATCCCCACGACCACCAGAGGACTGATGAAGACCCCCTAGCAACAGGCCGCGCAGTCGTAGAAGACACCAGGATGTGCTACTAAACCCGGAACTACTAGGCTATAAATCGAGACTCTGGCGGGCTTAGGTGTGTGCCGTTGGCTGAGCAGGAGACTCCCCGGCCACCCAGCGCTGTTTTATTTATCGCTGCTTGCTGAATTGCTCAAATAAATTGAAATTCGATCTACCCTACCCACGATGTGTTGGGAATGATTTCTACCAAAACTAATTTATAACAAATTGGTGCCGTGACTCAGATAGTGGTAGCTTGGCTGGATCCCTCCCAGGGGAGGCGCGCCCCGCTGATTCTGCGGTCCCGGTCTGGAGGTCCCCAAGCCAACGCACCCCTACCGACGAACCTAAAGTTCCAGCGATAAGTAAATAAACAACCGGCAACCCCTTAATCTTTGTGCACGAAGTTCCGAACGAAGACTCAGGACTGAGTAAGTATAGGCCGGTTATCCATTCGGTTGGGGTTGGGAAGCCCAGAGCATGCCTGTGTGAGACGTCCAATCGAGGATGAAGCGAGTGCGGACTCCCTGGTAGTGCGGTTCCCACCTCCCGCGAGGGACTGGGCCACGAACGGGAGGTGAAGACTGTGTGTGTGTGTGAAGGTACTCTGGAAGATGGGACAGAAGAAGAGCAAGTCTTCTGGTCCCATGGGTGGGTCGGAACCCAAGGCTAGGTTGCCCCCGATACCACCGGAAAGCCATTAGGGTTAATGATTAAACATTGGAATGATTACCCCTCTAGGCGGGGTAAGGATAAAGTTAAGATGATACATTATTGTATGGAAGTCTGGGGTGGGAAGCAAATTAGGAGAGACCCCTTATATTGGCCAGTATTTGGATCCCTTGAGGATTGGATCTGTCAGGCTCTAAACATTTATGTGAACTCGAAGGAGCCTTTCAGCCTAGAGGAGAGTGAGTATGCATCCTTATGGATAGGATCTGAGACCCGAGCCAACTTATACCCATTAAGAGAAAAAGGGGGGAGGAAAAGGAATGAACGAAATGAGGAGGAAGTCCCACTTTCACCCCCCCCCCTTATCTATCCCCTTCTCCACCTCCAACCCCCCCATGGCTCCAAATTACCATACTGATCCCGATTTGACCACGGACACCCCTCGGAGGACTAGACGGGTAACTCGGAGCCAAACTAGAAATCGAGAAGATGGGGGTAGACTATATCCCCTAAAAGAGGTTGCAATGGGAGGGCCCCAACCCAGCAGGGGATACGTCTCCATCCCCCTAAATACGGGAGATGTCAGAGAATTCAAGAAGGAAATGGGAAATCTCTTAGAAGATCCTCTTGGAGTCTCTGAGCAAGTAGACCAGTTCTTGGGGCCTAATGTTTACAGCTGGGAAGAACTCCAGGCCATTTTAGGTATATTATTCACTGCAGAAGAGAGGAACATGATTTGGAGGGCTGGAATGCAAATTTGGGACCAGCAACAACAGCAGGGTCCTGCGGGAGATCTTAAATGGCCCCTACAGAGGCCTAACTGGAATAACCAAAAGGAACAAGATAGGGGTCATATGCAGGATTTAAGGACTATTATTGTACAAGGTATAAGGGAGTCAGTCCCTAGAGGACAAAATATAAATAAGGCCTTTAATGAACATCAGAAGAAGGATGAAACTCCCACAGAATGGCTGGAGAGATTAAGGAAGAACCTCCAGTTTATTCGGGACTGGACCCTGGTACACTGGTGGGACAGGCCTTGTTAAAAACGCAATTTGTGGCAAAATCATGGGGGGATATCAGGCGGAAATTAGAAAAGTTAGAGGATTGGCAGGATAGAGGGATGGATGAACTGCTGAGAGAAGCTCAGAAGGTATATGTGCAAAGAGAAGAAGAGACTCAGAAAAGGCAGGCCAGGATTCTAGTGGCAGCGGTCCGGGAAGGACAAAAAGGGCTCCCCCTTCGCCCAATGGGTGTTCCGCTACCACGAAAAAGACTTCCGAGGAGCCAGAGTGATCAGAGGGATCTAAGACAGATAGAATGTTTTTATTGCCAAAAGAAGGGACACATGAAAAAGGACTGCAGAAAACGCTTACAAGATGAGCGAATGTTTAAAGAAGATTAGGGGAGTCAGGGGCTCCATCTGCTGGGGACTTCTGGTATAACGGAGCCCTTGATAAAATTGAAGTTAGGTCCCCAGCATCAAGAAGTGGAGCTCCTTGTGGACTCAGGAGCAGAAAGATCGACTGTCCAAATGGTACCCCGGGGATGTCAACCTTCCTCGGAGAAATTACAGGTGATAGGAGCCAAAGGAGAGCCCTTTAGGGTCTCAGTAATAAAAGGGGTGGAAATAGAGACCCCAGCCCAAGGTTGCACAGGGTCCTTTTTATTAGTACCAGAAGCTGAATATAACCTGTTGGGAAGAGACCTAATGATTAAGCTAAAAATTAATTTGGAGGTGAAAAATAAAGGGATCGAAGTTAAATTATACACCCTCACAGTAGAGGATGAGGCAAAAATAAATCCCAAGGTGTGGTATTCTCCCAAATCAGTAGGCTGCTTAAATATTAGTCCCTTTGAAGTCACTATCAGGAATCCTGAGATTCCCATCAGGGTAAAACAATACCCAGTGTCTCAAGAAGGCAGGGAGGGGCTGCACCCAGTAATCAAGAGATTACTACAACAGGGATTACTGGAGCCTTGCATGTCACCTCATAACACTCCTATATTACCTATCAAGAAACCTGATGGCTCTTATCAGCTAGTCCAAGACTTGAGGGAGGTCAACAAAAGAACAATAACTAGATTTCCTGTAGTAGCTAACCCACATACTTTGCTAAGCCAGCTGTCCCCAGCGCAGAAATGGTATAGTGTCATAGACCTAAAAGATGCATTTTGGGCATGTCCTTTAAAAAGGGAATGCAGGGATTATTTCGCCTTCGAGTGGGAAGACCCTGCAACCCATCAGAAACAACAATTAAGATGGACCGTGCTTCCCAAAGATTCACAGAATCACCGAACCTATTTGGTCAGGCATTAGAACAAGTATTAGAGAACTATGAACCGAATCCTGAAGTAACCTTAGTCCAATATGTGGATGATTAGCTGTTAGCAGGAGAAAGTCAGGAGGCAGTCAGGACAGAAAGTATCAAGCTACTAAACTTCTTGAGCTTAAAGGGACTAAAAGTAGCAAAGTCAAAATTACAGTTTACGGAGGAAGAGGTGAAATATTTAGGACATTGGCTAAGTAAGGGTACTAAGAAACTAGACCCCGAATGGGTAAATGGGATTTTGTCACTACAAGTGCCAAAAAGCAAAAGACAAGTTAGGCAGCTTCTGGGATTGTTAGGATATTGTCGGCAATGGATTGAAAATTATAGTAGTAAGGCGAAGTTTTTGTATCAGAAACTGGTTGGGGAAGGATTAATGAAATGGAGCCAAAGCGATGAGCAAAAGCCTGATAGACTTAAAAATGGATTTAGTGAACGCTCCCGTGTTAAATTTACCCGATGTGAAGAGACCCTTTATCTGTTTATTAACACAGAGGAGGGGACAGCGTTCAGGGTCTTAACTCAAGATTGGGCAGGAAAAAAGAAACCTGTGGGATATCTTTCTAAACTTTTGGACCCCGTGAGTAGGGGATGGCCCACCTGTCTCCAGGCAGTGGTCGCTGCTGCGCTCTTGGTGGAAGAAGCGCATAAAATCACCTTTGGGGGCGAATTAAGGGTATTGTCACCTCACAATATAAGGGGGATCCTGCAGCAAAAGGCTGACAAATGGATAACTGATGCGCGGCTCCTGAAATATGAAGGCATCTTAATCTCCTCACCTAAATTGGAGCTTGAAACGACAGCTCTACAAAACCCAGCGCAATTCTTATATGGGGAACCAAAAGGAGACATATCCCACGACTGCTTGTGTAATATAGAAGGACAGACAAAAATTAGGCCAGACCTAGAGGAGGAGGAACTAGCCGAAGGGGAGAAGCTGTTTGTGGATGGTTTCGTCGAGGGAAAAAGGAGGTCAGGATATGCCATTATCAATGGAGAAAACTTCTTTGTTATAGAGTCAGGACCTCTGAGTCCCAGTTGGTCGGCCCAAGCATGTGAACTATATGCAGTATTAAGGGCCCTACAAATGTTAAAAGGTAAAATTGGAACCATATACACTGATTCCAAGTATGCTTTTGGGGTAGTGCATACTTTTGGAAAAATTTGGGAAGAGAGGGGCCTAATAAACTCTCAAGGTAAGGGATTGATTCATCAGGAATTGATCACTCAAATTTTGTAGGCTTTGAGAGGGCCAATAGGAATAGCAGTAGTACATTTGAGAGGACACCAAAAGGGACTGAACCCATTAGTTAGGGGAAATAACCTAGCTGATCAGGAAGCCAAAAGGGCAGCACTGATGATGATATATACCAAGGAGAATCGGAAAGATTGCCCATCCTGTGGGAAGGATTTAACCGAGTTCCCCGATTATGATTGTTGGAAGGATTATGGAATAGAGGCAGTGCACTGTAGATGTAACAACCCCCGATATAGCTACTGCCATCTCCATGGGGAGCAACATTTCATCCTCAGCTTCACTGTGCAAGAGAAAGACAAATTAACTCAAATGGGTGTGAAAGAAATAACTGAAGGTAAATGGGAACTCCCTGATGGTCGAGAGGTTCTCCCGAAATCTTTAGCCCTGAAGGTCATGCAGAAATTCCATGAAAAAACTCACTGGGGAACTCAAGTGTTGGTGGACCAATTTGCCACGAAGTATACGTGTATTGGTGTATACAATATCGCTAAGAGAATAGTTAATGAAAGTATGATCTGCCAAAGAGTAAATAAGCAACAACTAAGAGAGAGACCCTTAGGGGGAAGAGAATTAGCCCATAGACCATTTGCTAGAATTCAAATAGATTTCACAGAGCTACCAAAGGTGGGACGATATAAATACTTACTGGTAATGGTTGACCACCTAACACATTTTGTGGAAGCCTTTCCAGTAGCCCGAGCTACGGCCCAGACAGTGGTAAAGATACTGTTGGAAAACATAATCCCCAGATACGGATCGATCGAGGCAATAGACTCTGACAGAGGGCCGCATTTTGTCTCAAAGTTAGCCAGAGACACTCTCTCCTCCCTGGGGACCAAATGGGAATATCACACCCCGTGGGCATCCACAAAGCTCGGGAAAGGTAGAAAGGATGAATGGGGAAATAAAAAAACAGTTAACCAAGTTAATGATAGAAACAAAAACTTCATGGGTAAAATGCCTCCCATTGGCTTTACTAAACATAAGAACCCAGCCCCGAACAGATGTAGGAATCTCCCCTTTTGAGATGTTATATATGATGTCGTATGATTTAGAGCTCCCAACTGATCATCCCCAGTTGGAAGAGTCGCAAATACAATCATATGTAGTATCGCGTATGATTAGGAGGAGGCAGCTGTGCGAAAAGGGATTAGTGGTACAACGCCCCCCTCTAGAGGTGGCCATACACAGGATCAAACCAGGAGACCAGGTTCTGATAAAATCCTGGAAAGAGACCTCTTAACTCCTCGTTGGGAAGGACCCTACCTTGTTTTACTTGCTACAGACACAGCTGTCCGGACAGCCGAGACAGGATGGGCTCACGCCAGCCGAGTTAAAGGACCAATACCAGAGGAATGGTGGAGAGTGGCCAGCCGACCTGGAGATTTGAAACTGACCCTGCGAAAAGGGACTGATGAGTGAATTCGCGATCGTATGGCTTATAACCCTCTCTAAGAAATAAACAGGTTCATTGTAAACGGGAACTGGGAAGTAGGGAAGGGGAAAATCCTTAATGTGCCAAACCCCATACATCAGAAGGGTAATGCGTCTAAGGAGGAGTGAGGCAACTGGGACTGGGAGTGGCTGGAACAAGAAAATCGGTACCTAGGCCCCTGAAGATTACCCTTGCTGCCATGAAGAAAAGTAAACCCCGCTGCTTGAGGCAACCAAGTAGGCGGGCAAGGCAGAGGGGTACAACGGTGGGGCGGATTATGTGGTACCCACCCCTATTTGAGATAATGGAGTCCGGCCGAATAAACTGCCCTAGTGCCCACCATAGCTCGAAGACCGCCTCTCCAGAATTATAGAAGGACGGTTGCCCTTCTGGTGTATGTTGGCGCTACCTCTTCCTACTGAATATCCCCTGTCCGGCTGGGGCCGATGAGGGATATTTGCATCAGCCCTTTAAGTGGACCCTGGTAGCTGGGATGACTCGAAGATCCTCAAAACTAATATTACGGCAGGTGCACCTTCTTTCAACATAACCAATTGCGAATTACTTGGGACAGTACTAGGATACGGAGGAAATACAGAACACCACCTGTGTAGTCCCCTGAAACAATACTCCTGGGGGGCTTCCAATGCAACGGCTACCTATTGGTGTCCTAGCTCAAACCCGGAAAAAGTTACTGTAACTATCCAGGGCACTATTTTTGCGCAAGCTGGGGGTTGTGAAACCATAGCTACCCCAAGGTGGTGGAGTCACCCTCCCGATAAGTATCTCAATGTTGCTTGGATACCGGAAGGTTGCCGTGAGCCTACTACAGTTATGACGGTAGCATAAACAATGCGGAACTTGTAAATCTCTGAGGGTTACGGTATTACAACCTGAACGATCGAGGGATGGGAGATAGGGAAACCTGGGGTGTAAGGTTCTGGGAACCTGGAGCCAATAGAGGAGGCCTTCATATTTATAAAAAAAGGAGGTCGCTCCACCAGATCCCCGTGAATCGGTGGGACCCAAACCCGGTATTGAACCCAAGCTTGGATGAAGAGGGTATCAAGAAAAATATTGGAAATTTTACTGTTAGTATGATACCATCATCCGGAATCCCGGAGTGACAATGGAAAAAATTCCCTGTGGAAAGTGATGCAGGTAAGCTACCAGCTGTTAAACGCTACCAGCCCTAACCTAGCTGAGCGGTGCTGGCTCTGTTATGGGGTAAGCCGCCCTTTTATGAAGCTGTAGGGGTCAATGAGAAGGCTCGGCGGGTGAATGGATCCAATCCCTTGCAATGTACGAGGGGGAAAGAGAGTCACGGCATAATGATGACCAAAAGTGACTGGGAAGGGGAGATGCGTGGGACAAGTCCCGCCTGATAAAATGCACTTGTGTGCAAATCAAACTATGTTGGAAGTGTAAAAAAAAAACAGCGAAATGGTTATTACCAGCAGAGAATGCTAGGTGGGTATGCTCAAAGATGGGAGTTACCCCTTGTCTATCCCTGGACTTGTTCGATGAGTCTGTAGAATTCTGTGTTCAAGTAATAATCCTCCCAAAGATAATCCAACCACCCAGAGAGTTTCATGTATGACAATCAGATCAATCAAGGAACACCATTTGACAAAACGGGAACCAATTTCCACACTGACAGTGGCTACCCTAATGATTTGGGGGGGTGCAGGGGTAGGCACAGGGGTTTGCCCTCGTTAATCAAACAAGGAAGAGAGATCACCTCCCTGAGAGCAGCTGTGGATGAAGATTTAGCCAAAATTGAAAAAATCTATCAGTGCTTTAGAAAAATCTATGAGATCGTTATCCGAAGTGGTATTACAGAATCGCAGAGGACTAGATTTATTGTATTTACAACAAGGAGGATTGTGCGCCGCACTCAAGGAGGAATGTTGTGTATATGCTGATCATACTGGGAATTGTGAGGGATACCATGACCAAACTTAGAGAAGGATTTGGAAAAGAGAAAAAGAGAGCGGGAGGCCCAGCAAAGCTGGTAACGAGTCCTGGTATAATCACTCGCCGTGGCTCACCACTCTGTTGTCAACAATAGCTGGCCCGCTGATTTTATTAACCCTAGGACTGGACGTTTGGTCCTTGTATCCTTAACAAAGTCATAGCTATTGTTAAAGAAAGATTGGAGGCTGCTCATCTGATGCTTATGAGGACAAAAGTACGAATAGATAAATGATAGACCCATACTAGAGGAAACATTAATCCTGAGTCAATTAGAACTAATAGATTAATGAACAAAATGATACAGAGAAAAAGGGGGGATTGTAATGGTAAAGCCTTGTTTGTTCATTAAATGTTGCTGATAGGGGGGTTTCAACAGTTGACTGCTTATATCCCCAATATTCTGTTGAAGGAAAAAAAAACAAGTATGGGAACTTCCTGTTATGTTAACAATTGCAATAGAAACCAGCTCCAAATAAGGGCAAAATGGCATTCCTCCTTGCATGGGAACACACACACACCGCAGCAAAGACATGACCCCAACGCAGAGGAAAGATGACGATCTTCATCCCCACGACCACCAGAGGACTGATGAAGACCCCCTAGCAACAGGCCGCGCAGTCGTAGAAGACACCAGGATGTGCTACTAAACCCGGAAACTACTAGGCTATAAATCGAGACTCTGGCAGGCTTAGGTGTGTGCCGTTGGCTGAGCAGGAGACTCCCCGGCCCACCCAGCGCTGTTTTATTATCGCTGCTTGCTGAATTGCTCAAATAAATTGAAATTCGATCTACCCTACCCACGATGTGTTTGGGAATGATTTCTACCAAAACTAATTTATAACAATTACTATTGTATGCCAATTCTGTCTATCTAGGCAGAGCAGCAAGGGGGTGATTAAAGAGGAGGTTGGTGTTTTATGGTCACAGACACTCCAACTTCTCGAAACTCCTGAATGCAAGTATAAAAGTGCTATTTTGGTGTAGCTGACTGGAGTGATGGAGTGATGGAATATAGCAGTACTAGTACTGAGGGAGCAATCAGGACAGGTGAACTCTCCTAGTCTGTGCTGTTCATACTAAAAAAAAAAAAAAAAAAAATGTAATTGATATTTGGAACCATGATGTTCTACTACTCTATTTTCACAACAAGAACCATTAACTGGAAGGTGTGGAAGGGCATTCATCAACTAGTCCTCTCCTCCTGCTAGTTAACTGCAAAAGGAAAGGAGGCCTCTTTAGGAAAGAAAGGACCATTTCACCTCAACCACTTTATTTTATTTTATTTATTTTATTTTATTGTTTCCTCAGATGAAGTAACCAGGAGAGATTTTTGTTTGTTTGTTTGTTTTTAACTTATTCTCCAAAATTTCTAGGAAATTAGAGAAGGCTGTGACCCAGAACCAATGTATCAGTAAAATGAAGCCTTGGCTTTCCAGCACTGCCAAGCTGGTGTGTGTCATGAGTGAAAAACATAATTTAAACTCAATAAAATTAACAAATTCCTTTAAACAGATATATTAACTTTTTTTTTTTTTTTTTAAGTTATCATTTATTCCATTTTCTATATCTAAATTAGTCACTTTTTGACCACATTATAATTGCTACTACTCTGGCAGCTGTCAGTCATATATTGCCTACCTCATAATTTCGGATGGGTTCTGTTACTTGTTAGCTTGGTTCCAGGCCAGTTTTTTACAAAAAAAAAAAAAAAAATCAGCTTTCGCAGAAGAAAGATAAATAAACGTGTTGCTCTTTTGGCTGTGGAGAAAAAGTAAAACCTAAAACTGTAAAAATGTAAAAGTCATATAAAACTCACAGTTTTAAAGTTAAACAGTTGGTTAGCTCTGTGTGCACAGAGTATTCAGACATTCATATGTCTGTACCTATTTAGTATTATTTTATCTCAGGAAAAATTGGATCCATTTTCAATTAACTGGATTAGTAATATCAGTTAAATAATCCCACCATCGATTTCACCATTACAGAAACATTTTTAGGTCATTATTCAAGTTTTGTTGTTTCTTAGAAACAGGGAAAAATATAGAAGACCTCTGAAACTGCATGTGTTTTTAAAAAAAAGTTTTCAAATGGTGTATTATCCAGTTTTCTCAGATCCTGCCTGTGTCTAAGTAAGTAAATAAATTAGGTCTGTGGGAGGCAAGAGAAGAGAAAAATGTTTAGGAAAGACATTTTTGACAGTAAAATTGTGGAAAGATGCAATTTCAATCAAAAATGTCATTTTATACTACTTTCTCATATTAATAACCTTACATTTAGAAGTTCTCAAATACTGCTGTGATGGGGATTATGTCATAGAGGCTGACAGAAAGAGTATTTTTCATCTTGAAGGATCCTAAAAGACTATAAAGAATGCAGAAATGAACATACCATGCATATCTGTGAATCACTGTCTACACCACTGAAAACCAGCTTGCCAGAGATGACATACCTAAGCTGGTGCAGTGTCTACAGTGTCTATATATACTGCTATAACTGGGGTAACACAGTAAAGCTGAATATGTGCATTTGGTATTGAGCAGATGCAGAGCTAGATAAGGACATTATCCCATTTTACTTTCTGCTGACTACTTTTGTGGATCCTCAGGGCTCTCAGCTTTGATGGCAATGTCTGTGCTGTTGAAAACAGTTACTGTAGGCTGTTGCCTTTGGATCAACTAGCACATGTGGCTCACATCTACCCTATCTTGACCTGACCCCTGCAGACTGGACCATCTGTATCCCAACTGCAATAAAAATTCGGCCTGTCTCTCTAGGTTTTGATGGCCACTCTTGTGGCCAAAAGACATAATTATTGCTGTATGTGATTTTCAGCTCAAAGTGCCTAGTGTAGCGTAAGGACTGTTTTTTTCAGCCTACAGGAAGGTTATTTTTATAGCATGACATCTAGGGCATGACGTGAAGACACATTGTGGTATTTAAGTGTTTGCGTCTTACCAAAGTAGTGTAGGATTTTTCCAAACACTGGGTATCAAACATGGCAACATCTGTTCCACCCTACAGTACAACCCATAAGCAAACTATCACTGGCAATTCTACTGGGGTTTCCACATGAACATATATATTGTTCAGGGAAATGTATATATATGCATTAATTGATAGCATGATCAAGTTTTGGAAGTAAACTGGAGTAGCAAGATTCTCGGTGTTCTAAGCACAATGTGCGAACCAAACTCCGACTTTCATCATACCAACAGAAAACAGAAAAAAAGGCATCAATCACTTCTAGACCTCTGGTGAAACTATGAGGGCCTGAGGACAAATAGGCCTTAATGGTCACCAGTTTCCCCTGCCCACGGCCCGGACACCCTTTCATAGAAGTCAGCCTGTCCATGGCTGGGCCATGGGCTCCATTAAATCAGGTCCACTCAGGACTGATGTCTTGGCCTGGCCTTGGCCCACCCCCATGGGGGTGCCTGATGCCTGCGGCTGCTCTGACTGCCCCCTAGCCTGGCCTGCTCACTGGCCAGGATCGTGGGACAGGCCCTGGCTTTCTGCGACAGCTAGGTTTTACCCAAGTGCTTTTGTCTTGAAACACCAATTTATACATGGAAGCATTTACAATTTTTTTGAATAAAGGTACACAAAGAGAAATCTATTCTATTTCTCTCATGAAGAGTATAAGGAACTGCCTAGCTATGCCTAGATTTAGGTTACCTACTACTACTGTGTCTTTCCTGTCACTGGAAAACCTGTAGTAAGCAATGCAAACCCATGGGCACTCTTCATTACTTTGCTTATGCATTAAAATGTTCCTCCTTCCTTTTCTGTTTCTCAGTTTGATAGTTCCCTGAGAGGTCCCTGATGTCTGATGAAGTGAAGCATCAAGAAAACAGTGGGAGCAGTAGAGAGCATGCTGCTGACATGATGCTCTTTGGAGGGAATGGAGCTATTTCCTTTGTTTTGAAAGCAAAGTGTCACTCGCAGTCCATATTCTATTGATAGCCGCAGATAAATATGTCATCTCTCAGTCCTGGTAAGAAATACATACCATCTGCAAGAGAACAGCATGCTTCCTCATATGCCATCCATCTTCTGCTAGTGGACTGCCATGATAAGTAGGGCAATTGATCATTTCGGGTGTTCAGCCAGGTCTCACATTCTTGGCAAAGACTTCAGCAAAGTTGCTGAAGGTAGCTGAGTTGACAGACTTGCTGTATTTCTTTTCTTTCTGAGTGTGGACATCCTGTCCACCTAGAAACAGGACTGTAACTATACATACCCCTTTACACAATCTGTCAGAGTGGTAATGACTTTCAGTCACTAATGAACTGGAACAAAACTGAATAGGCAACAGCCTTTTTCCTCTAGTAATATCCTGAGAAAGACTTTACATACTGAATATCAGCTAAGAGAATTTCTGCTATTTGAAAACCACAATGATGGACAGGTCTTTGGAAAACACAGGAGTGATCATCATACTTCCTTTCAAAATGGATTTAGAAGCAGGTTTAAGAAAAGACCTTTCCTTTCCTCAAATGTAAGTTTTATGTTTATTTATAGATGAGTGAAAGTGCCACTGATTCATACACTGTAGATATTTAAGAATTGTAAATATCCATGCAGAAAAATCGTTAGTTGTTACAAAGTAAGTATCATTATCAGAGATACTTATTGGAGTATCATTTTGTCCAGAAAAAATTACCCTTCTCACAATTCTAGCCTCGGAACAAAGCTGTCCCTTTAATGTGCTAAGAAAACTTTAAATCTAGATAGAGAGCAGGGAAAAGTCTATCAGAGAGTGTCTGGCCAACAGCATATACTTCTGTAGAGAGCTGAGGCTCTCACAAGGGTGATTCTGTGGATTCTTATCACATAGCACAAAGCCATGCATAAAGCTCTTTTTGAAACAGAGAAGCACCAGTAACTTAGGTTTATGGAATGATGTTTTACTTAACAAGATGCACTTTCCAGCTGATTATATATCTTTCTGTAATGAAAGACTATTAGATTTAGGTTTGAGTTCCTTCTGCATTTCTATTGTGCTTCTCTTTTACGGGGTTTAGCACTAACATTAGTGTGTGCTAGCCCTCTTCTCAGTGACAATGACACTGATAACAAGCTTATCAGTTCTCAATTCTTTTTTCTCAACCTTCTGCCCAAGCACAACAGCATCATTCCTTATGCTTAGAGAAACTTGGGACTTGCAAGCAGTCTCTTCACATGTTCAAGGTCCCATCTTTTACTATTACCAGTCACAACTGTTCAAATCTATCACATCAAGTTCCACTTTACAGGCAAAAAGTGTTTCAAGCTCACCCATGAGAAGGTTGTCCCAGAACACTTCTGGTTAGGAAACCTTCTTCTATTTTCTTCTGACCAATGAGAGTCTGTTTTCACTGGACCCAATCCAGACTGGTGCTGCATTTCTGCAGTTTTAGGAAGACAGAATCCTTACAGTGTCACTTGCTTCTAGACCAGTGTCATACCCATCTGTAATCCCTCTTCTATTGGCATTGATGTAGACATTGTGGAGAAGAGAAAATGGCATTCTGGTCAGCCACAGAAGTAAGTGCTCTAGGTAGACATGAAAAGGAGTGTTATTAAGTACATTTCCTGATAATATTAAAGGATTTGTTTATAATCCATTAAAAGGAGGTATGCATTTTACCATTTTTGTGCTCTGTTCCCTCAGGTTTTTGTCACATCGGTTGGAACCTGAAAGCCACTAAGCTTCTTGCAACATTTAATTTCCATTGAAATGACAACAAAGCCGTGGACTTCCCTTTATTATAGAATCATCCTCTGCAATAACCCTCTTTAGAAGAGTCCCTAAACTCATTCATCCCCATATAACTTTAACTCAATAAGTTGCACTAGGGAAGAGTTTGGCCATTAACTTTAGTTTTCTAATGCTATTTAGGTCAATAAGCCATATAATTCCCAAACAAAGAAAGAGAAGGAATAATAATAATAGGAAATATACAATGTCAACACAGTCTGTTCAGAAGAAGAAAAAAAAAAAAAAGCTAAAGCAAAACAAAACTACTGAGTTGGGTCATCAGCTAGAGAAAATCAGTGTAACTCCGGTGAAATCAATTAAATGATATTGGATTATACCAGATTCAGGATCTGGAATGTAATTTTGGTTTTCTTTCTTTCTCTCTCCCACCCCCATTTATCCCTTATATCACAAATTTGTTTTAAAAAAAATCCAGTCTGGCAGATTTTGCAAGTCAGTAGTCTGTTAACTGAGTAAGTAAGATATAATGAAAGCAATAAGTGCTGAAACATCACACATGCAGTACATATCTCCAGCCAGTCCAATTTTATGCCTAAGGAGACTGGCAGAGTTCCTGCTGCGATTCAAATCTTATGTCAAATTTATAAACTTGTTTTCTCCATTCTCCTCTCCTATCCCTGTGCCCCATCAATCAGAACTTATACCTGCACAAAAGGCTGATCCATCATTAAGGAGGCAGGTTGCAGCCAAATGTAAATATGCACTTAAAAAAAAAAAAAAAAAAAAAGGAATGATACTCATGCTGCAGGGCAGGGTCACCCTCTGACCCTAGGCAATCTGCCTCTCAATCTGCAGAACACAGGCTAAAATAACATGTCCGCCGAACAAGCAGTAAACTTTTGTGCTTCTGCCTTTTTGAAGATTCTTGGAGTTGCTGCGTCTGCCGGCTGACACTGTCTGTTTTTTAAAATATGAAAATCTCCTCCATATGCATTGAGCTCGGTTTTCTACTTAGCATTTCAAGAGCCCTAAGGACCTTTGGGGGGGGAAAAAAACATATTCTGAATTTTCAATTTTGATGACAATTTGCTTTCCCTACAGGATGTGCAGAAACACCTTGAAAAACTTCGTCAGCTGCACTAAAGGAAATGTTTCTTGCCATGGGAATGAGGGCACATCCCTTTCAACTAACTTAGGGAAAACAAGTTTGACTCTTTTGTAAGAATGGGCTCGTAGTTTCACCTGCACCCCTTGTTTTCCAAAAGTAGCTGAACATCTCTTTTAGGTTGTTTCCAAATAAGAAGCAGCAATAATAGCAACTTTTTTTTTTTTTTAAACAAACAAACAAACAAATGTGTGTTTTGCCTGTACAGTGAAAGGCAAAATGTTAGCCTGCCCATCCCTTCCTCCTTCTCCTCCGTCGCATCCTGCACCTGCCCACCCACCCGTCCTACTTACAGGAAAGTCTGTTCTGATCCGAATCCAAATAAAACTTCAGGCATCAACAAAAGATTGATCATTTCTTAAAATTAGATTGCTAGAGCAAGATGCATCATTTTATCTCAATCTAGGCTAGCCTCAACCTGCTTTAGAGTCAATGGAAGAGACAGTAACATTTAAGAGCAATATAATCACATTTACCTTCAATAATTGTGTTAGGCTGGGATGTACCACTGTTTACAAATCTGGTTTTTCTCCCAACTTGTGAAAGGAGCCTAGATAACCTACTTGTATTAAATACTGCGTTTTATAAAATATTAAGTGAGGTGGATCCCACACTTTGGTTGAGATTTATATATTTTTCCTCTGTAACCACCAGACCACTAGAGGAAACATTGCAAATGCTAGTTTTCTTAGCATCAGACCATCCTAAAGCCTTTTCAGGCGGGTTTTTCTGCTTCCACAGCGCAGATGGGAGATACTGAGGTATAGGTAATATAAAGTTCAATTTTTTTCTCACAACTGAATTTAATGACAAAAACATAATAACAGGGATCTCCTACTGGAATTTAGGAGAAAAAAAGAAAGTGTATGGCTGCTGGAAGATGGGTCAGATGATGAGGAAGGAATACAGGGATGCTGTTTGTGTTTGTAGGAGAAAAATTCGTGTGGCCAAAGTCCAACAAGAGTTGAAGCTGGCCATGTCTGTGGAGACAATAAAAAAGTGTTTTTTTAGATATAGTGAACAGAAAAAGGAGAACCAAAGAAAACATAGGTCTGCTACTAGATGGGGAGGGTCTCCTCACAGACAATGGACATAGGCAAAGCAGAGACGTTTAACGCCTTCTTCGCCTCTGTCTTCAACACCGATGATGGGGCTTCGGGACCCAGGGGTGCCCTGAGCGGGAGGACCATGACGGTGGGAATGACAAACTCCCTACCGACCCTGAACGTGTGCGGGATTTGCTGCTCCCACCTGGATCCATACAAGTCCACGGGTCCGGATGGGATCCATCCCAGGGTGCTTAAAGAGCTGGCTGACGTCATCGCGGGGACCTCTCTCAATTATTTTCAATGATCTTGGGAATCTGGAGAGGTCCCATTGGACTGGAAGCTGGCAAATGTTGTGCCAATTTTCAAGAAGGGTAAGAGAGAAGACCCTAGCAATTACAGGCCTGTCAGTCTCACATCAGTGCCTGGTAAAATTATGGAGAGGATGATCCTTGAAGTTATTGAAGCGCACCTGGGGGGACAATGCAGTCATTGGTCCCAGCCAACATGGGTTCATGAGGGGTAGGTCCTGCCTAACAAATTTTGATTTCCTTTTGTGATAAGGATCACCCATCTAGTCGATCAAGGAAACCAGGCTGATGTGATCTTTTGGGACTTCAGCAAAGCTTTTGACACGGTTTCCCGAAGGATCCTACTGGGACAAAATGTCCAGCATACAGCTAAACAAAAACATCATGCAATGGGTGAGCAATTGGCTGATGGGCAGGGCTCAAAGGGGTTGTGGTAAATGGGGCCACATCTGGCTGGCGGATGGTCAACTAGTGGGGTCCCTCAAGGCTCCAGGTTTTAGGGCCAGTCCTCTTCAATGTTTTTATAAATGATTTGGATGTAGGACTAGAAAGGTGTTTTGAGCAAATTTGCCGATGACACCAAACTTGGAGGAGTTGTGGACTTGGATGAGAGTGGAAAGGCCTTGCAGAGAGATCTGGACAGATTGGAGAGCTGGGCGATCACCAACCACATGAAGTTTAACAAAAGCAAGTGCCGGGTCGTGCACCTGGGACAGGGCAACCCTGGCTATACATGCAGACTGGGCGACGAGACGCTGGAGAGCAGCCCCACAGAGAGGGATCTGGGGGTTGTGGTTGACAGCAAGTTGAATATGAGCCAGCAGTGTGCCCTGGCAGCCATGAAGGCCAACCGTATCGTGGGATGCATCAAGCATGGCATTGCTAGTCGGTCGAGGGAAGTGATTGTCCCGCTCTACTCTGCGCTGGTGAGGCCTCACCTCGAGTACTGTGTGCAGTTCTGGGCACCACAGTACAAAAAGGGTGTAAAACTGTTGGAGAGCGTCCAGAGGAGGGCGACGAAGATGGTGAAGGGCCTAGAGGGGAAGACATATGAGGAGCGGCTGAGGTCACTTGGCCTGTTCAGCCTGGAGAAGAGGAGGCTGAGGGGGGACCTCATCGCAGTCTACAACTTCCTCGCAAGGGGGAGTGGAGAGGCAGGTGACCTATTCTCCATTATCACCAGTGACAGGACCTGCGGGAACGGTGTTAAGCTGAGACAGGGGAAGTTTAGGCTGGACATCAGGAAGAGGTTCTTCACCGAGAGGGTGGTTGCACACTGGAACAGGCTCCCCAGGGAAGTAGTCACTGCACCAAACCTGTCTAAATTTAAGAAGAGATTAGACTGTGCTCTTAGTCACATGGTCTAAACTTTTGGGTAGACCTGTCCAGTGCCAGGAGTTGGACTTGATGATCCTTATGGGTCCCTTCCAACTTGGGATTTTCTATGATTCTATAATTCACCCTAAAGGGATCAGGAACAAGTTGTATGGTCTGACTGCTTAGAAAACCCAGGTTTACAGAGTTCCAGATGAAATCACAGGATTTCAGTGTTCTGCTTGCTCAGTATTCAGCCTTCATTAGCTCCTGACAGATGAAACCAGGAGTTGAGTAAAGAACAGGGGAGATAAGCCTTGATTTCTGGGCTTATTTTCCAGCCATTAGACAGCAGTTATCTTTAACGTTCAACTCCTAGTTTTAGAGATTGGACTGATGACAATTGGTGTTTTTTTTCTTTTTTTTGGTTGTTGTTGTTGTTTTTTTTTTTATATTACCAATATCTCCATGTTCTCCATGGAATAGACAGAACAGCATGAATTCTAATATCATTTTGTATTTCTGTTGCTAATCCTGGTTTAGCCTTGACACAGATAAATCTGGTATTAAGCAAAGGAAGATGTTGCATAAACACAGTAAATGTTGTCTCTCCTCCTTTCAGTAGGCACAGAAATTCACACCAGGGCAGTCAGTTGCAATGTCCAGTTTTCAGAATATTTAATTATCTTAAAATGGAAGGGTTCATTGCAAATGCCTTTGCTAGCCTTTTATGCAGAGTAAGACATGAATACAACAGCGACTGATAAACGCAGACATGTAAATGAATGTGGTTGTTTGCCTAAACTGTATTTCTTTGCAGCTGTGGAACAAATTCTGCTCTTAGTTATACTAAGGCATCAGCTACTGATTTCAATGTAGCTAGGAGTGGGCAGCTGAGGACAGGACAGATCCATCCATCCACCTGTTGGTTGATCAAACCATTGCAGCATGTAGCATCTCAGCTACAGCCCCATGCCACCATATGGGTATATGCCTCACCCCTGTGGGTACAGAGGGACTGAAGTCCCCCTGGCCTCCCTGTAAAAGGAAGGGCTAGACAGACACCAGCAATTGGAAGTTTGTTCCTTTCTTTAAAAAGATATTTAATAAATAGCCTAAGCTCAAAAAGCAAGTTAAAAACTCATAATGAATTTTGTCATTCTTGCTTTCTTATTTGTAGGAAAAAATTAATCACTTTTCTCCCACCCTCTGATAAGACTAGGCTTTTGCACTCTATTAACCCCAGGGGCTAAAAGATAGACTGTTTTCTAACAGGTGAATTAGTGCTAGATAGCATTACCACAAATGCCAAGTCGTTAAACATGTAATTGGAATTTTTTTTTCCTATCTTAACTTTTCTACATTATAAAGGATCTTTACAAATTAATGACAGAATATGAAGCTGCCCTGAGAGCTATTTGCCTATTAAAAATATGCACGAAAAACTCCCATCCCCATCACATGAAAACTATCCCACCAATTTCCAATTACTTCTGCCACTGACAGTTCACTGGACTGTTAAGTTATATTCTGCACCATGCTGTTTAATGTGGCTAAGTCGTGCAGGTATTTGCTACTCTTCTTTTTTTCATTCTTCTTCTCCTTTCTATTTTTTTTCCCCTGATTGTGAAGCAATTAAGCTATGTCACTAATGAAAAAGGAGAATTTTAGTACCATAAAGGCACAGTTAATTTAAAGATGAATCCCTGTCAATAACTAAATGCTCACAGCACCCTGGTCCTAATATGTTTCTGGAAGTTTATTCGGGACTTTCAATAAAAGCCTTCTGATGGCACTTGCAGATACTCTGAGCACAAAGTCTTTGTAAAGGTAGCTAAAGATTATGCCTGCATGTCTGGTAATGACAATGGTAATATTAGTGGTAGTGGTAATAAGAAGGAGAGGTTTCACTGTGGGATTTTTTTTTTTCCTCTCTATTTGATGAAAACCTTCAATTGAGAATGCAAGGGTAAGATTGAAAAATATGATCACTTATGTCAAGAATTGACAAACAAAAAAAATCTCAGGCTTTGGAAGTGTAAGCAAAATGCCAGTTATTCAGAGTGCTTTGAAGCTCCACGATGGGGGAATCAAAGTGTCAGCATGTACTAGCTTTAATATAAGGGGGTGGAGCCTTTAAACAGAGATGGTAATGGTATCACTGGGTGTTGAATAAGACAATCCTAAATTTATGGGTGCCTCTGCCTGAGCTAGAGCTGCCGGTCAGCTGTCTTCTCTGTGTCCTCTGCAGTTTTGCTTCTCACCTTCCTGGGGTGCTTATGATGTCTCTAATAAAGCATATGCTCTCTGTAGATTAGTGAATCTTACCTCTTAAGCAGTTTCACTTAAATATTCACTATTATATTTATATTCAATCTGTATGATTTGTGTGAATATTTATTAAATATCCATGTGAACGAGGGTGAGATGATCTCACTGCACATGCACATGTCAAAGCATTGTTGTCAGGCGTACATCTTTTCTTCAGAGTTGCTCGAACAGTGCTGTGATTTCATCTGTAAGCTTTGGAGACACTTTAACCTTAGCAATTTCTGATTTCAATTAGAGAGATCATCAGTTTTACTGATAATGGGGAAAGACCTGGACTTTCTAGAAGTTGCATGTTGTCTATGAATTATAAAGGGTTGAATGCAACTATCAAACAAGTACAAAAGATTTCTGACAGAAACTTTGAGGCACTAATGACCAAAAAAAAAAAAAAAAAAAAAAAAAAAACCACACATCCAAAATGCAGCTATAGAACAGGACTATTAAATGAAGAGGGGGAATAAAGAACCTATTTGATGTGGAGTGATTAAAAGAGACAGGGTTATTATAACCAAAGGAAGCGAGCGGAGGGAGAAGCAGGAAAATAATACTGTGAATGTATAAGTATCTTTCATCTTTGGGAGCAAATCCCTGGAAAGAGGAGAAAAAAGTTATCAAAGTTGAAAGAAAAAAAAAAATAAATAAAAGCATGAAGATAAATGCATATTAAACTGGATAGCTGGTGTGTCTTCTGGATGGGGATGAGCGTGGAAGATTCACATTGGCCAATTTGATAACATCCAGTGTAACATTGCTGTGTATTTCCAAGTACCTCCTTATTCACATGCACTCCACTATGTGCTTCAGCATGTCTAATATGTGACTTCTTAGCAGCCTAAACTCAGCAAGTCACTCAAGCAGATTAATGCTGGGATATTTCTGGATGAGTTGGGGTTTTTATACTGGAAACAGTAACCTCATTCCATGGTGGCCAAAAAGCAGATTTACAGACCCAATGATTTCCACTAGTGCAGCTACTTCTGCAGCCTGTTTCATTTTTCCAGCCTTTTCTTTCCTCCATCTTCAAATCTCTAGCTGAGGTCCACTTTGATGTTTTTTTTAAATTAAATTTACCTTGGCTCTCTGACTTTGAGGTATTAAATCTCACTTACATAACTAAACAGAAGACAACAACAACAACAAAATAACTGACCCTTTAATGCAGTAATATATACATATATATATATTATTTTATTTTTTGCCTGTTGCTTTTCTTTCATTAAATATTGTTCTGACATCCTTTGGCTTCTAAGATCTAAAGACAGGGATCGGGATTCAAATGTCTCCTTTATGTCTTTTTTAACCTTGTGCTTATTTACACTGGTATTATTATTATTAAGGTGAAATATGCTAAACCAAAGGGACATTATTTAACACCTATTTTTCAATGTTAAAAAGATTAACCTCAGCTAATCATTTCAGAGATGAAATGAAGAATTGTGGTTTTTAAACGGCCCAGGTGTGCAGTTCAAGCACCTCATTGACTTGCTTCTACAGAGTATATATAAATAGTACACTTTAATAATGAATGGGAAAGCCTCCTGCTTCAACCTGTAAATTAATAGTTGAACGTGCTCTTGTGCACAGACATCCTGTGTCTGGGCCGGTTCACAACCTGACATCACACCAGGGCTCACGTGAAATTCCGGGTGGGCCATGGGCTTTGTGCTGGGTGTTTTGAGCAGGGCTATTTTCACTCTGCAACGAGCAAGTGCAGGACATATGTTTCAATAAGGGACTTATCCGTATAGCATGTGAAAATGTTACCGCTAATTTTTACACCTTGAAAACAAATCATGGGTTTCACAGTTTTGAAAGCAGAAACCAAATAGCTATAAACCGCAGATTGACTGTGGTGATCTCGGAATTGAATAGGTCTATTTATTCTAACAAACAGTTAGGCCATTAAATTGCAAAGCCTTCCAGTGCTTGTCCAGGTAAATAAGGACACATCCAAATTGATTATCTGTTGTTCTGGAAGGTAATGATACGTAATAAACTATTCACTCTGGGAAGTAACAAAAATGTGCTTTAGTGTGCAGATGTGCAGGATCATTCAGTGTAAGAACAGGATCTCCCCACTAGGTTGTCTCAAGCCCAGGGCTTCATCACACTCTCCTGCCCCCATTCCTGAAGGTGAAATACATTTGCCTTATAATACAGAAACATACATTTTTCTTGCTCCATAAGCCTGCATGGTGCTGTTGTTTCTGCTGATGGGGAGTCCTCAGAAATCTGCATGTGGGTACACACACAGAAAAAAAAAAAAAAAAAAAAAAGACTTCAGGGACTTTAGGATTGGTCCTGTTTCTTTCAGTGTCATTATACTCATTAGAAAGAAGAAAGAAAGAAAGAAAGAAAGAAAGAAAGAAAGAAAAAGAAAGAAAGAAAGAAAGAGAGAAGGAAAGAAAGAAAGAAGGAAAGAAAGAAGGAAGGAAAGAAAGAAAGAAGAAAAAGAAAGGAAGAAAGGAAGAAGAAGAAGAAAGAAGAAAGAAGGAAAGAAAGAAGGAAGAGGAAGAAAGAAGGAAAGAAAGAAAGGAAGAAGGAAGGAAGGAAAGAAAGAAAGAAGGAAGAAGGAAGGAGGGAAGGAAGGAAGGAAGAAAAAGAAGACAGAAAGAAAAAGAAAGAAAGAAAGAAGAAAGAAAGAAAGAAAGAAAGAAAGAAAGAAAGAAAGAAAGAAAGAAAGAAAGAAAGAAGAAAGAAAAGAAAGAAAAAGAAAGAAAAAGAAAGAAAGAAAGAAAAGAAAGAAGAAAGAGAAAGAAAAGGAAAGAAAGAAAGAAAGGAAAAAAAAAAAAAAAAAAAGAAAAAAAAAAAAAAAAAAAAAAAAAAAAAAAAAAGAAAAAAAAAAAAAAAAAAAAAAAAAAAAAAAAAAAAAAAAAAAAAAAAAAAAAAAAAAAAAAAAAAAAAAAAAAAAAAAAAAAAAAAAAAAAAAAAAAGAAAGAAAGAAAAAAAAAAAAAAAAAAAAAAAAAAAAAAAAAAGAAAGAAAGAAAGAAATGAAAGAAAGAAAAAGAAAAAGAAAGGAAGGAAGGAAGGAAGGAAGGAAGGAAGGAAGGAAGGAAGGAAGGAAGGAAGGAAGGAAGGAAGGAAGGAAGGAAGGAAGGAAGAAGAATATCTGTCATCACAGACTTCAAATCTACCAGCTGCCCAGCAATAAATCTTGTGCTCATGTCAAAATGTCTCCAGCAGAATTTCTAGGATGAAACTTCACAGCTCAACATTAGGCAGGAATTGATGATATATGATCCAGGCAGCATGAGCAGTATTCAAACAGGAGAAGTGGTAATCTAAATTTTGTCAAATGGGAAGCAGTTAAATGATTCTTGCTTTTCCTAATTGGAACTTAATTGACTTTTTTGAAGTGTCATGTAAGAATTCCTCCTGTGCACAGTTTCTTGGTATCTTCAGAATCAGACTATGGCTACTTGCAGCTCTGGCTGGAAATCTCCAGTGCAAGGGAAAGGGAATGAGCAGTAGAGACCAAGAACCAGGGACAGAAACATTTTGCATCAGCAGCAGGACCTTCTTTATGGGATCCTGCTCCATCACTTGTGACAAATGCCAAATTGAATGTTTGTGGGGATAAATTCTGAGGGGGGTAATAACCCGTGCTGAGGCAGTGTGAGAATGATAAATGTTTTATTGTCTTTATTTTTCTCACATCACTTGCCAGTTAGACTTACAGGATGAAATTAGCAACCTTCCGAGGCGGAATTTGTCTTGCCAAATTTTAGCTGACTAAAACATTGAGTGGGATGGTGTGCACAAGGGAAACACGTGACTTTAGATACCACGGGATGCTGATGCTCAGGTGGGTGTTTAATTTGTCGTTAGAGCTGGCACAGAGCTAGTCAGTGCTGCCAGTGGCTCCGAGGAGCTATTTCAGCTGTCCCGGTGCCTGCTTTGTGCAAGCAGCCTTGTCCCCAGGCCCCAGGGTCTGCACTGATGTCCCTCCCCTGCATGTTGGGACAGCCTAAAGACATGCCAGGACTCGCTTCAGGCTGTCTGATTTCAGGTTCTTTGAGGTCCTGCTGTTAGTGCCCCTAGGGTGAGCTGCTGGTCAGGAAGAGGACAGGTCTTCTGCAAGGTGTTTGATGTTCACCCAGCCCCAGGCACCCTGCACAGCCCGGGGAAGCTTGGTGTTGATGGTGAGGAACTGAATCGTGGTCAGATCATGCTCCTCACCCAACCTGCACTGGTAAGCTACCTCTGTAATTAGAGGAGCAGACAGGTGCCTTCGGCAGCATTTTTGTTTAATCTATCTTAAATGCCTATTTTAAGATGATACAAAATCTAATTTGTCCCAAATGATTATTTAAATGTGACTAGCTAAGACTTACATAACTTATGTTATGAGCTTTCTGCTGGAAAAGTATCACAGAGATTTAGTGGAAAGGAGGGGGTCACCTCTACCTGATTATGGTGTAACGTTGCTGGTATCAGCAGCAGAGTGCTGTGGGTACATTTAACCAATGTCCACTGAAATAGAAAGCAAGATAACTAATCAAACAAGCGAACCAGGCATTATCTCTCAGTGATAACATAACAGAGGGCAGGCAATATGGAAAGGGGAACACACAAAGAGAGATATTAATTTAAGACAGACAGAGAGATGGAACAATACTGTCAAATAAACATCTCAAATTGAAGGCCAGATCTCAAATGCATATTCAGAGACTGATGGGTTCAGCTCTCAATGAAAAAAAAAAATTATTGTGGCTTTTGGTGTTTTGTTTTTTTTTTTTCTTAATAAAAGTAGAAGAAAGATCATGCATTATATTTATTATTTCTTTATCCAAAAAAAAGAAAAAAAGAGGTGAAGCTTACATTTTTCTTGAGCCGCTTTTTTCACTAAGTTGCTAAATATTGCAAGTTCCTCTGGTGGAACCGAGGCAAAAGTGGTTATAAAAGACACGAATGTTTTGTTTCTTAAAAAAAAAAAAAAAGAACACTATAAGTGGAAAATTATTTCTTTTCTTTTCCTTTTCTTTTTATTTTATTTTAGAAAATGATGAGACGACATCATCTCTAGAAGGTACGAAATATAAATCTGAAAATCCTCCGACAGACCTGCAAATATATTTGTTAACCCACTAGTATGGTGCTTAAAGTACAGCGTTGAAGTGACCTGCTGTAGCGTGAAATGTATAGACAGCTACCTATGTCTGAGGCTTAGCGAGGTAGAGGTTGTTTTTATTTTCCCCATATCCAGGAGGAAAAAAAAAAAAAAAAAAAAGGAGCAGTGAAATAGAAAAAAAAAAAAGACTAATGTCTTATCATCTGACTTTTTTTTGACTTAAAAAGGAAAATGGACATGGCAAAAGTGTTCCTATTGGATTGGTACAAAAAGATGATGCATTCTTTCTGTATAAATCCGGAGATATGAGGTTCTGTCACTCTTTTAGATATAGACCTGAAATAGTAAGCTCAAATTTATAGCCTCTTGAATGAGTCACAGGACCTGTTTACTCATACAGTAGAACTGGGTGCCAGTTCCAGCAGTATCTTCTCTGTGATCAGTTACTTTATCACCTTGATCATTCAGAAGATACAATAACTCTCTTTTTTAATACATCCTACTACAGTAGATCCTTTATCAACCTTCTTTGGTTTAATCACATTCTGGGGTTAGAAGAATCCTCTCCCCAATCTCTCTCCTTTGACATGCAGCGAACCACATGCTCACAAAACCCAGAAAAATGCCTGTGTGTTACTTTTCTGACCTTTCGCAATTTTTAATATTTTCACGGGAAAAGGCTGCAAGAGGTAGGGGTAGCAGGACCGACAGAAAAGATAGCTCAGTTTAGAGCTGCTCCTTCTGCCAGCTCTGGTTTCCAAAAAGATATTCCCCACACAACTTTTTCCAGCAAGAAAGAACGCTGAGGAGGTCAAAGAGATTTTTCAGGAAATTGGGAATAGCAAATATTTCCCTGGAGCTCCTCCCATCGAACACCCTGCTCTGCAACAGGGAGCACTTCTTCCTGACCTCTTCTGCCAATAAACTGCGCCCAGAGGTATGCAGATCAATACCATTGCTTAATGTACATGAAGAGGTTATTCTGATTCTTATTCTTTAAAAAAAATAGCACTAGATCGTTTCTAAAAGTATATCAAGGTGATTGTCTCTGAGGTGTTCTGTGGCATTGAGTTCTAAAACTGGCAAATAGTTTGTTTGGTATTGCGAATTATCCAAAACCAAACAAACAATCCTGCTACATCTTTTTTGTAGTACAACCATGAGAGACATTAAAATTGGAAAGGTGGGGTCTAGAAATGTTATAAAGTATTAGGTCATCCAGAGAGTTAGTAGGGAATGGCTTTTATTACCCAGACCTAACTTTTCTTTAGGAAAAAGATGAAGCTCTGTGTATCATAACAAGGTGTCACGAATTCAACAATTTGGGCCTTGATCCAGAGCTCCTTGTGTCTGGGACAAGCTTTCTCTGAGGTCAAAATGTATTTATTAGCTTCATGGCAGCCCCAATTGGAGCAGGAATATTTTTCACAATAACCAGTTCAGGAATAGCTGTAGCATTGAGCTCATCACTGAGATTTACTCTTGAATTAATAGCTTTGGCACCAGGTGACCTGGCTTTGGTAATGAGTGTGTGTGTGTGAAATCTTTGAGCGTGAGGATTACCCTGCAATTCCTGAGTATCTGGCTGGACAGGAGCTATACTTATTTCTAGAATCAAGGTTGTTTAAAGTAAACTTCTGGGCAGTGTTTCATTTTGCTCTATGGTGTTTCATAATGATGCGTTACAGGCATCTTCAGAAGCCACACGCTGGTTGTATGTATTGGCCAGATGTTGTCCTCTAATATGGAGGATGTTAAGGCACAGACTCAACTGAAGAATGGCTTGAGGACACTTTGTTCCTTTCTTCCAGCTGGTAACTTCTTTGTAGTAATTGCAACTTGCCTCCAAGCCTCTGAAATTCCTTTCCAAAATTATGTTCTGAACTGCACAGCTCCTAACACAGCCATGAAAGTATTCACCTTTTCTTTTATCAGAGCAAATCTTATCTGTTTCTGTCTGTTGCTCCATCTGTCTGTCCTAACCTGCTGCTCTGCAGTCTAAGAAGGGACTGACAACCTTTTGGGTTGTTTCATGTACTTCTTGTAACCTCTTGCAAAGCAGCAAAGCTTTACTTGAGGGGGGCCAAACTCATCTGTGATGGTGAAACTTCATTGACGTCAAGAATTTTATACAGGGGATGAAATTTGAATCCACAGTCTTCCCTGGGGACCACTCCAGACACAAAATGTGTGTCTGTGCACTATCAGAGGTGGGGAGGGGAATCCAAGGTAAGGTTTTGCAGAGATTGTTCCAGGACAATAGTAAATCATACACTCATTGTTGCGCTGCACAGAGTACGCTAAAGGAGAACAAGAAAAATGAAGGAACATGCAATTCTGCCCACTTCAGCAGTTAGGCTTTTGTTAGAATACTCTTAAGCAATTACAAAGCTGCCAGGACTGTATTTAATTAAATATATTAATATCAGTACAAAAATAAAACCCAAGCAACACTTACATCATGCCTACAAGGTGTTATTGTTCTGTTTATTTTTTACAGATGGACATTTTTCAGGGAGAAACTTGCCAAGTGCTGTGAGGGAGAGAGGGAAAGAGAGAGAAAAGGTGGTAGAGGGATATAGTGAAAAGAAACGTTGATGCTATGGGAGAAATGGCAGCTGTTATATTTCAGAAATGCAAACGCACTACAGTGCACGTGTGATAAGGAAGTGTGACGAGTTCCCTACTTAAGGCTTCACTGAAATTGCCCAGTACTTACGGGAAAACAGATGACAGAGTAATTAGAGGTGGTGCATATAATTTATCATCCTTGGTCTTGAACGTCCTGCAGCTGATATGAATGACCAGATGATTTTTTCTTATAGACTACGTGTTTGGGGTGAGTGGGGTGGTTTGAACAGAACTGGGTAACAACAAAAACTCTTATTTAACTAGGATCCTGTATCTTTAAACACCAAAATAAAAAAGGCATGCCTGCATAAGTTAAGATGAGGGGAAATACTCTGTTGCTCTTTTGAGACAGGTTTTGCATACCTGGAAGCACTCACAGCACAGGGCACCCCAGGAAAGTACAGGTCTGCTTTGCTGCTGATGGAAGGAGAGTCCAGATGTCTATAATTTCATGATGCACTACGGCTTTGCCTACACACCTCTGTGTCTGGAGAGGATAACACCCTGCACTGGAGAGGCTGGGGAGCCTGCGTGTGTCAGATGGGAGTGGGATAGAGACTGGTCCTGGGTTAACAGCAGAGCAGCCTTTTCAAGGTGCTGTCTGGCTTCTGGCAGGATCAAGCCCCTGGAAAGATCAAATCCCAGGATCAATTGAATGCTATTTTCTGAAATGTTAGTGTGCTTCATGGATTCTACCAAGGCATGTTTCCTTTTCAGCTGCCACTATTAGAAATTAAAATACCTGTCCGATGTGCAAAACAATTTTAATTGTACTGAAATCCATCAGGTACTGTCTGGAAATCAGATGTCCTGCATCAGTATCCGGTCAATTATGCCAGTGTTGTGATGGTTTTCTTCTGCCCTAGGAGGGAACCAAATGTGCAATCACAACTCACTGCTCATTGCTTTGAGGGTGTCACCAGTCTGAGGTGACACCCAGGGACAGGACTCAGTCCTTACCTTGAGCAACAGAGGCATTTGGTCTAGTCTACATGCTGGCTGGGTGCTATTGCAAAGTGTGATGATCACCCCAAACTGATATGGCCTGTACATGAGGCTTTCTCATCATTTATTTTGCATGTGCTTTGCATCCCTTCATGACCTACAAGAGTGTGAGACTGCAAAGAAAGAAGGTTTTTTGATTTTTGTTTTTTGTTTAGAGAAGGGGAAAATGTGCACATTGTTACTAGTGGACGTGTCTTTCTCAGTCTCCCAAATGGGGAAAAAGTGTGTTTGAGATGAAAGAAACAGTTGGATTTTCATTTTACTTTCTACAGGCTGTGGCTATGTTTTTTAGAAAGGCTAAAGGAATTAAGTATCCATTTCTTTTTCAAGTGAAAAGTCCAAATCTGTGAGCTAAGCCTGTAAGATAAATGTTTTGCTTGCTGTATTTTAACCTCAGAACTGACCATGTGTTGGGTTATCCGTGCTCCCGTATTACCTTAACCATACCGTGGTATTCATTATCCCGGAAACAGACACTATGTTAATTTACAAAGAGAAAATCTCAGGGACATCCGTAAGCTCCCACACAGAGTCACTGATGAGGAAACAACTTAGCATTGGGTGCGCTCTCTCTGTTTTTCGCAGACTATTTCAGGTGGTGGCTGCAAAATGGAAATGCTCAGCCGATAAACACTTGTGAATGGTAGGTGAAGGGAGCTCTCATTTCAGGTGCAAATCCGATAGCTTCCCCTGCAGTTAGAGGGAGAGGATTAGTTCCCTTCGCCACACGTTGCTCATACCTCCGCCCACCCCCCCACCTTCAGCATCTATATCCGAACCCTCCATCTGAACCAAAAAAGCTATATCTGTCCCTCAGTAAAACATCTTTTATTTGCCAACTTGTTTTTCCCACAGCCTACCGCTCCCTTTTGTGTTTGCGCTAATGTTCCGAATGTCTACACCGCGTAGCCGATGATTATTTGTGAGACAGAGTGAGTTAATGCAGATTTGCAAGCTGTTCCCATTTGTTAAATGTCAGAAAAACACATGCAAGTCACTGGCTTTAGCACTTAGCTGCCAGCTGGCTCTTCTGAAAGGAGGGGACAAATGACAGTCTATCAAACAGCATGCTTTCAAAGAAAGAGGAGACCTGTTCCAGAACTGCAGCTTCAGAGGCTCTTTTAACAACATAAGCAAAACTGGGAGCCAACCTCATTTTCCCCCCCTGGCTGTAATGAACACATAGCTTAGCTACAGCATTCCCCCACCCCCAGTAAAATGAACTGGAATTACAAAGCTTATGAAGAAAGCAAGTGTTTTTTTTTTCTTTTTCCTTATTTTTCTTTTCAAATTTTTTTTCCTGTTTTTTCTTTCCTTTTATTTTCTTCATTTTTCTTTCTTTCTTTTTCTTTTTTTTTCCCTCTTTCTTTCTTTTTGGATCAAAAGTAAGACCAAATAATGTCAAAAGGGAAAGGAGTGGGGTTCTGAGATCAGTCTCAAATCTCAGAAGAAGAGTGCGGGGAAGTGGTACCAAATGGAAGTGTTTATCCGTGGGTAAGTGCCCAGTGTAGATTAACATATTTTAATTATGGGCTCTGGGTTTGCTGTGCTCCTGAAGAATACATGATTTAGGCCTCACTGGTGAGCCAAGGTAGCCGGGGGGATGTTCTGTTTGCCATGCATGCTGATGGGAGTTCTGCCCTCAGGACGGGCAGACCACGCTGGGTGAGCGGTGGGCCTTTCTCTCGAGATGCCGCGTTCTTTGTGCCACCTGATGTGCTCCGACCCCAACCTGGAGGCTGATGCTCCTCTCCTGCTTTCCTCGGTTCTGCTTTCCCGGGTGATGTCCACCAGATCCTCCAACATCACCCACTCATTAGGATGTCTCTGAACAGCTGTCATGTGGTGCTGACTTTTTGTCACCGCTGACAGCAGTGAGATTAAAACAGGTAGCCAGAGGCTGAAAAACTCTCTGTTTTGTTTCAAAGCCCAAGTCACCTAGCCCCCTGTTATAAATATGAGGTGTCAGGCTTGGATTCACTCTGAGTCACTGGCAGCCTTGGGTAGGACCCACTGCACAAATGGCCCCATTATATCATAGCAGGACTGTTAGTGTACATTGCCATCATTTTCAAGATATCAAAATCTGGCCATGTGGGTTTAGTGCTTCATAATTAACAAGCTGCATTGCTCTAGTGAACATCTGCTGACTATGCAGTAAGACTTTGAAATGAGTGGTCAGTTCCCAAAGTTTTCTCTGGTTCGAGCTCAGTGGCCAGCCAGGACAGCGCTTTGAGGATTTTTATATAGGGCAGGATCCATCTTTTCTGCTTTGTTACCTGAAGTCAAGCACTGCCCAAGCTAAACAGCCAGGTTCCTTCTCATAGGCAAACGAGAGACAAAACTCTGAAGAAGGTAGTTCATGCTGATAGGTAGACAAGGGAGTCCCTGCTGCTTCCCTCTGTCACTGGAGGGAGCCCAGGTGTCTCCAGATGCCTCTAGGCTCAGTGCTACCCAGTAAAATGGGAAAAGTGAGGTGAGATGAAACCTCTTCTAATTATGGACACTGCCTGCAAAGCTCATTGCTCTGTAGCTCATGAGTGCATCTCAGCAGCAGTCCCAAGGAAGGACTTTGGTGTCAAAATAGTCTCAGATCGTCATCCAAGTCCACACCTCCTTTCGACTAATCCAGGGGAAGCATAAACTCTCCATGTGTGTATGCTTTTTCTTTGAAAACATGCCCTGGGCAACCCAATTTGAAAGAAAGGTGGTTAACTTCTGTATAAATCCCCATGAGATCCAGGAATCAGGCAAAATTAAGCTTCTGAATCTGATAGGTACAAGCTGAGCCATCATTGATATCTTCAAGTTCAGCATGTGGCCTTCAGTCAAGGCCCCTTTCAAAGATAAAACAAGTCTATCTATTTAAACAAAAAATTAGATGTCCCAAGTTCCAGGCTGTCTTCATTCAAAGGAATATGAAATAAGAGACTTCAGTTGCACTAAGCTTCTTATTAAAGTCTCCAACTTTAGACTTAAGAGGATCTAAGAGTTATTACTCTGCAGCTGGAGGAATCTAACCCCATTTTGAATTGTGAGTATTCAAGGTCTTCACAGCTAGATCCACTGAGAGATTTAGACCCACAGAAATTTTGGCACCCAACTGCTATTTGTCTCATCACCTTCATCAACATAGATCACAGCTTGGATGTAAGGAGTAACAGAAAATGAAAATACCAAACATATCTGCCTGTAGATAGAGAGAAGACAGTTGCTATCTGAAAATTTCCTCCACATTAGGTTCTTATTATCTTTTCTTTGCACCATCAACTGTTCCATGCAATTGTGCTTGGAATCATTCAACTGAAAAGAAAGGCTCCCCTGTCCATCTTCCTGGCAGACCTGACCAAAAGCACCTCTTTTTCTCATTCCCTTTCTCAGATCTGGCTGGTGAAGCTTATCAAGCAGAGCATTACAACAAAGTAGCCTCTCTAACTTTCCGAAGTCTGACCCCAAATACTGAGATCACCATTGCAGCAATTTGTTGCAGGTTAGCATATGGCACTCCTACATTTTTTGTGGCTTGAGGATATTGTTAGGTAACGACAGCAGTCTAACAGAGCCAAGGCTACTGCAGCTCCATGCCCCAGGTCTAACCAGTATGGGCATGTATTCCCAGCGGACACACACACATATACACATGTATACAGCATATATATATATATATATATATATATATGTATACAGATCCACACAGGTCACAGACAAACACACAGAGCACTCACACTAACAGTCTGCACCAACAGCCTCATCCTGTCCCCTCTCTGGCTGATTAGGATGAAAGTCTGTCAGTGCAAAATACACGTATATGTATGTATATACATATATAAATATAAAATACAGATCCTCCAGTAGCTGGATTCAGCCACTCAGTCTGCCCAGTAACTGCTCCTGGGTCCCAGCCTTACCAGTTGCTGGCACCTGGACGCAGGAGGCCCTGAGGCTGCAGCTCCCCTCTAGTTGCTCCAGGCGCACAGACCCCTTGAGTACACCATCACACACATGCACAGAGTGGATCCAGACAGGAGCGCTGACCAGCCCTTTTTCACACAAAGACAGCTATTTTAATCCCCTTTTTACTCAATTTTCAGATGCTGGTCCTCCCGAGCCACCTTGAATCTCTGCTTTTCCCACCTTTGTTTTCCTCCCCTAAACATCCCCAAAGAAATCCCACTCAATTCCCAAATGCTCGTCCAGTGCATCCCATAACGTGTCCCTGAGCAGTGATCCCTCTCCATCCCAAACTGGTCCAGAGAGCAGCTCCTGTAACTCACTGTGGGGTGCTGTTCTCCCAGGGCAGCCCTGGGAGGGACTGGGGCTCATTTTTGTATATATAACCTAATGGGTTAAATAACCTAATTCTGGCGGGGGGAACCCTTAGGTTATTTTGGTTCCTCCCCACTACCAGGCTCTGTGTTCCTGTGTGTGTGGAGATGAGCCTTTTATCTCACAATCTGACAAATATCTGCTTTCTGTGAGATTTTTTGTTGCCTGGGTAGATCCTGCTCTGTCTCCAAGGCACAGAAATTGTCATACTCGTTACATGAAGAGCATCAGGGTGAAAAAGCCCTTTCTCTTCATTTTCTTGAACAATGTCAAGCTCAGACTTAAGCAGTGAGTGCTGGTAACAGCAGAAATGTGGTTCATGCAGAGAGATGGTGAAACGAGCAGTCTAGTAAATAGAGCAGGATGTACCTAGCAGCGCTCTGGAAGTCCTGGATCAGCTCATGGACTTCTCACCAGATGAAAGTCAGCATCCCCATTTGACAAAAGAGGATATTACTGCTAGCATTCTCCTGGGGCATCAGAGGCTGAAAGTAATGCTAGCAAAATACTTATGCTGTTAGTGTCAGACATGTAAGCCACTGGTAACATTGAAATCTCATTTCTAAGTGCACACAAGACAGATTTTCAAGGATGCTTAGATTAAAGATCAGAAGATGTGAGGGGGGATTTTCAAAAGCTGTTATGAATTTCATTCCTATTAACTTCAGCAGAAGATAAGCATTATTTTGTAACTTCAGTTGCCATCTATTAGTATCCTTAGAATATCTAGATGTCTTTAGAGATTTCCCTGGGAACTTTTATATAAAAAGTTCTTCATTTTAAAAGTGAACACTAAGGAACATTTCCGTTTAGTTGTTATACTGTTGGTATCATAATGCAATGCTTATCCTTTTTCTCGGGAATGGATATTCACTAAACTGCTGGCTAAACTGGATTCTTGGACACAATAAAGGGCACACTAAATATGGCAGAAGACGTGAGAAGAAACAAAAGCAAAACTTATGTCTTGCTTTTGGATTCATCCTGAACCCTGTGTTACCTGCATGGCAGTTGTGCTTATACACTGGGCAGTTGTAAAGAAGGGCTTATGAATGGAAGCATTATTTTGTTGCTGCTATTGTTGTTTTACTGCTTCCTCAGTGATTTTAGGAAAGTTACCCTGGGCATCTGTGCTCTTATTTGCTTAATGCTCCTCAGAGTACTACACACTGAGCCAGCTCTGAACGAGGAGGCTGCAGGACCTCAGTTTACCAGCACCAAGCTAGGATGGCCATCCTGCTCCTGCAGCCAGGGCTGGCTTCTCTTCAGGCGATGATGCTGCAGTGCAGACACCCAGCTATTTTGGAGCCAATTTAAATCTCTGTCTCACAGTGATGTCTTACACAGAGCGGGCTTATGATTAAAGGCTTGTCCAGAGCCCCCAGAAATGGATAGGATGCTATCCACTGTGCTTCAGTGAACTCCATCTAAATCAAGAAATTTCCCCACCTCACTTCCCTTCCTTGAAACAGGGATGGCAACCTTTTCTTAACACGGTACCCATCTTGCTCAACACAATAGATCCCTAATCATGCAGGGACAGAGAGAGGAGGGGGGAGGGAAGGGCAGATGGCATCATCCTAATGCAAATAATAAATAATCAGAATAATCCCTGCATCAAGAGTTACATTAGGTGCAGAACTGGGGAAAAACACTGTTGCATTCCCCAGGAGCAAGTCAGAGAGGGGGATGTGACATAAAGTGCTCTCAAGCTTTTGTGTGCATGTGTGTGTGTGCGCGCTTGTGTTATACTGAGGGCAGAGCAACGTGGGAGGGTAGAGGCAGAAAATTATAGTGCTGGAAACCAACTTCTGTGTTTAAAAGATTTTTGTCAGCATCTCATGAGCTGGGTGACCAAATGCTCACATTGTAGGGGTCTTGCATTCATGATCTGGATCCATATGTCACACACTTAATCAGCGAGTCATAATCGTGGGATAAAGCAGGCAGATCTGAAATGTCAGTGCTCAGGTAGAATGAAATCCCTCTTTCTCCTGACTTCTTTAGCTGAGATGTTGAGCACTTGCACTCCTATTGCTACTTCTTGGTTGGACTGTTTCTATTTCCACAGTGTCCTCATGCCTGTCATTGCTTGGACCTGGTTCAATAAACACATTAGCCACATCTGAGAGTACAAATATTTCTTCAGAGGCTTAAATGTCTATTTGAACATGTGATTGCAGTAACCGCACGTGCAGTCAGAGTCAGCCCTGTATACAGCATCAGTACTGACATGTCCAAATTTAGGCAAATCACACTTGAGAGGAGGAACTACACTGGGGTCAAATGATAGTGAATAGTGGCTGCCTGCATCATCAGGTCTGTCAGAGGTGGTCCTGTAAACAACATCGGAGGTTGGGTGGGACCACCAGCCTCTTACAAAACTTCCATGAGGTGGATGCGCATCACTGTCCAGCACATGCCTCTGCTTCTGAGCATGGCTCTCTGCCTGCTTGCTCCTGGCTCAGGCTGGGGATGACACCTCTAGCCCTGTTGATGCAGCATCAGCACTGGTGTGACAAGCAGAAAAGGGCCCAAGGTGGCATTTGCTGGTCTATTGCAACCCAAAAATTCACTGTGGAATACCTCCATAGCACCACTCAGCTATGTTGACCCAGGGACGAGGTATTAGGTTATTCCAAGAGAAGAAGTGTTGTTCTGAAGGTTCTCAGTTAGGAGAGACTGATACAAGTGGAAACTCAGCTGCACTCCTGGAAAGGGGGATTTCTTCTCATGCAATTGCTGCTAGCTGATACCAGCTTTTGCAAACAACATGAGTTGAGCAAAGTGAGTATTTAATATGTGAAGAATGATTTATAATGTGCTTTACAGCAAAGTTTTCGGCAAATCTGAATTCTCTATTAAAAGCTGCTTGCTTCATTACAGAGCTACCAAAATAGGCAAAGAAAATATTCCTTGCTTATCCCAAGACTCCTTAACTCCTGACAATTTTAATAAATCAAGGAACATTTGTAAGTACTAAATGTTAAATGTGTATTCACAGTTAATTTTTAATCAACTAACAACGGTGATGTGTTAATTGAATGCCATTAAGAAACCATAACTTGATGCATTAGCTATTTTCCTATGCAGGGGAACTTTTCCCAAGGCTTTTAGTTGTTACCCAGGCTTCTTGTGAAAAAAAAAAAAAAAAAAAAAGTATATTTTAAATGTGTTTAGACCTGGACTGTTCAAACCCTAAAATCGAGCCAAGTTCACAAGGTTCTCTGAGGTTTGTAGTTTTGTGAACCTGAGCTGAATTTTAAACAAGCCTGGGCTAAGTTTCAAGTTATTTTGTGCCTTAAGGTATGACTTACAACCTACAAAGTGATAGTATAGGCTCAACATGTAGACTCCTGGCTTCAAGATGAATTGTTTAATTTCTGGCATGTCAACCAAAAGATCAAAGAGAAAGTCTGAAGGGTGTCATTCACCCATCTCTTTGAGACTTGTGAAACTTGCTGGGTTTGCATCTATTTTATCAGCCAGCTCCTTAGTAGTAGAGCTATGCCGCTCCTCTTCCAAAATGAGGACGAGCTCTAAGGCCTTGATCTCACAGTCTCTGTGGCTGCAGTGCCACCAGCTGAAGAAGTTACTGTTACAGCCCCATCATCTATTCACCTGGGCTCTCCCTGGCTTTCTGGAAGGACTATTTGTGTAGCTTGCTCTTACCTCTTTCTCTAGTGAAAAAGCAGATTAGCTTAACAACACTGGTTAAGGAGTCTTTGCAAACCCAGCTGAATCTGGGTGATGACAGACAGCATTCACACAAGCAGCTGAGAGGGCAACACTCACGGGATGACAACCCCTGGCAGAGCAACTGGGAATGGACTGTGGCTACTCCTTTGGCCTGCTATGGTACAGATAGCAAAAAAGGTGGTGAGACCCCCAGCTTCTCTTCCGTACATAGTCCTTCTATGGATGTTTTACATATTTCAGCAGGGTTTTAAATAAGTCTGATCAGAAATGCAAGGAGGAAAGGGGGAGGAGAGATGTGAGACAAAAACAGCCAAGTTATAAATATCTCTATTTTTAGATACTCAGATGAAATTTGCTGTGGGGGTTTTCAGTGATGGTAATCAGGAGAAGAATGAAGGGCATCAGTAAAGATGATTGAAACCTATCCAACAAAAATAATCTACTGCAGTTGGCTCATTTTCTTTCTGATGTTGTGCTCAATGAAATGAATTTAAACTGTTTATTTTACAATTAACATGCTATGTGCATTTCCAAAGTAATTTATGAGAAACAATTTTCGTTTTATGTGGGGCTGCGGCAGACAGAGAGAAGAGCTTCAGTTCACAACTGCAAGGTGAAGCTCAAGGGAGGGGGAAGGTACCTTCTCATATGTGAAATTTGCCACTTTCTATAAAAGCTGCAAGCCCTTTCATGGCTCTTGTCTGTAATGTATGTAGAAGGAGATTCCCTGCTCCTTTTAAGGGTACGTGGTCAAGGAGGGATAATAAGAAAGGGAAGCAGTGATGGGAACAAAGTCTGGTCAGTCACGCTCACTGATGATTATATGAGAATATGGGAATATTTATTCCAGCAGGGTTGTCTGAAGGAGGACTTCTAAATTGGGAGACAAAGACCAGATATAAACCTAGTCAGTTGTACAAATTGATAAGGAGAGAGAGAACATGGGGATGTGGATTCAAACATGGTTTTATCTGACTGAGGATTTCTGGATCAGGATAATAAGAAAAGCAGAGTGAACAATAGTCAGAATGCTGAGACACAGACCTGATAAAGTAAAATGGAGACAATGACCAGAAACAAACCTCCCAGTCAACACTAGTCGATGGACTTCCAAACTAGAGGCCCACTTCCAGGAAGATCAACCTGGACTTTGCAGCTGGTAAGAGGGGCCCAGACTAGGAGGGTGCAGAAATTGGGTGCCATCGGGGGTGCAGGGCAAGAGGAGCAGCAGGATCAAAGGGGAATCAGTAGAAAGGGTGGAGAAGGGCTGGTTGAGTGTAAAACAGGGCAGTCAGTATTCTTGTCTGGTCAAGCCTGTGCCTGGTCACTGCAGTCTGTCCTGTGCTCTTATATTTTCTCATTAAATCTTTTCTCAACTCTCTCTGCATATTCACACTCTCCCGTGTGTATGTGTGCTAAAGGACCAGGTGCCAGCTCCCAGTGGGACCTGTGTGTGTGTGTGTGTGTGAGTGAATTTAGTGCCGGCTGCTGGAGTCAGGCCAGGGCTGCAGGCCCAGGCTGTGGTGCCAGAGGCTGGGCAGGAGCTGGGCTGGGCCCAAGCAGCTGGAGGAGGTGGCCGTGCCCTGCACCTCGCCTAACACTGACAAACTCATGGGGTACTCAGGGTGCCGGGAGCAGAAAAAGCTGGAGGAGAAGGGTGCTGGAGTCACGGGCACTTGGTGGTTGTAGCATCATCAAGGCCATGACAGACAGAGGACAACCAAGAAGGCCTTTGCCATTGCATTAGCAAAGGATTGAAGCAGAACTATAGGAAACAGTCTGCCTCATGAGGGTCCAGGGCCATACAGAGCTGAGATCAGGAGCTCTTTGTGTTGTGTAAAACTTGATCTCTTCTCTTGAGCTGGTGTGTGACTGGAAGAGGCAGAGGTAACACTGTCCTTTCTTGCAGTCTCACCTCTAAAACCCCTTCCACATTATGCATTAATAACCATTATCCGTCCCCATCCTCCAAAGGGCTGTCAACAGCAAGGATGAGCTGATGATCTGTGTATTATCATGAGATTGTGGAGGCTAAGGTTTGGTTTCTTGCTCTGTCACACATTACCTTTGTGACCATGTGCAAATTGCCTCCTAAGGGAAATGTGCTGGGTCATAAAAGGATCTTGAATCTCAAAAATAAAGTCTTAACAAGCGTTAGTGGCTGGAAGCCAGACAAATTCAAATGCAGAAAAAGGTGCACATTTGTAGTGGACCAGGGAGTTAACTATCAGGACAAAAAAAAAAAAAAAAAAAGGGGAATTCTTCCAGTTTTGATATGTTCAGTTCAAGACTGAAGAGTTAATGCAGCAAAATACAGATTATGTTTTAGCCAAACCCATGTAACTGAGTTTAGTACAATAAGTGTGTGGCCATAAATAGCTGATGATAACCAAGTGGTTAGACTAGGTGTGCTGAAACTCTTTCCAGGCCTTACATTCTCTGAGCCTATAAAGTAGAAGGGTTTTGTTTTGAAGGACCGTGGCCAGTTCCCACCTCAACAGTTAAATTAAACAAACATGACTACATAGGAAATATGTGGTATGGGATTCATCTCACCTCACTTAAGTTGTCTATAAGAAATCAGTAATTGGATCAACAAGTTTTTTTTTTTTTTTTTTTTTTTTTGCTGAAGTTGATGACAAACACCCAACACATACCATGGGCATTTCAGCCTGCCATTATTGGATGCAGAGAACTGACCACTCTCTGGTCACACTGTCTCATCAGCTAGAAAAGAGATGGTTAACTTGGACCTGATGACGAGCTTTAAAGTGGATAAAGGTGGATGAGATAAATTCCAGCCTGTGCATTCCTAGCTCAGATGTTTAGCAGCTGTGCTGTTATCTTCCCTGTTTTTGTCTCACAACACCTCTTCTTATATTTATCACTCTTGCACGACAGTCCTACATTTCATATCCACCCCAAAATGACTTTCACTTTACCAAAAGCGAGACTGAGCCCGCAAATTAATTGCCCTCTGAAGATGTTTACCACTTTTTATTATCTATGTTAGAGCCTAGATGTCTAGCTCAGACTTAGATCATTTTCTTTCCTGAAATGTACAATGCTGTTAGCAATGATAAAAATCTGCTGTGTTTCTCAACTGCGCCTGAATTTTAAGAGATGATTTTGCAAGGAAATCTGGAATTCACCCAGATGACTGGAAATATGCATATCGTGAAGCGGAGAGAAGAAGATCTCATGTAACTTCAGAAGCTGCGAAGTTATAACATTAATGTCTGACTAGTCACATCAGGCTGATGCCTTTAGCACTGTTGTCACTAGTTGCAGATGCCTGTTCCAAGATGAGAACAACTGCTGTACAAATCGTGCTAAATTCACTGATTTCAAGGACCGTGCTTCTCTGCAACAAATAAGTACAGGCATTACTTTATGTAGATGATCAAGGAATTTGGAAATAGGAACCAAATTGTATTCAATGTTTGGCTTTTCAAACAGCATGCTAAATGAGTAGTTCTACATTGGCTGCTTGGGCAGGGAATAAAACAGGCATCTCCGGAGGGTCGTTCAACCCCCAAAAGGTCACCTTGTCAAAGAGTATCTTTCTCCCTTTGCCTTTCTCTGAACTATAGAGAAATTCAAAGGTGACCAACTTATAACTTACTGCCATCAACTAAATATATAGAATTAGAGAGGATGGATCTGTGGTGACATCTTAAAAACCAAAGTAACAGAAATTTTGTTCTCTGTCTTAGTTATCGTTTTGTCTACATTGCTGGAACCAGGATGTCTTTTAATGTTTATTCAAATCTCTCTGTATAAAAATGTTTATATATTCATTGGTATACATTTATGTATTTATTTATATGCATATTTACATATGCGTATAGATATTCATAGAGATCTCTCCACCAAGCAATTCTTTAATTAGATGTTGTCAAAGAAGAACCATCTTTCAAAAACGATTGTTTGGGATTTGGGGAAAGTTGGCGTGAGGTAGCAGCTTAGGCCCCAATCTTGTAAGCACTTTCTATATATTAATATCACTACAGTGTTATTTATGGTAACAATTACATAATTAACATTATTTGTGTAACGCTAGACCCCATTATGCTAGCTGAGGTACACATATATCATATTTGGCTATAGATCAGCTATAAGTCGTATGGAAGAAAAGCATAAAAATACACCACCATATGGACTCCTCTTATGGTATGGAAGTTTTCAGTGGCATTTTGTTGTATTCAGGCATAGTATTTTTGTTTTATTTATTGGCTGGTCATACTTTTGCAACCTGAGGTAGCAAATGATAATCCAGCCTATCTGCTGACAGAGACATTTAAATGTTGTCTGTTTATGAACTTCCGTGAGGTTTTCCATTTCAGAATTTTAATTGATATTCTCTTCTCTTGGCAACTATCTCTACAAAACTCTCCACAGCTTCAGCCTTAAGTTCACAGAGTGCCCCTAGGAATGGACACATTTCTCTACCTAGGTGACCTCTGAGAGAAGAAACAAAACAGATTTCTGGACAAATTCTCTCATGTCATCTGCCACCTCACTTCAGCTCCTCTTTGGTCTGCAAAGAAGGGCAAAACTCCTTCTTTTCAGCCCTGAGATGTGGTTTCTTTTCCTCCAGCATTTCTCTGCTCCTCAGCATGAGATCTTTTCTCATTGCAGAATATGCTTTCATGGCAGCCACATGTGCCTAGAGCTCATGTAGCTCCTTGAAAAGAGTAGTCTGCTTTGATATCCTCACTCAAGAGGAAGACGCATTTGGCTCTACAACGGGGAAGAAAAAAGTCAAGTAAATGCTTCTTGGAACATCAAGAAAAGATGTAATTTCAACTGGTTTGCATTTCATCCCAAGCTAGCTATTCTGACTCCACGTATAATCTTCACTGACACTATCATGCCTGTGTTGATGTAAACCCAAACTGCTCTGAATTTGGAGAGGGGGTTATTTTCCAGCCGCAAAATGATGAGTGACTGTGCAGTTTGCTTGATATCAGAGGGAAGACTGAGCCCAAGATTCAACGTCAGAGAGTATCTGGCTTAGTGCAGTGGTCAGGATATGACTAGATCTGTACAATCACTTCTCTACAACACAAAAGGGATTGGAATTTGTCCACCTACAAAAACAACATTTAACACTGCTAGGACTTAAGGTCTGGGGTCCTGGCATGCTTGAGCATTTTAAAGCACATGTTAAGGGCCCATAAAAGTTAAGCAGATGCTCACCTAACAGTATGGATATTTTCCGCAAAGCTCAAGGTCTTTCATTTGTGGAATAGTACAGGTATGCTGATGGCAAATTTAGATTATATCTAATCCTCTTTTGACTGTGGGGGAATAAATCAAGACAAACATGAAGCAAACAGCAAAGGAATATCTCTTTTCCAAGGAACTTCATGATGTATATACCTTATCCCAGCAAAGTCAGGGATAAGCAGATTTTATCTTGGTTTGTATCTTCACCTGAAAAGCTGTGCCTAAATTTAAACTGCCAGGTCTCACTGCCCCTTATGGGAAGAAGGAAGGACGTCTCTTCCCTGTATTAGATTTCCTAATACTGCCTGTCTGACAAAAGTTATTTTGTCTTGGCTTCATTCCAGTGAGATGAAACTTGGGTTCATTATGAACTCTTTTCCTGTGTCCCTTATTCTTTAGCAGTGATATTAACATACAAAATACTGTGGTCTGGATTTAAAAATAACCTTCTGTTTTCATCCACTTCTCATGCTTGAAAGGAAATTTGTAAATTGTCAAGTTGACTTAATTTTTCCTCTGGACTTGCACCTATTTGCTGTAATAAGAATTTCCCCCTTGGGTTTCACTCATCTCCAGCGTGTGGCGGGAAAAAGGGATTAGGATTGTATTTGTCTTCTTTCTGAAGCCAATACCCTTTCAGCAAGTATGCTATCAGTTCTGGCTGCCAAAACAGCATCTTAATGCCTTACCTGAGGGTCAAATATTTTATATTAAGTTAACTTTTGCCTCTGCTGACTTTCAGTATTTTATTTACCTAGGAATCCTCACTCCTTATGGAGCTTACTATTGTTTTATGTTCACTCAAACCTGTATTATGCTTTTTGGTTCTTCCTGCTAACCCTACAAAGAAATGGGGAAGGAGTCTTGGGGCTTCTTCTTCCTCCAGTAATGGCCCATTCTAATGAGTTTATCCTGTGATTTGGAGACACTCAACCCTTTGGCATCAAGAGATGGGATTTCTTGACACTAAGTGCTCTGCAAATGCATTTTTTTTGTCAGAGCTATGGACCATTGGTACCTGGGGGGATTTACACAGTACTTAGCAGACCCATTTATTTGCAATACAAAATAACGTTTTGTTTACAGCATCCTCCCCATGGGGCATTAATCATACAGCTCCTCGTTCTAGCTGCAGATTGTCAATAATCTGGGGCTCTTTTTTGTTCATTTTTTGTCATGGTATAGAACATCTCTTATGTCTTGTGTTAAGAAGAAGGATGTGTGAAGTTCCACGTGGAGATTTTCCGAGATGACTTGCAGTTCGGGGAGGTTTGTAAGTTCTAGCTCACAGACTGATAGGTGTGCATAAACTAGACATGGACTGCTACCTACCTCTAAACAGACTGTATTGTCACAGGCTGTCAATAAAATGTCTGAAACAGTAATATAGAAGGGCAAAATTTTCTATCAGCACACTACTGGCGTCTATCATTTTACCTGAAAAATCACCTATAAGCTCTTATCTCCTATAGCAACTATCTCTTGTGCTAAAGGATGTAAGACAGTAGAACAATGATGATTTCTTTCAGTGGAAAGCTGAGTTTTACATTCCTCTCACCATCCTATTAGAATATTTTCCTGGTATCTGTGTCCCTTCGTCTACTGATTTAAAATATATCAATATGTTAGATAAATAAGTCCAAAAAATTTAATATTGTGTGCCTATAAATTTGTCAATGAATTAAACAGAATTTTCCAAGTGATGCACGAGATGTATTAGTATTCTTTTTTTTTTTTTTTGAAGACGAATGAATTGATACAAGGAAAATCAATGTAATTTCACCTAAGGGGATACAATCTAAGTAGTATCCAACAGGTCCCTTCAGTTACCTAAATGTACGTGTCATTTTATAGCGTCTTTGGCACGGAGACATCCACATGTGTAACACTGCCAGACTCAGCTGGGCACCTCAACCACACACTGGGAGCCCTCACTGACTGTATTTTCACCTCAGCAGTACTCATCTGTACTTTGATCCATGTTTGGCCTTTACTCCCAACATGCAATCAAGCTGGCATATGAGCATATAGGAAAATAAGCTTTAAAGAAAAAGCCAACCAACCAACCAAAGCTACATACCTTTTTTTTTATTATTATTATTATTTATTTTAGGACAAGAAAATAAATGATCTTGTTAGCAGATATGGAAATTTTTTAGTAAATCTACTAAAGAAAGAAAATATTTTATTTTCATTAAAATTTCTGACTTTCCAAATCAGATTTTTTTTTTTGTCATGAGATTATTATTAAAAGTATTCAGCTGTAATTTAATTTTCCCAATTTTATTTCTGCTTTCCCCTACTGAAAACTGGGAAAGTAGTAGGATGAAAGATAGAAAGAAAGGGATATCAAAAAATGATGGAGGAAAGAAATATCCAGTTCAAAAAGAAAAAATTTTGAGAAGAGACTAATCGTTGTGGGAGAAAATAGTTTTATAGAAAGCTGTTCCCCAGTTTTGAAAATGAGACAGTATATAAAAACATTTTTTTTTGAAAAGTTTTGCCTGGTTTTCTTTTATTTCACTGGTGATTTCAGCTACACCTGAAAATCTTCCCCTTGCATTACCTGTTGATGCAGTCCTGCTGCACTTGTGAATCAAGCTGGGCTTGGACAAACACCGAGTCTCCTTGCTCATTGCAGATTTTCTCTGTGACTTTTTTGCATCAATCCATACCCAGCCTCAGCCCTGCAGGCTGCTCTTCTGTGCAGGAGACTCAGTGGTTCAGGGTGAGGGTGTTCCAGAGTCTGCCCTTCCCACAATGTCTAAATCAGAGTTGGCTGTACTGCAAAATAACAAAAATAGTGATTATTGTTGCCTGAAACAGTAGTGCTTTTAAGTGATAGGCTGAGATATCTAATTTTGGAGATTAACAGCTACTCCTTGTGTGTTTGGAGAGACCAATAGCTTCCAGTTATGGGGCCTGCTGCTTTCTGCAACATCCCTCCGCAGGATCAACCCCTGCATGTCAGCATTTTCACAACCTGACAGTAATCAATGTACATTTTAATTGGATCAGATAGTCTTCTTCTATTTTTTTTTGTTTGTTTGTTTTCAATTTATGAGTGACAATTTCCCTTTCTACGAGATCGAGTTTTGCATTCACCTTTTCAGGAAACACACTATCCGCTACCTGGCATGTCATACAGCATCAGAATTGTCTGCTGTCTTCCATGAGGTTATTATGACAGGTTCCTGTGTTTTTGTGGCCTGGCTCCATGAAGCATGTCACATTTGATGAATGTCTGACAAATGTGAATTGCTATTTGTAGGCTTGATTTAGATGGGAAGGAAGTTTTGCTGGGAGAGCTGTTCCCCCTGGATATGATCTGATTCCAACCCTTTCAGTTCAGGACAGTCAGTCTGCAACCCTGGCTGAATGACGGGTCGATATCCAATAACTCATGATCAAAAAGCTGAAGTCTTCTTAGTCAGCAAGAGTTGGGTTTCCTTCAGGGGATGAGAACACTGTGCAACCACTCTGACAGAGATGCTATTTCCATTTCCCTTGATGCTATTTCCATTTCCCTTTAATCTGAGGACACTACAGGCAAAGCTAGCTTGGCATTAAACATTTCTTCCATTAATTAGCACAGCAAGATAAAAAATAATAGAATATATATTTTGGTGCCCAGCCAGTTATGATCAAACCCAATTCATTTTAGGTCAAAGCTATGCAATTAAGGTCGGGTTTTCTTTAGGATGTGTGTTTTCTGCTTAATTGAGCTATACTATCTGCAAGTTAACTTTTTTCCTCCAACTACATGCAGGAATATTAACAAGACAACACCGAGATTTTATTTTTTCATGACTAGATTGCTAAGTGTCACGTTCCTTTAATGCAGTGACTCGGAGAGGAATGACAAATGGATCTGATCTATCACCATTCACTGTGGTATCCAGGTACAGACCATGAAAATTTATGATGGTCAAAAGATTTTGCCATAAAAAACCCTGCTGTCTGCTGCTTAGTTGAGCCAGCATTGGAGATTTCTCTGTCTTCCCTGTTGGTATCAGCCAAGTGTCAGACCTGACCAGTTTTGCTTTGGGGACAGGATCTCTCAAAGGTATATGACACACACAGCGTCTTAACATTTGGCCAAAAACTTCCTGAACTGTTCAGACCATATTAATCATAAGCTTCATTTTTTCCTTCTCCATTCACTGTTTATTTATTTTATAGAAGGCATCTTCTATTGTTTAATGATCAAGTGATTTTTCAGGCATATAATTTGCAGTATTCAGCATTATTTATAGAAATTTGTCATTTCTCGGATAGTGCTTTCTGAAGCTCATCTTGGAAAATTAACCCATGTGTCTGCAACTTGAGGACAGGAGAAAAGGATTCTGCAGAACTTTTGTCCTCCCCAGTCCTGGGCCCTAAAAGGGAAAACAGCACCATGCAAGACTTGCATGTGGCAACATGATGGTAATGGAAAAAGCCTTGAGGCTCTAATTCCTTTGAAAGCCAAAGTCAGACAGCACTAACCAGAGCTAAACACAATATGGAGAAATATTTAATGACTAGTATTTCTGCTAACTCAGAGGAAAATGGCAAAGCACATCCTTAGTTAGACAAACACTGAACCTACAATTTAAATAACCCTATTGACCAAAGCTATTACCTCTTTACAACAGATGGAAAGGGACTCTGTTAACAGCAGAAGTTTTGATCACCACATTTCTAGGGTGTGTTTGGGAAAAAAGCAATCTCCCATGAGAAGGAGAGCTCATTTGGCATGTACCTGTAAACAGACCATGGTCTGGCATTGTTCAACAGCTAACGCCAAAAGCCTTGCCCCTCATCCTTTACATTTCTTCCTGTTTTTAACCGTTACTCATTTTTACAACACCTCAGGTGTGTAAGGTTTTCTGAGCTGTCATAAAAGCCAAGCAGTCCCAGTCCATTAGTGACGTGTAAAAGCTGTTTGCAGTTTTGTGTCTGCTAGTTTAATCGACTTTTCTGCAGACTACCACATGGCGTTCCTTCCATTATATCACACTGAGGTATAGCAAGAGAGCATTCAGTGTCAATAGGATCAAAGCACAATGAGCAAGAGCCATATGAAAACTGAAGAGCTGCTATATGAAAAGGATTTCCCTTTTAAGCTGGTTAAAGGCCCTTTCCTGCCTCTTGTTCTTAAAGGTGGATCTGACCGGGACACTGCAGTCTTGCATAAAAATCAGAAAAACCCTCCCAAAGAACAACAGATATCATATTAATGGAAAGGAGCCTACAGTGTACTCCAAAGCCATACTGACAGGAAAAAAAAATGGTACTAGATAACAAAAAGAGATGTGTTTTACCTAAAGTCATTGATTGAAAATTGGGTCAATGATGATGTCTCCTCCAAACAGAGCCAATTCTTCATCTCACTGGCTCAGAAGAGTGGAGTCAGGAGTAAACTCTTGAATGGGGAGAGGAGGACTGTGTGCGGCTTAATGACTGCAACGCAAAACTAGATCCTACACTTGCCTTTTGCTTAGAGAAAACTAAAGTCATTCCTATCAATAACAAGAATTAAATCTTGGAGACCCTCATGTGTCTGAGAAGTTTCAGAGGTCATATGTGGGCCTGTGATGGTCTATGGCCCCCCTCTAATTAGAGGGGTCCATCCTCCTAAATAAGGAAATGAACATATATTCTTACAGTAGTTATAAAGAAAGCTCAGAGAGTTCTTTAAGAAAATACGTAACAGTCAGGAAGACTGTTTTAGAATCGTTTTAGTTCTTTGTAAACATCAGCTCAATGCTCAGTAGTGATGGAAATGGTTAATAGCTTGTTAGTAATGAATAGGAAAGGAAATGGTAACTGAATGGAAAAATCCTGTGCTTGCAGGATGCTAATTGATCTCCCTGATAAGTTCTGGGCAGGAGGGGAAATTGTAGGCTACAAGTCTAAAATGTGGCATGCTGTTATGCTGTTTTACTTAATGCACTAGCTGAGAGCACACTCTGCCATTCTAATTCAGCAGTGCAGTCTTGGGAGTAAAAATTTGCCTGATCAAACTCAGTTCACTGACAGGCTTGGACATAAAGGCTGCTACAGATATCAGTAAAGTAGTAAAAAAAATTGAGAGAGAGGAATCATTTTGGTCAAGTGTTGCATAACTGAATTAGTGGAATGGGAGTCAGCTGTGGAAAATGTAAGATTAACAATTTGCATTTCAGCACTGCTAAAACAGGCAGAGTAGGCATTGGAAAGAGAAATATTAAGAAATATGCTGTGATACAGAGATGATGGAGATTTTTCTATCATGCAGGTAGATAGTAGGAGCTCTGAGTCTGGTTCTCAATCCGTTATGACAGTCTGCATCACTGTTGCTCCATTTACTCCAGATTTACGCTTCGGTTAGCCTAGACAAGTATGAGGGTTCCCAAAGTCCTATCCGTGTTGCTAAATGTTCTCAGCGTTTCTACATTCACCCATGTACGTCTGGTGCATATCCTGTGGTTCTGTGGGCTGAGATGCTTTAGTGTTATTTCCCATTGAGTTGCTTCATTATTTATCTGTCCCTGGAGGAGGATTTGTGAAGATGGCATTGGAGAGCTGTCAGCACTTATATGTTCTTGTTTGCATCCTCTTGGCAAAGTGAGTTCCAGATCAAGCAAAGCATGGCTCAGACTTGAATTCATATCCCAAGTAAGCACATTTACGAAGAGAAAAGCCTAAACTATTTAGGGTTTTACAGGTATTTGGCAGGTGTTGGGGAGAAAAGTAGAGTGTGTAGGCTGCATGTTCATTTTTATTTAAGAGCACAGTGCAATATGATTATGTAGACTTCTCTGGGGAAAATCAGGTGGTGACATATATGTGTCCTGTGAACGTCTCTGCGGTAAGGCTAAAGAAAATGGATTTTACTTCTCCTGGTCAGTTTTCTTTTGCTTGTCATACTGAACAAAAGTCCAGAATGAACTGGACTTTCAGTCTTTCAGGATTGAATTCCTTACTAAGTCAGGAATATTAAAATTGCATAATTAGTCTGGACAAAGAGTAGGAGAATCTCATCTAGTGGTTGTTACTGAAATAGAAAGGCTAGATGAACAACTTCTTTTCATATTTTACCATGTGTCAAAGACACTTAGTATGAGATAAGAGATTTGCGATCCATGTTTCATTTCCTCCTTAACCTATTCTATAATTCTGGCCAGGTGCCTTCATGGATGTTTTCTTTCCTATCTTATGTCTTGGTGCCTGTTTAGCAGTTCAGGGATGCTCCAACTCTTTGGGACAAGAGGGAATGGCCTCAAGTTGTGCCAGGGGAGGTTCAGGTTGGAAATGAGGAGACGTTTCTTCTCAGAAAGAGTGGTCAGGCATTGGTTGCACAGGAAGGTTGTGAAGTCACCATCCCAGGGGCTGTCTAAGGAAAGGTTGGACATGCTGCTTAGGGATGTGGTTTAGTGGGTGATATTGGTGGTAGGGTGATGGTTGGATGATCTTGGAGGGCTTTTCCAACATTAATGATTCTGTTATTCTGTGAACCCACTCCACGGACAGCACTTGCCACAGTGGCTGTGCTGGAGTTTGGGAACCAGTCTCCCACATGTTCCAACACCAGTCAAACTTCCTTAATATCTTCACCACATAAGAAATATCTCCAAACTGATGACACCAGTAAAGCAAGAGACATTTTGCTTATGCTGCAGTTTTGACATTTATCAGGAAATTTACTTTATAATGAGGGTGAACAAAGACTGACCTTAATGTTTATGAAGTAAAACAAAAATTGGAAATTTCCTCCTGAGTACTGACTGAACCTAAATATTACTAAAACTCGAGGTATCTAGGAATGGCTTATTAGTCTATATGTTTCTAGGGCAATACAGCATATCTGTAGCCTCCTAAGGTTTTGTAACCATCCACATGTAGTATTTAAAGAAGAGAAACGAGCAAAGTTGCAAGACAAGCATGCCACGACAAGGCACGACCTCCCTGAGCCAGTGCAGTGTCGGGGTTGAGCTGAGTGAGTTTTGAATGGAAAGTCTCTGGAGACACCCAGAGAGAGATTTCAGACGAGACTTTCTCCAGAAAATAAGCTAACTCTGTTGGAAAACATGTCTTCCACAGGAGAAGGAGTTCTGCCTAGTGATTTAGGGGCAGGAGATGGCAGGAGATTTGGAGTCTGTTTCTGTGGTGATGACCTGGAGCAATCAGGGGAGCCGCTCTATGCCTGTACGTACAGGGAAGCTTTGTAAAAAATGCTATTAGTAAAGAGAAGGCAGAAGACCCAAAGTGCCATAAACTATAAACACACAGGGCAAGACTCAGATTGTTAACTTTGGCATCTCAGTACCTCACAAAATAGATGCCTGGCCACAGCAGTGCAATTCAGAGTGGGATTCGGCTCTAGATTCAGACCCCTAGACAATAAATGTTTCTGTACGTCCTGTGGGTGTATATGTCTGTTGCAGTTGGTGCTGTATGGTCAATAGTCTTAAGAGATATTCCTTGGATTAGTTAATAATGTTAATACCTAGCTAGAGCTAGGCAACTGCCAGTATCCATTTTAGGGTGGGTTGAATACTGGTTGAATATCTCTTGATAAGTCATCAAGAGCTAGCCAAAAGGAAAACGAGATACAGAACTGCCTCTAAGGTTTCATGCTGCTGGCCTTAGCTTTGTGAGTTGTTCCTCTCCACTCAGGATATTCCCCTTGGCAGGGAGTTGAGGGTGGCTTCCTACTTCCAGCTTGTGATAAGCTCTCCCATGAGATAACCTTCCTCCTTTCGAGACAGTGAAGGACCCCAAACATCATTGGTTAATCCCTGGCAATGGTGTATAGCTTTTGATTTCTGTGGGGCATTGACTGCACCCTATGAATAAGCTTAATGGTAGTGCTAACAACAGTCTTGAGCCCTGATCTATGCAGTGTTGCTCTCAGCATGTTATATATTATGTAATCTATCTTGGCTCAGAACAATCAAAAATTGCTCCCAGATTTGCTTAAAACTGTTAGAGTTAAACCAGTCATAGCAAGCGTGGGAAACAGTTGCAAAACTTCCCCTTAAGATATACAAACTTAAGACACTCCCCCCACACACACCTCCCCTTCATGGAAAGCAATGAAGATAATGGCTCAATTCCTGTCTCATGGGTGTTTAATGAGGTTAATGGCCCCTTCATAACCAGTTTGAGATTCTTGAATGGAAAACGTTACTGCGGACCTAGGTGTTGTCTTATTTTTCTTTTTCATCCCTTTTGAAAGGGGAACATACCTTTTAGAGTGTTCTGTTTTGCAACTGCATTGTGAAGGTTGTTGCTGTATAAAATTGGTGCTTGGTGTATACAATCTATAATCTCTAAAAATGATAAATAGCCCAAGAAAGAGGAGTAATGTGTGTGTTCAAGTCCTAAGAGTTTCAAGAGGAAAGTGAGTTTGTCTGGGAAATTGTCTATAACTTCCTGCAAACTATTTTTAACTTTCTTTTTAGCAGTGATGGTTCTACTTACACGGATGGGATTTAATTTTGAAGGCGCTCTAGCTCGGACCTGACTGGTGGAATCTGCCCAGGCCTGCTGCAGTCAGTAGGAAAGGAAGATACTGAATATCTTCCAGGCAGAGTCTAAAACTCTACACGTTCAGATCATAGGCATTACTGGTATCACCAAGATATTTTTGATAGGGATAAAGTAGAAATGGATAAATTTAGCCTGGAAAAGATGGTAAGGATTGTAGTTGTTAGCGGAAAATGGCTGTGGAACTTGTCTCCTTTTGGAGTCAACGAGACTTAACTAGATTTTAAACAGTGTTCAGTACATTTATATTTGGAACTAAATTACAGGTGAGAAAGCATGGAACTGGACTGAACTTTCCAGGCTAGATTTCTGATCTGATATATCTACATTGGATACTGGCCTTTACATTCACATTAAATGGGCGGGCTGTCTTCTGTTGCACTTAATAAAAACTAGAGTTGCCTGAGTAATTACTGACACATAATGTGCTTGATGATTGTTGAGGAACAACGTCGTCAAAAAATGTAGTAACATGAATCAAATTAGCTATCCTAGGTCCTCTAAGAGGCATTCTATATTAAAAAGGAGAAAGGAAGGTAAAGCAAGGCAAGGCAAGGCAAGTTTTAACTAGAAACTGTCATCAGTAATGCATGGATTTTGTTTCTTTTACTTTGTAAATGTCTTCAAATTCCTGTGCACTTTTACTGTTATTACTGTAACTAAAACATCTTAAAATTTTAGATTTTGTTGATACTGAACCCGTAAAATGCTGAGCATGTCTGTATTGTTAATGGAAGCTGAGGCTATTCAGCAGCTCACAAGCTCAGGCCCAAAATGGTTGCATTTGGTTATATAAAATGCATCAACCTCTTAACCTCATTTTACAGAAGTTTCACATTGTTATGGAATCAGCTTAAATGATTCTGTCTTAATGGAGCTCTTGAGTAGTGGTTGCCAGAAGCTCTTTCACAGGTCAGCTAAACACTATTATGTTGATGGCTCCTGCTGACAGAGACTAGCAAGAAACAAGTCATCATATAAGATAAAATACATATTCTGTTGGAGGAAGTAGAAGTGCTATTCTGTATTTCAACTTACCCAGACCTACACTGCAACATTTAACCTCATGGTAACTGTGTTCTTCCCTCTGTAAAAGAATGAAGTATTCACACAGAAAAATACTTGTTTTGTCATGAAAATGGAGTGAATACATTAATCCAAAGAAGGTTTCTAAACTTGCCAGCATCATTATTTGCAGAACTCAGACAATTCCGATTATAAGAAAAAATATAAGGGCAGATGCATTGGTTTGTTAGCTGCAATTGGTATAAAAAGAGTTTCCTACATTATAGTGTTAGACCCTGTACATTCAAATCTTGTATAAAACCAACTATTGATGTCATTGCCTGTTGGCAATTATTTTCAAAAAAAATTGGCATCAACTAAATCAAGACTTTTGCTGGAACCTATGGCCAGTGGATCATGGAGGAAACTAAGTGGATGTCCGTAGTCCATGAGGTCCATCGTCAGGAGGAGACAGTATGATGTTCCTCACCTGAGATAGTGGGTGATGGAAGTGAAGGCACATTCCTCTGGAGACTTTACAGGTCCACAGAGCAACGAATTTCCATTTCACGGGCACCTCAAGGCACAAACAACTTCCAGCAGCCTTCCAAACTGACCACCACCATCTCAGCATTCAGAGGCCATGAAAACTATTTTGTTACTTCACCATTTGGTGGTCCCCAAAGAAGAATGAGTCTCCATTAACAGTATCATAGAGCAATCTGGAATTGCTGACAACTTAGTTTAAATAAACCAAACTTGTATGACAAATATGAAAAATGAAGGCAGCAGTAAGTAATGGATCATTAGGATTTACTCAGCTGGTCAGGAGCAAAACTCAGCTCCCAGCTCTCAGGGCAATGTTATTGAATACCAGAGAGAGGTACCCCAGGAAAAAAGGATCCTACAGTCCTCCAAAGAAGCATTTAGGTGCCAAAATTCAATAGTCAATAAGATGCCTGGCCCAGAGGGAGGTGTCTGTATGACCTGGGAAATTTTTCTTTCCAGTTCATTTCAGTTTCCCTCCCCTGGGTGCTTTGAATCATCTGAGACAACCCTGAGTGTTCAAGAGATCCAAATCGGGGTGTCAGAAATGGTCCAGGACCTATGGAGGAGCTGCAGTTTTCTGAGATGGCAGAGAGAGGCCAGGGGCATGTCCTGGGGCATTTCAAACGGCCTCAAAATTCTACATGTGAGCAAATGAGCTTAGTTAAGAAAGAGTACCCTTGCTTTGCCCTCTTCTCTGCCATTGCTGAAGTGCAGCCAGTGTTTTGTGTTGCTTTAACAAGGACCATATTTCAAATACCTCTTTCCCCCTCTCTATCTCTCTATCTGTCTCTCTCTTTTCCCCCCGCACCCACCCCCCCCCCCCCCCCCCCCCCCGGAGGTTTAAAAGGTAAAATGGAGCTTTCATGTTCAATTGGTTGGATTCAATATTTGTTTGCAAGCACAGGATGTGATTCTTTTATCTCTGACCACAGGCTTACACAACTGTACATACACTAACTTAGCTGCTCTTATTGTCATCTACATAAATATAAGGGAAAAGGCAAACTGGCCTCCTGCTTCTGGTCTTGTTTCCATTCATTACTTGGCCTCATCTGCCTTAGTAGGAATCACTAAACAACAGTAACTCATTTGTTCTTAAACTTTAGGTGACCATAAGCAGGGTAATAAAAGGGAACTTTTATAAAATGACTGTATCCAGGAACCTGCAGGGGAGAGGGAATTAATATACTTATGCCACTGACCCATTTATTTTAATGATTGGTTGTAGGAAACATCAAAAAGTCAACAAAGGCTCAAGAAACAAAAAGGGGTAAAAAACAATTTGTTTCTCATTAAAGTGCTGGAAAAGTCCAAGATAAACCTATTTAAAATTGATCTGATAAGCTGGGGAGCTCTGATTCACTGATGTGTTTTTCTCTGCTAATGGTCCTTTGCTAATATTTATCCATTGCTTTGAGTAACTATTAATCTCCTAAGTTGAGAAACTCTACAAATGCAATTTCTAGAGCATTTGACCTTTCATGTTTACTGCCTCCAGAGTTTGGGTTGACTTGGATACCAGCACTACATTTTGCTAAGGTTCCCTGAGTTCTAAATTGCCAAAATAATGGCACAAAGGCTATGTAAAATTAGCTTTCCTTCTTTTTTTTTTTTGTCCTCCACTAAGTATAATATCTTTCCAAAGTGTAAGGAAGTTGAATTCACTTTTGCTTTCCACTTGCTCACTTCCATCTGTTACTGAAGCTCCTTCAATTGCCATGTACTTGCAAGTGTCATTTTTTTCCTCTGTAATTTGACATTAGAAATGGCCACAGAGGTAACAGATCAGCAGCATGAATGTCTTTCTAATGATCTCTTGGAGAAAAGGGGAAAAATATCTCAGTACAAGCCTAATAATTCTAATATCTGTCAGTAAATTGTGATTTTAAAAAAATGAAAATTTTCCATAAACTTCCTCATATGTGCAGCCACCCATGTTTATCCTTTCACATCACAGCTTTTGATACTTCTCTTTTTCTCTTTTTTTCTTTTTCCCCCTTTTCCTCTTTTTTTTTTTTTCCCTATCCTATTCTGGCCATGACAACTAAAGGCTTTTGAAAAAATGGCCAGGGCTCTGAACAAAGCCTGTTGTTGCAGGTAATTGTTGAAATATCAAGGGTATTCCGTCCTCCATTACTTAAGCTTTCATTTGTGGCTTTCACGGTTTTGAGAAATGTTTATGGCTGACAATCCTTTCTTTACGGCTCTATCCTTCAAGCTCTGGCTGATACCGCTGAGAATGACCGCATGAGTGACTGATAAAATGTCAAGATGCCATTATTTCCAGGAGAGTGTTTGGGAGCAATAAGATCCGTTTCAATTTATCTCATCCACCTGACTTTAAGGCTCCAGGTTTTACTTATTGGACTGCTACAAGGGAAAACAAAACAAACCTCCCCCCTGCAACAAACAGAAAACTTACAGCTTCTCAGCGCTCCAACCTAATATTATGCAGATGGGTTATAATGGCAGCAGTGCAGTGACGTTTAATCTATATTTCACAAAGCACGTCGGTTCAATATTTTGGACTTAATTAATAATCTCTGTGAAAGCCAGTTTATGGATCGTAATTGCCATATTTTAAAACTTGTGAAATACCGCAACAAAAATGCAATTCGCAAGGCAGATGGTGAAGCGGGGTCTGTACAGCAACAGAACGGAGAGATTTACAGCAAGTTTCAAAGAGTCTTCTGCTAGAATTTAGCCCTTGCCAAAACTGTACCACTTCTCAAATAGTCTCTGAGGGTCGCCAGACTACTGATAAATCTGGCTTGAGAAGATGAGGCAAAACAAACTGTCAAATGAAAGAAATAAAGATATGAATTAATATTTTGCATAGATGGTTTTCTAATGTGATTACTCTTAACTCATTTAAACCATTTTAAATTAAATAGCAATCACTTGATGTACTTCAACTGTAAACTTTCTTAAGTTGCAGATTGGCATTTTGTTGTGCATTTACACAGGCCCTAAAAAATTTGGGGATTGTTTCTGTCTGGTACTTGTAGGAAGACCTGGCACAATAATAAAAGAATTATTAATAGCAACAACAACAACAAAAATGTTTAATGTGATAATGCTACTTTAGCAACTTACTGAGGCTCCCCTCCTGTGTGTCAGGAGGCAGTTCTTGATCTTGATCAACCTGTTGTAGGTGTCCCTGTCTGAGCAGGGGGCTTGGAGCAGATGGCCTCCAGAGGGCCCTTCCACCCCTCATCCTTCTTTGGTTCTGTGATCTTTTCTCCGGGAAGGCAATGATGCACTCATGTGAGTCACCTCCCATTCCTGAAGATCACAGAATCATAGAATATCCTGAGTTGAAAGGAACCCATAAGGATCAGAGTCCAACTCCTGGCACCACACAGGTCTACCCAAAAATTCAGACCATGTGACTAAGAGCACAGTCCAAACACAGAAAGATGGTGCTGGAGAGCTCATGAGTGTTAAGATTTGCCCTTTGAAGGACAGAAAGGTGGTTTCACACCGAAGAGAAAACCCACTGCTCTGAGTCAGCTTTTCCAGAGACATTTCAGATACACCCCGTCCAGTGTGTAACGTACTCATCTGCTAAAGCGATTAATCTGGACTACAAGAATGTTATTAACTGTCATTTAACTAACAACTGCAGTTAAACTAACATTTAAATTTGCTGAGGCATAGATTTGATAAAAGGTCTTGAGGTGTGGCAGAACTGCTGATGATGACAAAAAGATGGTCCTGGTCTGGTTTAAATTAACCAAGCTGGTTTTAAAACCTCAATCTTGTTAGAGAAACCTTAATCTAGCTGGACTGTGAGGCTGTGCCTCAGACCCATTTCTAACTTAGCCCATTTTATTAAATGTTTAAAAGCCAGTCTAAAGTCTCAGTGCTGGGCATATTTTACAGGAAATTTTAACGAATGCATGTTTTCCTGAAGTATCCATGCAAAGACACGTTAGGCTTTTTTTTTGGTTTGAAAACAAAAGAAAAAAACACACACACACACAAATGGAACTGGGAAGGACAAGTTCACACAGTCACCTTTTGACAAAAACAAAAAAACAAAACAAAACCTTAACTTTCATGAAGCTGTTAATCCCATTTTTGAACGAGATGCTTTATAACACAAAGATTGTTGGCCACCAAAACCAAGATTAACAAGCATCAGCTCTTGATAGGCATATTCTTCTACCCATACAAATCAGCAAGGTTGATTCTGTATTGCCCTACACAATGAAGAGGAGGTACAAAACACACCTAATAAAATTATTTACACCCACGGTGAATTCCCTGCAACAGGTAAATGTCAGCAGTGGAACAGCAAAGCAATGAAAAGTCAGTGCTAAGTAAGCCATCACTTTGCTTCTACCTTTATAAAGATGAGGTGAATGGAATCAAAATTAATATTCAAAGTGAGGGTGCAGGGTTGCCATAAACGTTAAAGCAATTCTGCTTTTTTCTATCTTCTAGTTTATGCATACCTACATGAGATGAGTACAGCCATACAGATAGACACATCTCTTTTCTGAATGTTGTGGTGAGAAGCAGTCAGAGCCACCCCTGCGTGGGGATGGGGACCAGGACCAGTCCGCATGGATGCGAGGTACTGCAACAACAGCTGAGCATCCACTGACCTTGGTGGCAGTGGAGGAAATACATCAGGTGTGGCAGAATACTTTGACAACCAGTTCTGCCAAGAGGGACTAACTCCTTATGGGGTAACTGCTGATCTGTGTTATTCTCACTGCTGCAGTGGCTAGTTCTGGTTTTCAGAGATTTGGGCGTAAAATAGCATGACTTTGGACATTTTGTTGCTCCCCAAGTGTTTTGCTGCCTTAGGTGACTGCTTTTTGCCCAGGGCTGGTCTTGTTTACAGGTAATCTGAAATATGAAGTTGTGGAAGAGTTGTTGGTAACTCAAACTCATCTCTTCTTCCAAAGAGCATCATTCTCTTTGCCAGTTCTGAATTTCTTCTGCTATCCATCACTCAGGATGCTTAGTTTCTCTGATGACGCTCTCAGTCTTCTTGAATCTTGACTTGCTCCTATGTTAAGTAAAGCTTACTTCTGTGAGACAGGGTAACAGTTCAGGCAAATCCAAGCTTTCTAGATGTAATTCTCAAAAGATTGTTTTTCCTGTGCTCATATCAGGCACTTTGGAATAATAATTATTTTGTCCTGTTTAGAACACTGAAACATCTGTTTTGCGCCTCAGAAGTACATATGATGTGATTAAGTTCACTCACTAGACACCATTTTTCCTACCAATGACATTCTGGACAGCAAGTAGACATTTTGTCAATATTCTTAGAGAATCTGCTCGTAGATTTCTGGTCTGATTTTGCAAACTGAAGCAATCGGATAAGCGTTCAACCAGAAGACTTCTGAACGTAAAATGAAGTCCGAATGGTTATTGCCCATGTTATAATTTCATCAAGTAGTCCTCTCTGATATCAGGGGCTCTCTTGCTTTAACAGACAAGACAGGTGAAAGCTGTTAAGGGAAGTGAAATTAGTCACAAAGCAGATTAATGACAGAAACAAGATTCCTGACTTCCACTCCTGTAAATTGGTCACTGGAGCATTACTTACCTTCCAAGACCAAAAACCTGTGCTCGTGATAACTCCTACTTTACTCATATAAAGCTTTAACCTATATAGTATAGGTTAACCAGGCTTAACCTATACTGCAGTTCTTCATGAAAACAAAGGCACAGGTTAGTCAGTAAAATGGAGCTTCAGACTTTCTAAGCATCATCTGTTGCTGCTGCTGGGTTTGATTCTGCTATGTGTGTCCATGCCAGCCATCCTGGTGAGTGAGGGTGGCAGAATCTGTTCCAGGAACATTTAGCCTTATGCCAGACAATAGTAACTTCTTGGGCATATGTCGTCTCTCTAACAAGATGCGCTTTAAAATAGGTAGTCCCTTACACTACCAAAAAAAAAAAAAAGTGTTTTTTTTCTTTATGTGAATAAAAAAAAATAATTGAAAACCACTTACCTGGTAAACATTATTTCATATGGTGCTGAAGTATAAATCAGACATAGTGCGACCTTCATAGAAATTTCAGATTTATTTACAGTGGTTTGCACTGATCGCTTTATCTACAAGGAGCTCAGTTTCCCCTTGGTGACTCATAAGTAATGTGGTCCACGCAAACCCGTGTAAATAGATCCAATATTTCAAGGAAGGTCATGCTATATACTCTCTTTGTTTCTCAAGAATAGATGATGGCTTACTGCAGGGCTGATGCGACATTTATCTTCATGACTGAGGAGGTTGATTGTGTGGTCCAAAGGGCAGTAGTCATGGCTGGTGGGCACCCAACGGGAATGAAACACACCCCATAAAACTCTCTCTATTTTTGTGTCTACGTGATGAAAGCTCCTTACTCTCCAGATAGTCTGCAGAATACACTTAATGGTAAAGAACAGTTTTCTTTCAACATCAGCAAGAGAAGGGAGATAAGTCCGTATACTTTCAGACATAAGAAGATCTCAACCTGCTGTGGGAAAGGAAGAAAGTTCCTTTGTAAGAGAAATTTCTTGAACCTTCTTCTGATCCTCCTTGGTTACTGCCGGATAGCATGCTGAATCTGGTCAGCTGTTGGCTTCACGCAGTCTGGCACTGACTGTTTCCTTGCTCTTCTGCAGAAAACTCAGATCTACAGATAGGGCATATCACCTCGAACAGTCCAAATCAAAGGAAATTGGCAGAGTGCTATGCTTTTGGAGTTTTATTTACAGTTTCATATACATTTTTGTTTTGTTTTGTTTTTTAATCTCACCCTGAATAGCATGAGCCTCGTAGTTTAACATAACACAGCACCAATGTGCTGAACTTTCCAGCTCAGTGTCACAACACATGCTGATTAAGAACGTGACTCAGGCCATGTTCTCAGGAGAAACATCTAATACAATGATGAGCATAAGCATCCACTGTCTTCCTCTGTTTTTTATTGTTGTTTGTTTTGTTTTTCTTTTTTCTTTTTTTTTCATGTTCTTTTTCTTTTCTTTTTCTTTTTTTCTTTTTTTTTTTTCCATGTTCTCTTTTTCTTTTTTCTTTTTCTTTTTCTTTTTCTTTTTCTTTTTCTTTTTCTTTTTCTTTTTCTTTTTCTTTTTCTTTTTCTTTTTCTTTTTCTTTTTCTTTTTCTTTTTGAATGGATGCAACAGTGTCGGGCTTCTTGCTGTTGGAGCTCCCTAGGTATGTGCAGCATGTCTTCTGCATGCTTAAACTTGACGCGATACTGGCAGCCTTGGTTGTTTTGTAATTGCCCTAACAGGGCAATTTTTCTCTCACAGGGAGCCATCTCAATAGGCTGAGCCCTCAGACAAAAGATGAATCCAAATTATCCATTAATTAAAAGATGTATAGTGCAGTGATTTTCTTGAGGATATTTGGATTGTATCATATTTCATCATCTGGATGATATTATATTTATCGAAGCATTTCAGTCAGTGATCCAAATGTTCTCTCTTTTTGTGTTATCTTTTAAATTTTGTTTTCCATATAAACTAATGGAATTATTTGTTGTTGAAGTAGCAGTCTGTGACTATGGAAATCAGGATTAAATTCTTTGTTTTGCAACAGATTTTGCAGGTCAGCTTTGTGGAATTCTTCAAATTAGGTGGAGAGAACATTTTCAAGTCATGAGTACTCAACACTGTTTTCTCTCTGCCTCAGTTTCTCATTTTAGAAATAGGTGTAATTTTATTTCCTTTCCCTTATTTCCATTTCTACTTAAAATCTTACAATTGTCTGTTAGACCTCATCTGTGCAGCTCCTAGTATAATAGAAGCTGATAACAAAATAACTTCATCCCTCCCAAAAGATTTTGGAAATGAATAGTGGTATATGGTAACAAGAACTTAAATCTCCATCATGTTTACAGTTTAATGGCTGTAAATAAAAGATTATCACCATGTTATCAAGCTTTTCCTGGAATACGTTCAGGACTGCATCTATGAAAAAATAAGATGTATAATACCTTTGGCCCACTTTATCATTCCTTGCTCTGGGTGTTTTCTGGTCACTGGCTGCAACAGACTCCTAGTGTATGAATTTTTGTCACTTGGTCCATGTTTATCTTTAAGAGAGGCTGGAAAAAAAAAAGCCCCACAAGGCAATAATTTCATTGTTCAAGAACCTCAGCCAGGTCTGACAGCTGGTGAGGAGAAAGGTCAGCTCTTGATGACTTTTGCAGTGGGCGGGAAGGAAGCATGAAGATCAGAAGGTGAATGAGGTGCCACCAGGGACAAAATAAATGACTTTAGAGTGAGAGAACATAGAAAGATTATTAAAACAAACAAACAAACAAACAAACAAACAAAAAAAACACAAAACAAAACACAAGAATGCTGTCCAGGAGGGACCTGCGTGACTCCAGAAATGTCAACAAGTAGGTGAGAAGTGGCCAAAGCAGGCAGGTAGTTACTGCAGGATTTCTGTAGATGCAGAGTACAGCATGCAGGGTTATGATAGGTGATGAGGCTGCTGAGACTGACCTTGCAAACACAGCAGCTTCTGAGAACTCCGCTTTGATTGTTGCAGGAAAGGTAGCTCTTATTTGGCTTCCTTTGCAAGGTAAATGGAGCTCTATGGATTCTGCAAAACATTTTCTATGAGTAGTCCTTCAAAAGCTGAATGAACTGTTGAATGGAGCTTTTTGTCTTGAAAAAAAAAATGAAAAATTGAATTTCACAGGCACAAATATTTGCAGTCGTGTGGTTTTTGTTCGTTTGTTTCTTTCTTTTCTTTTCCAAGTGGTCATGTGACTTTTCTAGTTGACAGATTTGTGGACAAAGCATCCTCTATGGGCAGGTTTTTGCAAGTGGTCCACCTATTATGGAGTTTCTTAAGCCCTCTTCTGAAGTGTCTGGTCCTGGCTGCTGTTAAAGAAGGGATGCCGGAGCAGATAGACAGCTCTCAGGCGTAGTAATCTATAGGTTCTGAGGATTATATTTTACATGTAAGAGTAGCTGCATAAATACTGATGCTTTACAATCCAGTATCCATTGGCAAAACTTGTGGTCAACATGACAATGTTTTAAAATAAACATGCGTGTTTCTGAATGTGGAATGATGGACATAAACTAGCTCTTTGTGAGGAAGAAAGGTCTTGTAGACAGATCCTGGCAGAGTGGCAGCACACTTCATGTAGGTGTTGAGAGATGGCTGCCAGGGCTGCTCTGAACCCTGGAAAGTCCCACCAAGTGTCATCTTGTCCCCTTCCCACTGTTGCAAATTCTCCTTTCATCTGGTTATTGCTATGAAGTTCAGTTGCACTTGTTGGAAAAAAGAACAAAATTGGAAGTGTGAGAATCCGGTTGGTTCGCACAAGTGCTGTCCTACAGCTGCTTCTAATGCCATGCCTGCCAGTGTCAGCTCCCTGTCTTTGCATGGCGTTGCTTTGGCCATAGGAGATGTGTCCTAGGAGGTGTAGGAGAACAGTCAGAGTGGGTGCATCAGTGCTCCAGCTATCTCCTGCAGAAACTACCGAGCAGAGCCTAGCAAAGCTTTATGCTATCCTCACAGTACCTCATAGTGATAACCTTATAGCTATCAGACAGCTTTGTCTGCCGAAGAGACTGGAGTTGATGCCTGAGGAGTACAGAGTTAGCAAAGACAAATTAGACCCAGTCCATCCTGAGGGCTGCAGCCAGTGCAAGCCTGTCCAATGACCTGGAGAAGATGGGGAAAAAAAAAAAAAAAACCTGCAAAAGAAAACAAAAAAGGATGCAGAAGCAGAGCATGGGGCATATGGACATCCTGACTATGCTGATATGCTGAGCAGCAGATAGCTGCGTGCACATGCAGGAAAGGAATATTTTGCAACACAAGGATGCTTTTTCTGGCTGGCTGTGGGGCACACAGCAGCAAGTGGGTTAATTCAGCAGTGTCTCACTCCGAGCATGTCCGAATGTTCCACTGGTTGCTCTTGAGCTACTCTGTGTCTCAGGTGTACTCTTCAAGTATTCTAAGAGGGGTAATGATTTTTTTTTCCTGGTAGCGAGTACATCCAGGCAGATATAATTTTAATATAAAAGGGAAGTTTACTAGAATAGAATTTAAGAATATTAAAAAGGGATTTGGTTCCGAGAGAAATATTAGCAGTAAAAGCAAGGATAAGGATTTTGGAGAAATTTAATTAAAATTTAATCTTCTTTCTAATTAAATTTCCTTTTAATTAAACTTAAAATTAAATTCGCTTTGTTTAATTGGAGGAATTTAAAAAGTATTACCTTAGAGTGTCAATCATTTTTTTGTGCTATGAAAAATAGTTTACTCTGGTTTGTCTAGTTTAAAAGATGAAATTTCACACTGAGTTAAAAAAAAAAAAAAAGAAAAGTAATAAAAACATAACATTTAAATATAAATCAACTTCCCCTTCAGTTATCTTCTGCCTCCTTCCCTTCTCCCCCTCTCCCATTCACCTACCATCCTGTAAATGAGGACAAAATGTTTTTTCTCCCTTGGGAAGCCGTCTGGGTAGGCAGGGAGTGCCCTAACCTTTTTGACATATGGGCCACACACTTATTACAGGCTGGGGCTCTGGGCTGTGACAGTGCTTTTCTCTGCTTGATGCCATTAACCATTTTCCTGCTTTGCTAATCATAATTTCTACCCCCCCCCCCTTTTTTTTTTTTTTTTTTTTTTTTTTTTAGGGAAAAGAAACAAAGAAACAGAAGGCTCCTCTGAGCCAAGGATACTTCAGGGCAGCTCTGCAGCAGCATCACTTGTTGACAGGGTAGTCCCCTAGTGCCCTTCTTGTTCCAGTTGCTTCTCAAATGCCCTGGTCTCCAAAATTCTGGAGCATGCCTTTTCTTTGCCTTAAATTCTGCTCCTCCTGCTTTCTCTTTTGGTCTCCTGTAAGCTGTCTGTCAACTCCTGACTGTCAACTGACTAAGGCCAATAGAGATCTTCTGTCCTGAGCTAAACCACAAAGTGATTTTTCTGGTGTCAATTTTCTTGCTCTGTCTTCTTAGCTTCATTTACTTCTTCTTCCTTTGCTTCCACTTTACTGATATGGATGACTCATTCTAGATCAACAACTTCCTTTTCATTGCTCCTTAAACCTAATTTTCCTGCATATAGGCTGGCACCTTGCAGGATTTTGCTCGTTGCCATCTCTTCTCTTCTTTTGTCCATTCTCTTGGTCTTTTTCAAGTTCATGGCTACAGCCATATGACAGCTCCTACCATCTGCATTCTGTTGTTCCCCAGATGTAGCCTCTCTTCCTCTCAGACCTTGGCATTGGGCATTTCTTCTGCTCCCATTTTTTCCTAATTTCTTCTTATTTTTTTTTCCTCTTTTCTTTATTCTTGTGTTATGGAGTGTACGCCATCACCACAGACAAAGGCAACAATACACAGCAAATGTGTGGGTCAATAACCCAACAAGCCTGGGGGAATCAAACTGAAAGGTAGCTTGCACCTTACTCTGTGCAGCTGCTTCTCAAACCATGCGAAGGTGCAGTGTTCCCATTGCTATCCAGAAAAGCTACTGCAACTCAGTTTTTGCCTAACCCTGCTTCCTATCTTGAGAAACCCTTAAACTAATCTTCATCTTCACAAGAAGAATGATACTTTGCGTTCATCCATCAAAGCTGGCTTTTCCTCAGTATCCCCATTGTCCTGAGTATAAGCTGAAGCAGATGTAAAGAAGCTGAAATTGAACCCTTGAAAAAGTGTGGCAGACAAGGAATAAAAGAGACAGGACCAGAAACGGAAATGTTGCCAGTAAACTAGTAGACGCTCAGTTTTGTGCTTTGCTGTTTGTGCTTTGAATGGCTGACACCATGGAAATATGAATCAAAGTAAAATGAGCAGGATGTCACAGTAATCAAGATGGGAGATCACAGAAAAGTAGGTGTCTGAGCCTGAATTTGCCAAATAATTGATAAAAATCAGTTTTCTCCATAATAATATAATCAGTCTCCTCTCTAAATATTTCAGGTGCTGAAATTGCCTTCTGTACTTGAATTTATAATAATAAGAAATAATAAAAAGCTCAAGCGAAAGGATTAAACAAGAATGAGCTGCATGTACATGCTCTATGCAAATTGGTGACACCTCTGTATTCATAATTCATTGCAAGTGGTTGAAGGTAAATAGATTTTTATTTTTATTCCCTGTGAATTTCTCACATAAGCAAGAACTATCTCTTTAGAACATTTCTCCCCTCTTGTTTTATTTAAGTTGAGAAAGAAAGTAAACAAACAGATGGCTGTAGCAGCTCCTGGTCTCATGTTGTACGAGACACCGATGCTAAGGATGCAAGACCCTGTCCAAATGAAGCCTTTCTGCTTGGTTCTGCCACATAGCAGACCTGGGACTGCGGACCTGAGGACAGGGCAGATAGGAGGGAGCATCCCACTAAAAGGATGGAAAGATTGTGGAGGGGAATTTGTGAATGATGCTTAAGATCCCTCACAACCTCACTGTGTTTTCTGTATTAAGATCTAACATGATTTCATTAAAGAATTAAGAAAAAATGTAACAGCAGAGCAGAACCTGAAGACACATAAAGACCTAGTTAGGGGGCCACAGCCCATCCTGAGTAAAACCATTATAACACGACTTGGGAGCAAGAAAGAGAAAAAAGAATTCAAGTAAATACTTTTATCTAGATGACCCTTAAATGAAAGGACAAGGAAACAGTATGATCAGCTAGCAAAACACTGGGAAGATAAGAGCCCTTTGTCAGCATGGAGGGCCTGATTCTCCCTTCCTTTGTCATTTGCATCTGTGCAAGGAGAATGACGAATTGCAGCAAAGATGCTACCAAATCAGATCAGCTTAAAGCATCTACAGGAGCTGCTGGCTTTACACATGCTTTAATGACAGTACAAGGTGAATGGAGTTGACTCCATTCCACAAGTAATCAGTTCAGAAACCTGAACTATGGTTGCATTAATAATTAAAATATTTTTTTTTCATATTGCCAGAATGGAAATAAAAAGCCAGCATTGCAATATAATGTCAATGGGAATACTGAAAGATCATTAGATATTTTAATAAATTGTTGCTCAAAAGTACATATTTAATTTTCAGACTGCTGTTTCATTTTTTGGTATCTTAGGATGGCAACATATTTCTACCATGAATTGCTTTCATTTTTGCACAAGTTTAGTTTTACCTCAATTATCCACCAAATAAAAACGAAAACAAAAAACAAAAAGCCCCCCAAAGCCCTTTATAGTAGTTCCACAAGACTAATATAAAGCAGATGTATCCTGCTGAGTTCACAGTATATTTTAAACAAAATGACCCCAGTGTTGTTCTGGATCTTACAAATGCTGATATATATGAATACCTTTCCATGGGGGAGGATCCTCTGGAGTATCCAATGGGTCAGGCTTTCCCTGTTTGAAATGGTAATCATATGCATGGGGTTGTTTTTCAGTTTCATTTAGTTCCTTTTTAAGTGTTTATTTTTGCAGCACGTTTCCCTATATTTTGATATTTTCCCTGTATATTCCTCAAGGCAACTAAGAATACATGACATTATTTACCTCTTGTATATCATTGAATGTGACAGTCCTCAGAAATGTAGGTGCATATTGGCTGCTGCCGTACAGTAAGTCTCCAGAAGGAAGCCATCAGGTGTGTATCAGAAATGAAGGTACATCTGCCCAATTTTCAAAAATAATGCGGGATAGGGTTCTAAAAAAGTATATGAAGCACAATTTGGGGAAAATGTAAATGCCATGAGGGCAAAATCTAGAACTCCTTCCTTCCTCCACTGCCAGCTTCCCTTGGAGGTCTCACAGGATGTGATTTGGCCTGAATCAGAATTTAGTTGTCTGTGCCTGCACCTGAATTTAGGTGTCTACAGCATGCCTGTGAGCAGAAACCTGTATAAATCTAGCAGAGTTGTACCCAAAATGTATAGCTGAGGGCACACCTCACACTCCACAGCTAGCCAAGGTGGACAGCCCAGCTTTCACCTAACCTCTGCTATGATCTAGATGTAAATGAACTCCATCTAAACCAATCATTGAGTGCATTTGGCACTCAAAGAGAAAGATGAAATGATTGTACTTGTTTCACAGATTTCTGTTTTCATGCATTCACCTGTCCTGCTCTTAGATACTTGGGTGTCCAATAATCTCATCATTCAGCTGGGTATCCCAGTTGCCCTGGTCAATTATCTCTATAGGAAATCCTCAAGTGACCCATGTCCAAATTTATGCGTAAATATATGAGAGAGAAATCAGGCCCAAGAACATAAAGCTATTTGCTGCAGCAAAACTTAGTTGCCCAAAACTTGTACTGAACTTAACATAGGAATTTAGGGAATTTACTCCTCTAAGATTTATAATGATGCAGTAATGACTTTGTGCCCCATGCAGCTCCCTGAGGCAGTTAGTGTGGACTGCCTTTGTCCATATCTTTCAAATTACCACCCGTACTCAGCACAACATGGACACACTGTATTTATTGAGGTTAGGATGCAGATGCTTAAACTAACTGTCTTTTCTAATTTATCTCTTTTTCTTCTTGTAAGAAAGTCTTAAGAAAGTCCGATCAAATAATAAGCTGGCCATAGGGCAGCTTGCCCTTTGAAACCAGGTTAGCAATAGAAAAAACCTCCTGCATTTCCTCAGTATTTCATGTATTTTGGAGGATGGGTCTAAGTCACTAAGTTAATGTGAGCATTTTGAAGAATATTACTTTTCCTCTTGCTGATCTGTATCCATACCCATATCAGCTGGGATAGGAGGAAGGATAGAAATTTAATTTTACATGTCTCAGGTTTGTGCCTTTACTGCAAACCAGTATGCCCCCTCCCTCTTGGCAGCGTGCACAGAGGCGGAGTTTTGACAGCGGCCTTTAATAGACTTTCCAAAAGCACAGCCAGAAAAGACCTATGAGGTCATCTAGTCTAGTTCATAGCCAGAGCGATAATTCAGGCTGTTCTCACCAACAGAGGTGATGGTACTCAGTGGCAAGTCAGACATAAATCCTGAGTCAAGGATCCCTAAATTTTGCTGCACGAGACTCAAGAAGATAGTCTGCAACAGCCTCAGTAATTTTTGATGGAGGCTTTTATTAAATTATGTATATAAGCATGAATAAGACAGCAGAAAAGCAACTGAGTATTTAACTTTATTAATCTGCCAGCTTAAGTGTAAGCCTCATTTATTTGTTTGCTTTTGTTGTTGTCCATTTTATGTAATAATTGCTAGTCATGTGTTTGGATTATCAGGGAGGAAGATCAAATTTGCTTTTTGTAAGGGATTGTGGCACTTTTAGCAGTGTGGTAGAGGAGGGATCATAATATGTTGTTCAGATACTACTGCCTCATTAAACTGAAAAAGTTTAATATAGATTACATTTCTAATGTTATTAGGTTTCAGAGCTGTCTATCATCATGGACTATCATCATGTCTATCATCATGGACTATCATCATGTATGAAACCACTGAAGATTCAGACTGGTGTTACTACATCTGATCTCATTCATCTTTCATATTAGGGTGTGTGGGTGCCTTTTTTTTTTTCTTTCCCCACAATTATAAGCTTTGAAACATTTTCTTTGTGAAACCAAACTACGAACAGCAGAGCACAACTTTGCATTAAATGGCAGACTCTGAGTGCCCTCTGGGTAGCTATTCAAAGTCCTTATGTATCTCCATGCACTCTGGTATATTCATCAAACCTTTGTCCCCTCAGAGCTTAGCTGTCACAGCAAATAATACACACACACACATATATATATATATATATTTTTTTTTTTCATATGTGTGCAAGAGGTGAATCACCCATTTCATAGCAGAATAAGCCCAAACCTTTTCTTGTGAAAATGCGCAGGGGAGGAGCAGGAGAGTGAGGAGTGCCTGCTTACTGCTCCATTGGGAGGAGGAGGATGGAGGTGTGGTGGTGTCTGCTGAACTTGGCAGGAGCCCCAGGACAGCACCAGCATACCCACGCCAGGCTGTTCGGGGCTGAGTGGGTTTGCAGCTCTCTTGCTTTGACTAAAAATTTCACATTTGTAGAAATGAACATGCATATTTTAAAAAATAAATAAAATTTAAAAAAAGGTGTATGAGGGGGCTGATGAATCATATCTGTCAAAGACTCCAAACACTGGACTGCAGCATTACTGAGTGTCCGGAGCTCTTTACTCATCTTTGATCTTTCATGGGTTTTAATCTCTCACAGAATTTTCCTTAATGCCATACAAATGTTCCTTTTATCAACTGTTTTCCCGGCTCATTCCCTTTCACCCCGCCAGCCTGGCTCCTCTCCCCACCTCTCCCCAGGCTCTTCCTGATGTTCATCACCCCCTCTTTCTTTCCTATCCCAGCTACTCAGTTATTCTTCCACAGAAATGTTACAATTAGGGTCTTATTCAATCTTTGCTCAGTGAGGCAATATTACTGATTTACAAGTGCGTGTCTCTGGAGCCTGTGGAGGTGACTGGTGTCTGCTCGCCTCGTGCTGCACCTGCCATTTTGGGAAGGGTGTGAGAAAGACATGAGTCAACCAGAGACAAGTTAAAGCCTGACCACCTCCCCAGCCACTGCTCTCCTGCTGTCTCTGACTCATGGGCAGAGATAGCCCCACCTGGGGAGGTTTTTGTTAGTTTTGTAGATTCAGGATTTATGCTGCATGTGGTGCCAGGAAGGGGCAGTGAAGTGCGTGCTGTTTTTCTTGAGGGTCCTGCTCCAGAGCTGTCTTCATCTTTGTGCTCTCTGCCAACCAAGTACCTAACCAAAATTTGCCAGGGAAAAGGAGTTCTCTGAAGGGCCAAAACCAAAATAATGGACCTGTAACCACAGTGATGAACTAACTTAAAAGCAGAATAAAACCTCCCAGCCCAGACAGAGTGAGCGAAGTGTGTCAGCAACTGACCCCAAAGGTGCAGTGGGGTGGCAGAGCAGGGCCTGTCAAGGTCTGATGTTGAAGGCCTATAACAAGACTGGGGCCATGGGCACAGTGAAGAAGCCACAGCCAACACCAGAGGCCTGGCACATTCACTCATGAAGAGAAACAAGCACTTCAGTCAGTCTCACAGGCAGATTAATTGGCTGTATTTGTATTTCTAAATTAAACAGTGCTGGACACTGCAGCTCCACTGTCTGTACTGATAAACTGACGGTGCATTCTTGCCTCAGGCACTCCCACAGACGGTGTCCAGAGACACTTTTGGGACATTATCATGGGCTGGGGTCATTCCCTCAAGGCAGCCTGGATGTAGCCACCCAACTTCAGAGTGTTGGAGGGTTCAGTACTGACATGAGGCTTTGCATGCTAGTCTTGGTGTCACAGTGTGGACTGCGGCATGTTTAATAGCATGGACAAAGGCACAAAATCCAGCTTTTCATCAGCCTAATCAGTTTGGGCACAGGCTGCTCTCACATGGCTGTATAGACTCTGCTTCAGAAGATGGCTCAATTGGTCCTGCCTCAGATCTGTGCTCAGAGCCTAGTGCCATGACTTTATAGCTTCTTCTTGCCATTTCCACAACTAAACTCAGAAGTCAATGACAATTTTCTTCAAAGGACTGGGATGTGCCCTTCGCCTTTTACCTTTGACTTGTTTATTAAATTCTTCAAAACTTTTTGTAAATTACAGATGCCAGTTAATGGCAAGACATGATTTCAGCTTGCAGTCCCAGGGATGCAAATACTAGCCCTTCTGCAAGGAAGAAAGAGGTTTTTCAGAGCAACGTATAAGGGAGAATCTGTCTCCCAGTACGTACAGACTAAGTGCTGTTTTAAAGGCTTTGACTTTTGAAGCAAAGGCTCAGTGAGTTGTAATTAGAGCTGGTCATTTGTTTTTAATGAAATCATTTTCGGGGGGGGGGGGGGGGGGGGAAGTGCAGCTTTGCCCAAATCAAAACGTTGTGAAAATGTGCTGATTTCAGTGACATTTTTATGGGAATAAATCCAAATGAATCATTTCAATCTTCTCCTTGCATTTTGATAATGTCAGAATGTTTCATTTCAAGAATATTGAAACATTTCATTTTAGCAATGCAGTAGGAGAGAGCTGTGGTGCGCCAAGTAATCTTGTCTTCAGCATTTGTAAAGACTTTAAAGTAACACAAGATGGTAGGGCCAAAACCTCAGTATGTTTCTCCAAAGGCAACTCAGAGATGATTCTCCCTGTAGTAGGTGGATGGAGTCCTTTGGGAAGAGAAAAGCTACAAGCTACTTTTTTTCTTGAGAAAGCTACAAGGAATGCATGCAAAAGAATTATCAGAATTTGGAAAGAGAATGTAATTTTTATTGAAGAAAACTAATGAAAAAATGAATACAACAGAGAACAGTCAGCTAACAGATGTTTCCCTGTGCAATGGTTTTGCTCTATGTATGCATATTCCTTTCGACATAGTGAACCTCAATTTGAAAGGAAATAAAGCCAATAAGACCTATTTATTTCAGAACGCAGGGAATTACTCAGAAAGTACGCATTGACCTTTAACCTCATGTTTTATTGTAATCTGAATTCACTTTCCAGCACAAACAAGTTTCTACGGTGTCTTCGGCTGTGCTCTCTGCCAAGCTGTTTCAAGAAGCTTGACAGTGTGTGAATGCCTACAGATGTTCTTATCTAGGTTTCCATCCGTGTATGTTGCTTCCAAAATCTATAAAGTTTCAATGTACTATGCGTAACCAAGATAATTTATAGATAACCAAGACTCTTATAAAAGATTAGGTCATCAAAAACCTAAACAGTCAGAAATGAATGGAGGTTAGTGACCTAAACACAGTTCTAGAAAACCAAAGGAAGTATTTATACTTTAATTTAAAAGAGGTTATTCAAGATCCATTTTTGAAAAAAAGTAATCAATAAACATTCGGAATCTTAAAACATAATCAAATTCCATTATTTGTGAGAATTAACCCAGGTGAGCTTGTTTTCTTTTTAGCAACCGTACTTGAAATAATTTGGAATCTAATAGGAAAAGCTGAAAATAAATGTTGTATTACAATATTCCTTTCATTACATCATAATGGAAAGGAAAAAAAGAGTCAAATAAAGTTTACCAGTCATGTTTGTCAAGTGTCCTGATATCCATGAACTTCTTGATTTGGGATAGAACTATTTGCACATGTCATGCTTAATATGTAGCTCCAAGTTCCCTCTAAAGAAGCTTACATCTGGAGAACATTCAGTTCAACATAGGCTTATTTTAGCATCTCATATGCCTTTAGTGACCCATGTCAAACTTAGTGCTCCCACAACTGCATTCCTGGATGCATCTAAGCTAATGAGTTGAGTCCTGATTTAGGTATGATGACACGGAGAACAGACAATTGCACACAAAACTGACTTTGTTTTATCCTAGAAGGAAAAAAATGCAAAACAATTTCATCTTTCTTGGTGTTTCATCAAGGTTTCTTCATATCCTTGCTCTTTTTTAAAATGTTGGAAAAATCAGAGAAAAGGTGTGAGTTGGGAAAGTATTGAGCATTGGAAGTATTGACCATTACATTGGAAAGATGGAAGTAGAGATTAGTGTTGGCTTGAATCAGAAAGGTTTATAGTCTCCCCTTATATAGTCACTGGTGGTGTGACATACCTCTTTTTGAATAAGGGGGATTTAAATAAGAGCTTCTGTCATAGCTGATTGGTTTGGCATCTTGATGGGATAGTCCTTTCTGAGTAGTCAGTTTATGAATGCATAATCTTTTAAGGCACATGTAATAGGGAATTAATTGCTTTTGCTCTTTTTGGGAGGACACATTCAGCATATCTTCAGAGTTTTAACACTTTCTTCTATTCTTTCATTTTTTTCTCTGTCTGCTTAATTTCATCAGTTTTTAAAATGAGTGGAAAATCTATTTGAAATAGGTCAAAATACTCTCATGTCTTTTTTTTTTTTTTTTTTAATAGTCTTCCTAAATGTAGATAATTGTTATAGAATTTCAGACCTTAATTATCTCTAATGTTATTGTCCGTCTTTAGCAATCTAGAGAACAGAGATTCTTTATTCTCCTAAGTTTATTAAGGAAGCTATTACTTACATACCAAATACATAATGAGTTCTGCTATGAATAGTAATACGTTAATGTTCAAATAACTTCTTATATTAGCAACTAATGATCACCTCTAACAGCACTGCTATATTTGTGTGTAAACCACCTACCTATTTATATAGTAATTACATCATGTGTCTGTTATTTGAAACTTGCATTTAAATACAACACACCTCCAAATAAGCAAGTATATTTGTGTAAGCAGGCACAAGCAGACCCAACTCTCTTTATGCATCCACTAAGTCAGGCAGATGCAGGTTCATGTGGCACTAGGTTCTATCACCTGGTATAAGCTCATGGTTTGGGAATGACCTTGTGCTATCATGGCTGTACAGCTTGTGTACCTGACTTGTCTCTATTCTAGACACTTGATGAATGCCACAGGACTTCCTTTTTGTCTATGTCTGTCTCCAAGAAACAAAAAGCTGCAATGGGAACACAAGGACAGGCAAGATACATGGTGTCTGAGTAACTTGCTGCTGCCTCTGCCATTGGAGCAGTGTTGCAGTGAGGACAGCTAGAGTCACATTCTGTGGGAGCCGCTCACACCAGGGCATTGCTCCTGCTGCTGGTCCCCAGCTGTGGAGATGCAGATGGTTAGTGACCAATGAGCACATGGTGATGAGGGGCCAGAGAGACACCGTGTTACTGCGTGGATGCTGTGGATAAACAAGGCTGAGAGGGTAATGGAGGAGAAGAACAATTATTTGTGTTTTCCTTACCATTACAGGAAAGCATCCCTTTTAATGAGAACATGCATAGAGTTTCTTCAAGAATTTTTTAGAATGGTTTTCCAAGTGAATTTCATGAGGAGAGATACAGGAGAGAAGACTCGGTCAGGTCCTGTGGCCTTGGAAACCAGATGCTGTGCATTTTCAGTCTATGAGATCCTAGGAAATGTAATAACATTCCTTAACAAAGATGAGATTTCTTTTTTCTTCTTTTCATTTCTCAAGGAGGAAACAGAAATTGCCTGTAAATTTCTGTAATTACCCCAACTACTCATTCAATAGAACATTTAATAAAATATTAGCAATTCTTCCAAACCTGTAATCGCATATTTATTATTCCTTAAGCATCACATATATAAATATATTTATAAACATTTCTTCAAATTCAGAAAAGGGCCACATAACTTTGTTCCAGCCTACAAATAAATCATTGTAATTGGGTTACGATGCATTGTCACATCAAGACGGAGGGTTAGGCCTCCTAACAAAGCCATCACTTTTTGACTTTACTGTTTTGAATCATTCAGTTTTGACTTTCAGGTTATACTAAAATACATCTTTGATATGCTAGACAGAATGAGCTGCTTAAATCTCTCACTGTAAGGCATCTCTGTAAACTCCCTAAATATTTTTTTTTCTGGCTTTTTACTGCATCCCAGACAATTTTTCAGTATCTTTTCAAATGTGTTCTGATATCAATCTCAACAATCACCAAAGCTGTAAACAGGTAAAATTCACCTCCCTATCATTCTGATTTTGCATGCTGCATCCATCTGTTGTTGCTTATTTTCATTACACATAGTAGAGAGTGGCTTGATGAACACCTCAACACACCTGAAGGGCAGTGATTTGCCACTTAGAAATGAGAAAGAGTGCAAAGTAGCAATTCATACCTGGATTTTTCTACCAAACATGAATCTTGAGAAAAACTATAGCACGAGGTGACTTATTTCAAAGTACAGTTCTTTGGGCCCAACTCCATCACCACTGGAAATGCTCCAGAATCTCTCTCTGGCCTCCAGTGACAATCCAGAGAGGTACTGATCTCTTCTAGATCTTGTGTAGTACCTGCTGATCCTACATGGATGTCATAGACACCTTATTGCATCTCAAATGTCATTAGTCTCTGGTATGTATCTAACCAGACTTAGACTTTGACTCCCTTTTCCATCAGGGGCAGAGAGGAACTCCAAAGCAGTTTTAACCTCACCTGCACATATTTACTTTGAACCTGTCATCTGGTAGCCTAACTTGATACCTCCAAATTCTAGAATTAGAAGGAAAAATGAAATCTTTCTCTGCTTACCTTTGTTGTGTAATTCCTGATTGTAAGACCAGTAGCATATCTTCCTTTTATTTTTATTTTTATTTTTATTTTTATTTTTATTTTTATTTTTATTTTTATTTTTATTTTTATTTTTATTTTTATTTTTATTTTATTTTTATTTTTTTCCCCTGGGCTGAGACCTAGTCTTCTTTGCTGTTCTTTATATAGGTTGTTTCATAACTTTGATCATTCTTGTCATCTTTGAGCATTCCTTGTCATCAAACCCATCCTGAAATCCAAACATGATAATTGTTTTCAGATGTTTCTCATATTAAAAAACAACAATAATAATAATAATTCAGTAGTACTGTCACTTTTTAAATGGAAGATTCTTCTGACTCCCCTGAAACACACAGGGGTTCTTCCCATGACCTCAGTCTATGAGCTCAGTACATAGAAGCATAGAGTCTGGTCTCTGAGTGAAAAATAGCATGTCAGAATTGTGAAGAAAGCAAAATCTGAGAACTTCCCATTATGGGTTTAATCCAGATCCTCAGATGTTAATGACGGTGCTTCTTTTTACATCAGGGTTTGTTGGACAGGGCCCAGGCTGTCGGTAAAAATGCTGAGCATGTCTTTTATTAAACGTTTTGTTATTTAATGTGCCATTTTCTGATGTATATTTGATAAACAAATTCGTTACCAGAAGCGTTCTTGTTACAGTGACATTTAAACACAGATGCAGATTTGTATATGAGTAATTGTGTTTCAAGAGTAACTGTGTGCATAAGTCAGCATTTTGCAAATGTTACAAAAATGTACAAGCCCAAGCAGAAAAAACTACTTGCCCAGTTTCTGCTACATTTGATGTAATGAGAGGTAATTATATCTTATTCACACATTAAAAGAAAGTACTTGTCTTGGATAAGATCTTTTTAAAAAATCAGTTGAAGTTAATGGAAATCTTTCAATTAGTTTTGCTGGAATGTGTCTCAGGCTTTCAAAGTTTTGCAGAGGTCCTAAGAGATCTCTTGGGATTACAAATGAGGGATTGTCACCACACTGCTCAGGTTCTGGAGAAGCATCTCCTCTTCTCAATATCTTGTCGCTGGCACTCATCTTCTTGTTACACTACCATAAAGTAATGTTGACTCATATCTACCAGAGATGAAAATCCAATCTCATATATGTCCTTGCCATATAAGAACATTTAAAAAAGAAATACATGTCCTTAAAATTATATCAATTCATCTTACATGACTAGGAAAGAGGCCATTTCTAAAGGATATTGATTAAAATGGAAATACATTCAAATAAATGGATTCTTGGCTTGAAATAACCTTTACAGTAACTGAATGGTCTATTTTGAAAGTATGATGGGTGTTCTGCGGGGCACTACGGTATCTTAATTTCGTTTCATTGCTATAGAGAGTTTTCTCTGTTTGTGAAAATGTTACACAAAGTGAGATCTATGGATCTCAGAATGAGGAGGAGCAGGAAATTTTGTCTTAAAAAGACATTTGCCATTCTATTTCTCATCATTCTTCAGCCTTGCCAAAGGCCAGAGTCAGAGCCTCAAGGGAAGATGAGGTTTCATAGGCACTATATAAGATATAAAATAAAATAAATAAAAGGTCCCTTCCCATGCAAAATTTTTATTTTAAATGAGTCAGACAGAGAATGGAACCAATGAAGTAGTAAAATCCATGCTGTAGTGACAGGTGCCAACAGATCTTTATCTGGTCAAATCCAGAGAAGGAATTAAGGATCTTAATTGGGCAAACCTCAGCTCTACTTTGGAATGTAGTGGTTGTACAACCGACAGGATAAGCAGGGAAAAATCTAACGAAACCATCTGACAATTGTGGAGGGGTAGAGGAGACTGAAATCTTACCTCTTCTGTTACTTGAGTAAAGCACTTCCAAACATAACCTCCATAATCTTCAGCCCCACAGTCTTCTCTATGTCCTTCTTTATAGAGTCCCAAAAGAGGGCTCTACTGTTAAGGCTGAACTTATGCATGGGTACAATGCAAAGATCACAGGTCAGAAAGAGCAAAGTCTGAGGCTGTTCTTTACTGGTTATGGCTCTGGATGGTAAGTCTTAAGTCTCTTCTTCTAAGGTTGCTCAGTACTTCAGAAAGCACCTGGAGAAAATAGAGGCGCTTGCATGTTCTCAGATGCCTGTGCTGTTAGAAGGATGGGTTTTCATCAGTGTCAAAAATAAGAGCTTAAATTTTGCAGAAGCCACTTGGCAGTTTGTTCATCCTTTTTCTGGATCAGGCCTCACTTTGCTTGCATAAGTTTATACAAGGATTCTTTGACAGGACTATGAACTGAACTCACACCTTCCATGTAACTTGTATAACATGACAAAACCCCTCAAAACAGAAATAGAAGCAACCCTAGCTATGGGTAGGAGACCATGTTTCTTTGTCAATACTGCATGATGGCAAGAACAGGAAGCCTTTCCCCCCCCCCCCCCACCCCCCAAAAAAAAAAAAAAAAAAAGAAACCAACAACTAGAAACGGGGCTATGTGACTAACATTTGCATTCAAGCATGAACCATTGCTGGAAAGATGAAGCTAAGATTGCATATGTCTAAAAGTATTATTCAAGCAGGAATTCATTACTGCCTGTGCTACTGGTTGTTTGCTTGCTGTTAGTTTATAACCAAGTGTAATTTGCTGTTAGTGTATAGTGTACAGTTGGTTGCTCAGTTTCTGCAACATGATGTCTCTTCTTGCAAAGAGAGACAAAGGAGATGAAGTATGGAATATTCCAGATCCCAAACTGGAATATGAAGGTTTCATGATGGGACTAACGCACATTTACAAATTAGAATTGAAAATAAAACATATGGAAGAATGAAATAGAGTTCGAAGAACCACATTTGCAAAACAATGTAAATCATTGCTTCCTTGCTTTCAGAAAGAGGTTGCAAGGAACGGTTGAAAAGCTACATATAAGTACTTTCCAAACCACCCAATACTAAAATACTCATGAACTTTACGGACAATACAAACAGCATACACCACAGAATACTTCCTGATACTCTAGGATGTGTGAGGGCATCTTGCATCTGTGTTTCCACTTAAGTGGGAGAATGCCCAAAGATTTTAAAACTTTCAGCTACAAATGCAGTTATTTGAATGGTGGGACACAAAAGAGTTTATGCTGCAAGTAAGTGCATTACAGAATTTAGGAAATCAGATCTTGTCACCAGCGTATTTACCTGGGAAAGGAGGGATAAAGCATATAATTGCTCCAATAATAAGGACATCAATGCAAAGAAGATTCCTAACAGCTCTATATATCAGGCACATCTTGCACTTCAATTCCAGATTAAACTTTTTAAAAACGTCTTTAGCAAAACCCTGAATTACATCAGCGTCAGCTTTAAGTTAGCTGATGACAATCCTAGGTGCTGCACTAAAATTTTGGATCTAAACACTTCCACTCCATCCCATTGTACTACTCCCTTGTGAGAATTTGCATGTCATGACACTTGCTACTATACTTTAGACCACTTCTCTCTTCCCTAGGCTTTTCCAGCCTAGAAATAGACCAACTCTTTCTGTATTAAAGCAAATACAAATGGAAGAGCAAGGTGTATTTAGCTTTTTCTTGCACATAAAAATATAAAGATATACAAACCTATTTACAAACTGATAAAGTATTTCTAGGGACATCCTTAATCAGTACCCTGATTATGAAAAAAGCTGAAGGGAAGTTCTCAGAGGAAAACAAAATACAAATTTGGCTTTAGTTTGAATGCACAGAGGGAGATAATACACTAACCACTGCATGATGCTTCTGTGACTATAATATATTTATACTGAGGCAAATCTGTGCACTAGTTGTAATCTAGGTGTTTTTTTCCTAGGTGTTTATTTATTTGTTTGTTTATTTATTTGTTTATTTATTCTGAATTAGATTACTTGGTGGATTTTTTTTTCCAAATAACAACACTGCTCAGTATCTGCTGGTGCTTCCAGGCAAAGATCTTAAAATACTTTGCCAAAATAGAAACTATCCCTATGGATTTCTGAGCGTTATTACCACAATTTCAGAGGTAAATTGACACAGGAAAACATTAAGCAACATTTCCAAGTTCATAGAGTGTATTAATGACCCAATAAGAGCTATATTCTCATATGTCTAATTGTGTGCTTTAAAATCTTAAAATTTTGTCAAAAGGAGGAAAAATAGGTGCTGCAGCTTTTCATATGAGTTCCCTGGAAATAAAAATAGTATTTCATAAGAGACAAGAAGAATCAGAGAAGCACCGTTGTTAAATTTATGAAACCTCCCATATGAATCCCATATGAATGAAGTGTCATGTGAGCAGACAGATATTAATCAGCACACAAGACTTTGAAATAAATGTGCCTGTGATTGAAGGTGCTTAAAGTTGTTCTCCTTACTTCTTTGCAGAGGGAGTTAAAAAGAAGGTACATAGATTTAAAAAAAAAAAAAAAATGTTATTTGGATAGATCTCCTGGGGGTATACACTGGGGATTTTACCTTGTTCTTAGAGCACAATTCAGAGAAGATACATAGTTTAAGATCTGCTTTATTTTCACACATAACTCAATTCCTCTCTCTGCTTTTCTACAAACTCCCTTTAGTTTTCCAAAATCTTTTTGATAGCCTATGCCCAAAAGTGAACATACAATTTCAGTTGTGACAGTCCACCAACTTGTATATATACATAGAGAAGGTATAGGTATGTATTTCCTTCTTGATGTGGTATCTTTGTGCAGCAGTTGCCATCTTGGTCATGACAAAGGCTTGAACCAGCGCTCTCAGAACTAATAGCATAAGCCTTTACAACTTGTGCTGTAAAATGGTTCAATGCCACAATATCCAGCACTGCAGCATCTGAAAAAGGTACTGAATGAAGCCTGCAGTGCTCTTGTTCTGATGTTTCAGCTTCATGTACAAAACAAGGGGATAGGCAGTGACACAAAAATGCTGAATGAAGAGAGGGGACCTAAATGCATATCATTCTCAAAAAAGGCACTCTGCCCAGGCTTTTCATCCTCTGGATCTAGTCAAATACTGCAGGCCAGTTCACTCTAGTAAAATGCAGATGTGACGGGGCGCATCAATTGGGCAGTAACCTAGAAGTTAAGATATTCCCCTTGGAAACAGTTATCATGCTCCTTCCCTCCCCTTCCCTCCCCTTCCCTCCCCTCCCCTCCCCTCCCCTCCCCTCCCCTCCCCTCCCCTCCCCTCCCCTCCCCTCCCCTCCCCTCCCCTTCCCTTCCCTTCCATTCCCTTCCCTTCCCTTCCCTTCCCTTCCCTTCCCTTCCCTTCCCTTCCCTTCCCTTCCCTTCCTTCCCTTCCCTTCCCTTCCCTTCCCTTCCCTTCCCTTCCCTTCCCTTCCCTTCCCTTCCCTTCCCTTCCCTTCCCTTCCCTTCCCTTCCCTTCCTTCCCTTCCCTTCCCTTCCCTTCCCTTCCTTCCTTCCCTTCCCTTCCCTTCCTTCCCTTCCCTTCCCTTCCCTTCCCTTCCCTTCCCTTCCCTTCCCTTCCCTTCCCTTCCCTTCCCTTCCCTTCCCTTCCCTTCCCTTCCCTTCCTTCCCTTCCCTTCCCCTTCCCCTTCCCCTTCCCCTTCCCCTTCCCCTTCCCCTTCCCCTTCCCCTTCCCCTTCCCCTTCCCCTTCCCCTTCCCTTCCCCTTCCCCTTCCCCTTCCCCTTCCCCTTCCCCTTCCCCTTCCCCTTCCCCTTCCCCTTCCCCTTCCCCTTCCCCTTCCCCTTCCCCTTCCCCTTCCCCTTCCCCTTCCCCTTCCCCTTCCCCTTCCCCTTCCCCTTCCCCTTCCCCTTCCCCTTCCCCTTCCCCTTCCCCTTCCCTTCCCTTCCCCTTCCCCTTCCCCTTCCCCTTCCCCTTCCCCTTCCCCTTCCCCTTCCCCTTCCCCTTCCCCTTCCCCTTCCCCTTCCCCTTCCCCTTCCCCTTCCCCTTCCCCTTCCCCTTCCCCTTCCCCTTCCCCTTCCCCTTCCCCTTCCCCTTCCCCTTCCCCTTCCCCTTCCCCTTCCCCTTCCCCTTCCCCTTCCCCTTCCCCTTCCCCTTCCCCTTCCCCTTCCCCTTCCCCTTCCCCTTCCCCTTCCCCTTCCTTTCCCTTCCCTGGAAAGGGATCGAATTAATTATTGGGCTGTAGGTGTAGCCTTGGGCTGGTCTCTCCAAATCAGAAATGTTTTGGGGAATAGAGTGGAGGAAAGGTGAAAAGAAAATAACTGAAACAGCTGAGAACTGGGTACTTTCTGATATGGCACTGTTCAGAATTTAATATAATTTGGACAAAACACAGTGGAAGAGATTTGCAAAGTTTCCCTTCCATTGAGAGGGTGGTCAGGAACTGGGACAGGCTCCCCAGGGAAGTGGTCACAGCACCAGGCCTGGAAGAGCTCAATAAATGTTTGGACACTGCTCTTAGACATAAAGTTTGATTTTTGTGTGGTTCTGTGCAGTCAGGAGCTAGACCTGATGATCTTAGTGGGTCCCTTCCAACCGGGGATATTCTGTAATTCCATGGTTTTATGGCTCTAAAACTAAAGAGCTCCAGCACCTCAGGATGCATTTAAGTACACCAGCATATTTGTAACTTGGACCCTAGACTGTGTAGCGTGGAGTTGTAAGAGATTCATTTATTCGGTGGTTTGGGAGGGGGACAGATGAGGGGAACTGAACGGGGGATTTTCACGTATGCCACTGCTTTCATAACCACATCCCACTGCAAACAATGTTTACTTCCTCATCCATTATACCCTCTAGATTTATTTCAACATTATGACTTGCTTTCAGCTTTTCCTTCCAGCTGCCTTTTCAAATTGTCTTCCCCAAGACTGATCTAATTTTGTTATTTTTCTCCTCTTATTTCTAATTTCTCTCAATCTGCTGGTATTACTACTCTACTCTGACGGGGCTCACTACTCCTCCCAATTGAACATCATCTATAAGCTTCATTAGCGTGCTGTTTGCTGTCTCGAGCAAGGGGCTACCTATTTTCTTTTTTTTTTTACCGAGCACTCCAATTTCCCCTATCATTCCTCGTTGAGCCATAACCGGCCCTTCACATCTGCAGGAGCTGGAACTGAGGAGCAAACTGCCTCCCTGCCACTCCTTTAGCAGGACATCTGTACCTTGTCAAAGCCCTTGATGCTATCACACAACAAGGGAAAGTAATGCAAGTCAAAAGTGAACCTTGCCAAGTCTGGATGTGTAACTTGGGGCTGTACCAGGATTAATCATGCCTTCTTCTGCTTTACACACTCATGTCATCAATAAATCCTAATAAACAGGAGTAGAATGTTCTTATTCATGTCATTCCAGAGGAATTAGAACACAGTAGTGTTATTTAGCAATGCAGATGTTTTATTATTGTGTTGTTTATGTGAAAGTGGATATGACATAAAGAGGTATATCAAATGGGCAACAGAGAGAAGCGAGCTGTGCTCCCTTTTTGATTATGCATATTTATTCATACTGCAGAAGTTACTGCACGTAGCAGAGTCTTCAAAGATGGATTGCTCAGTTTGGAAACCTAGCCTCCCTCCTTTTTTTCACCACCTTTTTTTTTTTTTTTTATAAAGTTTAGATATGTCAATACAACCTTTGTACAGTATTTATGAGTTCCTTCTTTAAATTGCACCTTAGTTGGTTTAGTCACCACAATTGCAAAAAAGGAACCTAATCACCAGAAGTTAAGTAAGCAGAAAAAAAATTATGATTTGGAGCTGTCTGTCTGCTGCTGCCGAACAGACACACTGGGCACAGTTTAAAGTTGTAATTGCATTGTGGCACTGGCTTGCTGTTCCCAGTACATGCACAATGTAGCTCCCAGTTGCAGACTGCCACATGTCCTGCTGTGTTTACCCTCAGATGCCAGCAGAGCCCATGCCACCCACAACTGCTGTTCCCCAACAGTGTAAAGCTGTCACGCTTTCAATTAGATGCCCCAAAGCACTTTATTGCCCACTGGAGGGTACAGTCATATCATGATGGAGGAAGACTATGGGCTAAATGCAACCCTAGTAGTTCTCCACAGGCTGCAGTAAAATTACTCCGGGAATGAATTTGGATGTATAACCGATTCATTCTATTGATCATCACCTAGGGCTATGCCTTGCTTCTTTCTGAGGGCACAAATTATTGACCACAAAGATCTGAGCCAGCATATGGCCACATTAATTCCCTGAAGGCCTCCACAGACAGAGAAGACAAAAACAAAAACAAAAAAATGAACAAAAAAAACAGGTAGCAGGAGATCCTGTTGTCCTACCTGTACCTCTATGCAGCTCCATACTGATGTGGAAATTCTCACCGCAGAGACATGCTCTGCCCCTGCAGACCCTAGGCAGACCTGCCCCTCCACATCATTTTTATCCCCCTCTCAAGTTTTGTCTTTTTGCTCTGCTGACTGTGCACTCACAGTGGTTTATCAGTGCTGAGCCATCTCAAATAACGTCATGACTGGAGAAGGCTAAGAGCATGTATGTGGACAGGTAGCTGGTAGCATGTGATCAGCTTCATTGGCAGATGGGTAGTGATTTGTTAGCCCAATGTAACTTTATCCTATGTCTACATCGGTAGAGGTAAGAAATGAAAGAAGAAAGTAAATAGCGTATATCTTGATGCTGGAAGCTGTTGCAGCATTCACCAAAGGGGGAGACAATATCATGGAGAAGTGATAAGAGAAGGACTTGGAAATACTAATAATTTAGACATGTGAATTGTGCTGAAATGAAAGCCACTGGGCCCAGGTTTAGCAGCACACCTAAGAACATGTGATGTTTTAAGAATGTAGACAACTCCTTTGTCTATAATGCTTCCAACTCAATGCTTAAGATGTGCATGTTTGTAAATACCTCAGATTCCTCAAAAGGAATTTGCGGTGAGTCCTCCAGAGACAGACATTGCTCAGGTAACAATCTGAATAGCTAAAAGTGTCCATGTACATATGTGTTTGCAGGTAGAAGTCTGAAAATGAGCTTTGTGTCTGAGCTCCCACTGGAGTTGGTGGAGATAGCAGCAGTGAAAACCAGAGGTGTTTGTCTGATCAGCTAAGTGTCCACTTCTTGATGCTGAGATGAATCACCCCTGAGGTAGCATTGCCAATACCTGCAAGATCTCTGAGAAGAAACCCTTGGGATAGACACCAGTCCCACAGATACGTACAGCTGGTGATCTGAATCTGGAGCTAGCAAAGGAGTTTGAGAAAGTTTTGTCTTTTCCTTTTCCTTTTTTTTTTTTTTTTTTTTTTCCGTCCTGAAATATAACTTCTATGTGGTGCTATTTCACGTTTGCCTCAGTAATTAACTTAGGAAGCTGAACTATGTCTTAGAGTGTTTATGTCACTGATGTACTTAGGAAGTTTCCTAAGCAAAAATTCAAAATATGTGTTTAAGTCTTTTACAAGATCAAGGCCTTCCTTAAATAAATGTGTTAATTTGAGCCTAATTGGCTTAATATTAACACCACATGACTATTAAGAATCAATTGATTTAGTTTTAACACTGAACATCGCATACATTTCTAATTTAGAAAGCTCAAAGAAATTGAATGCAAACAAAGCTTAGAGTGCAGCAGTGAAGTTACAAATTTAAACACACAAGAGCCAGGGTACAGAAACAGTGTGGTTCTTCCAGCGTAGCAATAATAATTCAAACATATTGTATCTATATAGTATTTTTATTACCAGTCAGACTATTAAATGCATACTTAAATCTATGCACGATATGCAATGTGGGCAAGTCTATTGTTACTCTGAAAACTATAGCTTTTTCATTTCCTAATTGCAGTTTCATGGCACTGCCAAGGTTTCGTGTTTAATTTATATAGGGATTTCTGTGGTCCTTAGAGCTGTTAATAGAATGGTTTCACAAAGACCCCTACTATAAGGAAGGCAAGACTTGTAAGAGTGTTATTCATCATACCACCTTCCATCAGCAGGATTAAAAGAGTTTTTATCTACATTTTGCAAAAGGGAATAGAGTCACAAAGCGATGACCTCATTTACCTACTGCTGAGCAGCAGGCCAGTGGAAGCACTAATAATAAAATCGAGGCCATCCAGGTCCTAAACCAATACCTCCAGTGAGGCGCAGAATAGGTTATGAATCAGCTATCTATATGTACTTATATCTGACTCTACAAGGACAATACAAATGTGCAGGGCCAGGTCCAATCCAGATCTTCTCCTAGGACCTGCTAGCTTCAGTAAATATAGATTTAACCTCTCTGTCTGACTAGTTCCTTAGGTGCAGAGCTGTTGCTTATATAGTATATCAAAAGTTTCAAACACATGCCTGCATTGTTCTCAACATAATCCATAATTGGCAGAATCTCAGCTTTCTTTTATAGCCCTCTTTTTTATTTTGTTGGGGAAAACAAAGAACAACAACAAAACAAAACAAAAGCAAAAACATAGCAAGCAAGCAAGCAAACAAAATCCTCTCCAAACATAATATAAATGGAACTTGTACATTGCTGTAATCTCAGGTTTCAGGCTGTCTGAATGTCAAAAAATTAGCTGAGTTAGCAGTACAGTTTCATGGATTGGCACCCATTAGAAAAATATCTAGAGACATATCTTACCTAACTGTGCAATAACAAAGCTATGCAAGGGTTTTCTGGAAAACCTAGGTGATGAGCATGCGTCTAGTAAGTCTCAAAAAAAGGAAAGTAACCATAAAATACCTATGTCTGATCATAGTAAACAACTAGCTCAGGACATCTGAGAAATAAATTCAAAATAGGATTTGTTATGCCAAAGCTAAAGAGTCAGAGGCAAAACATAAGTGCCCCAGGGAGCCATGGCATGAAGGGTTGTGAGGATGCAAAGATGTAACAGGGAGCTGGGGCTACAACTCCAGAGAGACAGTCTTGCTTCTGTTGGGTTACAAAACACATGCACACACATCAGGTCTCTTCATTAGCTACTCCAGACCTATGACCCCTCTAGTAGCAGCCTTGCAGAGTGCCACTGTCTCCAGTATCTGGCTTGTGGTATCTCCAGTAACAGCCTCCCAGACCCTCTATCCAAACAGGACTAGTTTGATGTTCACTGTCATCACACACACAAATGAGTCGCTCTGGCAGCTGACCTTGGCCACAGTCTGTCCAGTATTTGGTCCACCAGACTGATGGGTCCCTTGGACCTGTGGCATCTCTGCTCCTGCTCAGAGCTTACTACTAAATCGTGCACATGTGCACACACACACATACAAGTGGGAAAGCTGGAGCAGGGTTTGCCTAAAGGAAAGGACAGATGGCAGTGGGTTGGATAGGGTGTGGTGGTCAGGTGCAGGGCTCAGCCAGGCAAACACACTGACCAGCACCTTGCTAACAGCCAGCCAGCCCCTCTCATCTCCCTTCCTTTCACACACTTCTTCCTCCCTGATCCATCTTCATGCCTGCCTTTCGGAACCTGTGGCCCTTCCTGTGAACATCTAATGAGATGTTTGGGGCATTGCCACAATGCTCTTCAAACACCCCATGGTAAGTGTTGTACAATCCCACAAATCCCCATCAAATATCCCACGTTAAGTTTGCTCTGTCCCATAGGACAAATGATGGTCTTGTTTCTCCTTTCTTACCAGCTACAATGCTCTGGTTGCTCAAAGCTCTGAGTAATCCCTTTAAAGGACTGTCAGCCAGTTGTCTGGGAGCTGGGTCATCAGTATTGCTGCTGTCATCTGTGGTTCCTTAGAGTTTGTGAATCTGCCTGTTTTATTTATTACTTCTGCCTGTTGCCCTACTCTTTTATGCTGAATGGCAGCAACCAGATAGCTCCACAAACCAGGCATGCCTCATTCCACATAACCACACTGCACACCACAAGTTAAGACAACTGCATGTGAGAGAGGGCTGCAATTTCAGCCACTCTGTGCTTTGAACTGCTTTATGAGAACAACAGGAGACTACAAGGGTAGGTCCAAAAACATATGAGCTCCCCCGATGCCCAAATCAGACAGGAGTGATCTGAAAACGACAATGCCAAGACAACACTAATATAGAAACTTGATGGTGTCAGGCTTTCCAGACTGGTGCTCAGCTGCAGTGTCAAGGTTAAACTCAAGAAATTAACATTTACCTCATCCAGATGCAGACAAGAGACACAAGTCTCACTGGGGTGACCTGGACCACCTGAAAATGGAGTTAGCCCATGTTTCCAGTTTGCTGTTGGGTTTCACAAGTGTGAGTGAAGGGCCGGGCTAAGAGCCTGTCAGAGGAGATCCCATCTGGCTAATGCACAGGCATGAGCTCACAGTCAAGGGAAGCAGAGATGGCAGCATCTCAGAAACAAAAGTAGCCTGTCTGTCATCTTGCCTGAGCTTTCCCAGCTCATGGCTTGGTGCCGGCACAGTGCAGAGCAGCTGAGTGCTGCAGTGCACCCCGGGCAGTCATTCTTTAGCAGAGTTGTGGTGCCAATGGTTAGTGCAATGCTCAGAGTAGATTAGCTCATCCGGTAATGGTGCCAATTCCTGGGCTTGCAGCAACCAAAAAATCAGAGAATGTGATTCATATCGTCTAGCTTTAGCTGCTTGAAGCTTCCTCTGTAGGTTTCTTCTCCCTTCACAGAAGACAGAAATACTCACCCCATCCCGAGGGAGATGACACAAAACACCTGCTGGAAATGACTCTTTTTGCATTTCTTATTGGAAGAGCTAACATAGATGGGACTAGTAGTCCTATTTCTTATTGGGTAGCAAAGTGAGGTGAATCCTGCCTTAATCAGGAATCAAATTTGAAATCTTGGGGAGTCCATGACAGCCTCCAGATCCATGCACTTTGTCTACTAATAAAAAAGGAGAGCCCTGCTTCATTGCCCTTAAGCCAGTGGTTAATATTTTGCTATGCGTTTCCCTTTTGCATAGTAGCTTAAAATGAGCAGTTATATATCTTACTGTTGCACTGTGCCTCTATTTTGGTCAGTTTTTCAGACATTTCTTGACAAACAGGTTATAGCTTTAAGATATGAACATGGTCCCTAAGTTCAACCTTCAAAATGGAGAGAAAGTAAGAAATAATAGGTTGCCATCTCTCTTTAAAAAGGTGCATGCATCAGGAGAGACAATAAAGATGCTATTGCTGTGCATAGAAGACTTCAGAAGCATTCAGATAATACTTACATCTGCTTTAATGATTCCATTTAAGTTGTCATTTTCATCATTTACCTTGCAGCGTTCAAAAGCAACTACACTTACATGTTCTCAGCAGACTCAGTGCCAGTCTCATAGAAAAAAAATAAATACATAAAATAGAAAGGAAGAAGAAGAAAAAGAAGAAGAAGAAAAGAGATGAAAATGAAAAGTGCCATACAGTACGTTTCAAAGAATGAATTCCTTGCAGGAAATTATCAATAATTTTGGGGCCACCACTGTTGAAGTGAATTAAATTTCTAGAGAAAAGTGAGCATGCTTTATTTTTTGCAAGCAGTAGGAAAAGGAAGAAGTAAAGACACGCTCTTTACAAGGCTTAAAGGGGCATGGGCAAATATTTTGAAGCAGAGAGCACTGGAATCAGAGTGCTTTTCTCTGTAAGACCCTGAATAATTCATTGCACCTCCTTTGCCCCATTATTTCAGCATGGTTTGTAATAGCTGGGGCAGTGAATTCATGCTCAAGCTGGTGCCGCAGAGCTCAAATTTGCCTCCCCAGATGGAGCCCTGTGGATGAAGCTTTGGGCTGGCATCTGCGTTTGCTTCAGTGCTGACACAGCTTTCCTCTGCGGCCTTGGGCAAGCTGCTTAATCTGCCTGCTGCTTACAACTTTGACAGAGGCTTTCTGACAAATGCTGTGCTGTGATTTAATCCCCTCCATCCAGCTACAGATTGCCTCTTCATCCTGCCCAGAGCTACAGGGGAAGGTGCACCCTCACTTCAGCCTCTGTACCTCATGTCCCAGCATTTGGGCTAACTCTTTCACGAAGGAGGCTTTGTATGGCAATGCCAGGCTGTAGGCTGCAGGCATGCGGCCTCTTCTGCTGACTCTGCTGCAAGAGGAATCACATCTAGCATAAAGGCAGAGCATCCAGCTGAGAGCCAAGGGTTGCATGAGTTGGGTAACAGCATATTCACATTTCACATTCATCAGGCTGCTCTCCATACACTACAAGATTTCTGGGAAAACTCCGTACAACCAGTGTGAAGCTCAAGGGAGTCCTGGATTTTCAGGGGTGGCTCTGTGAGATGGTGTCTCCTAAACTTGTTTTGCACCATGCATGAAACTTAGCCTAGAAGTGAGGCTTGGACAATTTCTGTCTTGTCTTGAGTCTGTTTGCTCGTTAGGAGTTTTGTTTTGTTTGTAAGGAGTAGCTCTTCCCTTGTGGGTTTCTGCATGGGGAATATGGAAGAAGAGAAGTTCGTTCTCATTTTAAAACCAAGGAAGTAGGGGCTTCGATGCATTAAGACTTTTTTTTTTTTTTTTTTTTTTCCTGCACCTAAATAATAAAACAGATGAAGAAGGTGGATGTTACATATTTATTGAAACATCTCCCTACCCTGCACATCTTTGAAGAATTCATTTATAACTAGACATTTTGGAAATTGAAGTCCTGCGTTTATGGTATAAGTGGGAGAGTTGAAGCCAAGGGACCTCCCTACGTCCATGGGGACATGAATGGCATCCTACTGCCTGCTTGAGACATGCTCCAGCTACAGAAATGTGTGAAATTTGCAACACCACTTTCTTTCTTCTCTCTCTTTCACCCTCTGCCCCCCCCCCCCCCCCACCCCCCGGATCTCTTCCAAATTCACCTCCGCCTTCTCTCTCTGGATGCAAACCAAAGACAGTAGATGCTACAGTGTGTATCCTCAGGAGCACCTCTGCAGATTAAATGCCTGCAGCTATTGTGCATCCAAAGTCTCTGCTGAAAAATCCTTTCTGTGACAGAGGAAAATTAAAAATCTAAATTCAGAATGGAGCCAAATCACCTACTCTTGCTACGGGAAGTCCGACATATCATTACAAACTAACTGGTTTACTTGTCCGTGTCCAATTTAATATGCCTGGCTTTTATTAAGAAAAAAAAAAATATTTATTTTCTGGGGGGGGAGAGGGGCTAGCTGCAATTTGGAGCAGAAAATAACAACTGTTGCAGAGTTGCAAGTGTTTAATGGAAGAGGACATCTGTTTTCCATGTAATGCTAATTTAAAGTATTCAGCACATTGGCAGGTGGAACCTGGAATGGAAGTGGGTGGTGAGGGGTGTGGGAAGCACAAAGGAGAAAGAGGGGTATTAAAGGATGGCTGGCTTGTGATAACAGGGAAATCAAAACCTTTTAGGAAGGAAATTATCTAATGTATGTTATTTTGGTTAGTGTTAATCCAAAAAAAAAATATATATATATTTTCCAGAACTATTTGTGATTGACTTTTTGGAGAACTTGGTATATAGCTATATAAAAAAATGTTTAAGGCAGTTTCAAGTTTCATCCATTTAAACTAAATGCAGACCTTTTTAACAAACTATTTTCTCCTTGTCTTCATAAAACAAGACAGAAGAAAACAAAAGCATGAAACAGAACAAGAAAACAACCTCCTTTCGCCCCTAAAATTACCCTCAAAACACTCTTCCAGTACAACATTAAAAAAAAAAAAATCAGCAAATGCTTCTGAACTAAAACCCATTTTTTCTTGAGAAAACATCTATAGACAAAAATACACAAGACAACAAACTGATAAATACAATTAACCTGCTGTGATGTTAACTTATAGCTCATGGATTTCATTTCTGTTGTGCCACTGGAACATTCATTTGCACTGAGTGTGAGCTACGACCTTTTCATTAGTGCTGCAGCAGCTGCGTTCCAGATTTTGGCTGGTCAATGCAGATGGGCATAGGCTGACCTGGGCTTTCCTGCTGTTGCTTCTGTCTGGCCAGGTGTGAGCTAATTAGCTAATGGCAATAGACTGTTATCGTGAAAGGCCAGGCATGTTAACCCAGGTGCAGTGCTAGAATAAGTATGATGATGCTGGGCTCGAGGTCTGTGTTATGACTGGATACTGAAAAAAAGAAAAACAAAAGGTAATTTGAGTTAAACTTGGTTATTTACTCAAAACAGGCTCTTATAAAACCATTTTCAAGATTGCATCCAAGCATCTTCCAGTAGTGAATTATTCAGTTCAATGGATGGCTCACTCTCATCTCCAGGATTAATAATTTGGGATCTGGGTCACAAAATTGAGTGTGACCCATTGGGAGTCACTAACTTCAACAAACCCAGCGCTACTGGGGCTTTTCTTCATTCAAAAGCTGGGAGATGAATGGATTGAGGCAGATGCTGTGGTAGCTCATCCCGTGCTGTTCATGGAGATGATGAGTCTGTACCTCCTACACCTCTGTGCTGTTTTTTTTTTTTTTTTTTTTTTTTCTTCCCTCAGAGAAAATTGTCTGTCTGCATAATAACACATCTGAATTTAGGTTGGCCTTTAAAGTTTTATGGGGTGGAGTGGCTGCATGTTTTCTTCCCATCATCTCTCTAATTTTGTTAATGAGGAGCCTGCCTGCACCATGCAGTTCACAACTGCCTGGGAGAGCTGTGACAAGTAAATTTCAATCTCTCAGCGGAGCTGATATTCTTAGAGCTGCAGGAGCAGTCATCATGAAGGGGAAGGCTGTGAATGCCAATAAATTATTGAAGAAAGCAGGAGAAATATTTCCTTCTGTTGACACATTGGCATTCACCTTTGGGAATGTAATCATGGGAAAAGTAGACAATCTTTTGTCATAGGGACCTTTCGCTCGGAGAATTCAGTCTGCTTAAAACCTTCAGAGGGAGCCTGCAAGCTCTCAACATGGAAGGGATATTCAAGCTACAGTACATCTTCAGACAAGCACTTCGCTCAGAAATGACAGAGAAACTGAGTCAACTCTGCCATGCATTAAACCATGCTCGATGATACAGTAGGAGGTGAGGGGGGTGGTAAATCTCCCAGCTCCCTGACACCCCAGGACAGGTTCCGATGGGGAGCAGGGTGGTTTTCTATGAATAAAATAAGGCAGCCTTAAAACAAGTCAGAATATAAGCATGGCAGACTTTAAAACTCAAATGAGAGCAGAAGGTGGAAGTCAATGGAGACCTATTGGTCTAAGGCAGAGGAAAGAGCAGAGAAGTGTCTGCAGAAAGCACTGATGCCTCCTGGTTGTGCCTCAGGGGAAGGACTGGGACAGCTCTCGAGAGCTGGTGTGGTGCAGGGTTGGCTTCTTTTAGCCTGAAACTCTGGCTCTGCCTCCTGCTGCCATCACTGACAAAAAGGAAGCTACTCCATCCTGGCAACATGGAAGATTTGTCTGTCTGAATTTGGGATTCTGCTTGGAAAGCCATCAAATCTGCGCTGATGTTTTATTCCAACATCAGAAATGGCAGGGAAAAATACCCAGGAGCTCCTTGGATTTAAATCCACAAAATCAGCTCCAGTTTAGTTTAGACAAGATGAGTGAATAACCCCCCTCCTCAGCATTATATTTGGCTCAAACCACCAATTTACTGGTTTACAAAAATCTAAAACTGCCCCTCCAGCAAATTAAGGGATTACGTCAATCACTCAAGTCCAGTCTACCTGACAACAGCACGCAGCAACAGGGCAAAAGGTTTGATGCTCTGCTGGAATGTGATAAGGAGAAAATGCCAAATGACACATAGGCAAAGTTATTACCAGCGAGATGAAGACAAACTGGAGGGAGTTCAGAGAAGTGCAACAAAAATGATTAGAGAGCTGGAGGGGTTGATTTACAAGAAAAGTTTTACAAGAACAACCGTCAATATGCACAGCAGGGCTGAGCAACATCTGAAGGGGAAGAGAAACCAGTTGCAAACATCTGAGCAGTGCAAACACCCAGGGAGGAACACAACTACCCAAGGGGGAAATAACTAAGATAATGGGTTGAAATTAAGAGAAAGAGGATAAACATCAAAATAGCTTCTCAGCGGAAAGACTGAGGAATAATCTAGTATGGGAAGACGTGGAAGTCCGAACTAAACAGGCTGTAAATTCCTTCCCAGACTTCCCAGAGTCCCTTCAGATATGAACAACACAAGTAACTTTGGAAACTGAGCATTTCTAAGCAACAGATATCAGAGCATCCACAATAAAAGGTATTTAAACATGATGGTTTCCAGATAATTCAGCATTAATTCTCTTGCTGTTTGAACAGACACAGGAGAGGAGGTCAAGAAGGCTTTTGCTTTCAGTTTGCCAGGTGAAGTGAGCACACTGGAAACCCCCAAAAGTGCAGTTCCAACAATCAGGACACTAGCTTACTTGTCGAATAGTTTTCCAGTTGAGATATTTGTTTTAAACCTGCCTCAGGTCTGGAGTGACTGGAAATCAACACCAGATAAGGGCTGTTTGGTAGTAGATGTGACATGAGTTAATGCACTCACTTGAATTTCTACTGGATATTGGACATGTGCTCACATTACAAATGCTTTGAACAGCGTGATCAGCATTAAATTAACATCTACGCTGACAATCTTGCCAAAGAAATCCAGAAGGGGATGGACATTAGTAATGAACTGCACGTTCACCTTTGGAGTGAAGTCATTAGCAAAGTAAACTTTACCTCATGGGCTCTGAACCTCATCTCCTCCACTGTATTTCCTAACTCCTGGATGGGATGTCAGTTTGCAAATCAGGTCATTTAACATATTTCCTCAACATAGTAGAAACTGCTGTCATTAAAGAAAAGTTACATTACAAAAATGTTGTTTGTTAGACATTGCTATTATTTAAGTAATTATTTTTAAGCTGTTTCTTGACAAGCAAGGTACACAGCATGCATGTGACCTAATGTATCTTGTTGTATAGAAGATAGTAATAGCTGCAATGAGTAGGGAAGCAGCATGGGACTCTCTTACAGAGTGGTTTGAAGATCTGGCTAAGCAAAGCCACTTAGGCCATTTCTAATTTATTGTTGTTACACTTTGGTATGGCTTTCCAGTAATTTATAGGGGTGTTTGTTGAGTTCATGAGCTTTTGAGACTTGCATCCAATAAAATAGAGATGTACTTTCTCTTGACTGAAGGCAGAAGCATATATCATTGCATGCAGTTGGTCTGATATCACTTTATGCTGGATAGGGAAAAAGGCTGTGAGGCTCTGTAGCTTAGGCAAAATAAGAGGAAAAGTAAAGAAAAATGTCAGTAAAGGACACCACATCATGAAGGGCACCGTTTTGTTTCTAGTGTCCTCAGCTTGATACATTAAGTTAGCAAGCAAGCAAGGAATTTGGTGGGTTAATTCTATCCTTTACAAGAAGATCCCATATTGGTTTATGATCTCTTTCTGAGCTTGATATAGAGCCACATAAGTTAATGAGCAGCTATTAGACAAATCATTATTTATATACCTACATATATTCCCATAAATTTTCATCTGTATTTTAACATTGCCACGATGTAGGATACTAATCCTTTATGCTCTTGCACTGTTAACAATATCCTTTTCCATTTAATTAACATTTTTAAAAGTTGTCTCTTCCTCTACCATTAGCCTCTTCCCCTCTGTCAAACAATAACTGATGGATCAGAGTTGGTTGATTAGCTGTAGAAGAGGAAAAATCACTAAAGGAGCAAGGTTTATTTTTAAAGTAACTTCCTCGTTTCCACCTACAGACTAGTCTAGACATAAGATGGCCAGGCAGCATGCAGAACAACCTTATCATGCAGGAAGCAACAAAAACAACAAAAAAGAGTATTGGTTCTTAGAGTGACTGTGCACTTTTGTATAAAATAAAGACAAAAAAAGAATCTCCTTAGGAAAGATAAAGGCAGAAGTGCTTTTACTAGTTTTCTCAGAAGTCTAACCTCACTCACACATCAAGAAAAAGGAGCTGGGAGCATTTCTGATGTGATATCACCTGACAGCACAGGCCATAGCAGTAAATTTAAAGACACTCTTCAGATGTAGACACTACTGGATCCCAACTAACGACAGCCCAACCAGTGACCTCACAGACACTCACCGCAGAGGCAGGGACAGAAGAGACCTAGCACAGCACATCTGTGTGAAATAGTAGTGGAAATTTCAGTGGGACAATATCTGTTTAATCCAAATATTGCTGTTGGCCAAATATTTCCCTAAACTTGCCATCGCCATGGGACAGAGTGACATGGAGGTGTCACACTTTCACACCAGCCCAGGCTCCTCCATGGGTGGTGTCAGCAGAAGGTGACACGGGTCAGGTTGGGGACAGTTCCCAGCCTGCCCAGCCTCACTGGTGACTGCAGCCACGGGTGGCCTGGCAGTGGGCTATTTGCAGGGATGAACAGAAAGGGTTTTTGTTGTTGTTGTTGTTAAATTCGGCTTGGGATTTCCCTGTGACTGCTATCAGTGAAAAGTGTTAGCATATGAATTATTTAGCATAAACTCGGGGACTATAGTAAGTTTTCTGACTGACTTATGCAGAGATTTCTTTAGCTGACGGTTTATATTCCTCTGTGAGAGATGCATTTTCCGATCCTAGATTGTACCTTGTGTTGTGTCCAAAAAAGGCAGCTTCAGCATAAAAGAAAGAGAAGACATTAAGAGAAAAGGGCTCTATTGTGGAGAAATAGGCTGGGATTTAAAGCTCATAATTTCTACTGTTAAATCAGTTTTAAGAAAGAAATAGATCGTAATTCAAATTAAAGGTCTTCTTCGATCTGTCTCCTCACTGCTTTCTTGTTACTCTCTCTCTCTTTTTTTTTTTTTTTTTTTTTTTTTTTTTTCCAGGAAAGGAATAAAACCCATATTATTACTCAGACATAAAGCCTTAAAGGGAACACTGGCTATTACAGAAACTCCAGCTGTATTTAGCATTTCCATCTGAAACCAGAGAGCCTTTCTAATACTGACTGCTTACACATCCAAGTATAAATAAACATTTCCCTGGAGCACTTATAAGCTAAATGGACAAGAGGCGGATGAAAGGAAGCCATGGCTGAGGCAGGGAACTGAGGTGCAACAAGGTTAAGTGACTTTCTGGAGGTCCCCCGGGAAGTTTAACGTCGAACCTGGAAGGGACCCAAGCTTCTCTGAGTTACCATCCGGTGACAAGCCCATCCTTCTTCTTTTCCTACTAAATGGAACAATCCTCCATTGGTTGTGGTATAGTGGTCTACATGACCGGGTAGGTCTTTTCCATTTCCAAAGTCTATGATGAGAGTAATTCTGCTTAATGGGGATGCAGTCAGCTGGTGCCAATGGTTAAGTGTTGCTTAACCAGGTGTTAAATAGGTATGAAATTCCAAGCTCTGGGCTTTAAATGCAGAAATTGTCAAATGAAAATGAAAATAAAATAAAATAAATAGCAAAAGTAGAAAGAGAGAGAGAGAGAAGAAGAAAAAGGAAATGCCCTAGAGTAGCAGATCCACGTGGCTACACACATTCAGCCTGGTGTTTTTCTTCACTTCCCATATTTCCAAAAGGGTTTAAATAGCATGTTTACTTAATAAGGTCAACAATACCCAGCTCTATTTAAGTAGATTCGTCCCTGTTTTCCTTTTTTCTTTTCTTTTTTTTTTTTTTTTTCATGTATGTGATAGCTGTTTTTTGTCATCCGTCACTTTCTCATACAATGTCACCTTTAACTCTATTGAAACTCACTGTTCTGGTGACGTCTCTGCTTTTCATTTGATGTGTTTATTTAATGTCTAGTAACAAGACAAAATTGTATGCAGGCATCAGGGAAGTAACAGGCTCCACCTATTTGCCTTAAGTTGTCATTCTTAGTGCTTTGTTTAGCCATCTTAAAGGCTTCTATAGAAATTATGTCTTGTATCTTTATACGTGTTACTTTATAAGGGATGCACTTTCATGTGATATATGGTGTTAGCTCATGCTTGATCTATGTCCAAGTTAGCTATTCATCCTCACTCATCTTTCTTTTTAGGGGTGGAATCTCACAAACTCCTTTCTACTGGGGAGTCTCATGCTGGTCCATTTCTCACACTTCTTCCTTTCAGTGCTTTAAAGTTCGACTCATCGGGAATCCATAAATTATTTCACAACCATCAGTGTTTCTTCCCAGGTTAAATTATTTAACAGCATTGTTCTATTGAAAGGTTCAGATTAACTGCTGACACTTATTGACAAGAAGAAACACACCCCTCCACTGGGATAAAACATATTTTTTATTGAAGAAAGAAGAGACACAGGATTGGGTTCCTGTCGTCTTCTCTATGAGCAAGAATAAAGGAAAACATTTGGCCCCTTTAATGACAGCATGCGAAGATGACAAGCAGCACTGTCTTTCTCTTCCATCCCTCTCTCTTTCCTAGTCTTTCATTTAAACATATTAATTTCACTTCTTGCATCCTCTGGGTTCCAGCCTTAATTCCAAATAGAAGGTGCCCCATGGAGAGCACAAGGTGAAGGGATCTCAGCCAAAGAATGAAACCCTGAGCTTTGATTTCAGCTGCTTCCATCGTGTGGCTGGAGATGGCTTTTCAGAATTTGCAAATCCAGACAGCCCCCAGCCCCTGCCCAGCCTGCACCACAGGCACGTGCATGGAGGTGAATGGGACCTGGAGGCAGGACAGTGCCAGGAGCCTGACTTGTATCCTGCCTTTCCTTTACAAGCAGCAGCTTGATCTCAGGCTGATCCAGGAACTGAGTGTGAGAAACTGAAAAAAAAAACAAAACACAAAAGTCCCCCCAACTCCACCAAGCTAAAGCAAAATAGAGTACACACTTGCACACACACATGTATTTATGCATGCATCTGTGTATATGTAGACACACACAAATGTGCATGGAAACATAGGCATGCAGTTGCAGCAAACTGAGCACTTCTTTCATTTCAGCAAACCCGTTCTAGTGTCACCGTGCAAAATTTGTCACTTAACTGCAATGCTACGGAAAACAGCATAGGTCTTCCTCATAATGGTATTAGGAATTCTGTTTTCTTAGTGCTTCTGTCAGAAATTGCCTAGAAAGAAATGACCAAGTTCAGTCATTCACCCCAAAATGCAGCAGGGCAGATCCCCACGGGATGCAAACCCTCCTAAAACCGCAGATGTCTGTGGCAGTGCTGCACTCCACACCAGCTGAGGAGCTGAGGACCTTCACGAGCCCAGCAGCAACCTATGTGTGTCCTCATGGAGAGGGGCATGGCTGGGCAGTGGGACGGGCAACACTTGTTCGGGTGATTCGGGAGGGGAGCAGGGTGCTCACTGTGGGCAGAGCAGAGCTGGGGTGGAGGCACTGGTGGCAGGTCCTGGGGGATGTCCACTGGTGGGGGCTCATGCAGTGGGAATGCCAAGCACTTTCCCAGGCTGTGCATCATTTTGAGATGCCAGAACTAGTCTTGTTTGTAGCATTATTAGGGAGGATGTGAGGAGGGAAGAAGGTACATTCCCCTACCCTCGTGCTTTGCAGTTCAGCGTCTGCTGCCCCCAGGACACCTGTCCCAGTGGTTCATCTCTCCCTAGATGACTCAAATCCATATGAAGCTGGCAGTGCAGACAGCAATAAAGCTCATGGTGGTTTAGCAGCAAGCATGTTGCTGCAAAACACCTCCTGCGTAAGTCCTTTAATATCACTCTCCCCTCCACCAACGCACCGGAAAGAAATACAGAGATGCATTATTGGCAGACCTTTTTGATTTAAGATGCCATGAAAAAAAAAGCAACAGCCTAGAACTTTTCTGCACAATTTTTGTCCCTTTTCTTGGCCCAGAAAACATTTTGGCTAGTGAAAGAATCTTTCAAGTGGACACTTCAATGACATTTTTATTAAGCAGAAATGTTTTCCTCTGTAAAACCCTGTGCAAGAATCTGGAAAATAGTTCAATTTGAGCAGCTATGAGGTTCCTTTTCCTACCCAGTTTGGTTTTTAATTGGAAAAAAAAAAAAAAAAGAATTTTCTGTTCTCTCAGCTTGTGGAAGATAGGCTCCAGTTTCTTCTTCATCTGCAAAAAATAGGGGCTTGATGCTGTGCCCCATTCACGTGAGAGTGCTCTGGCTGTTGAGCTATTGCTAACCCACACCCTGGGCAGAGCCAGTGCCCAATCCATTTTCTCTTTCCTATGGGTCTGGTGAGAAATTGCACCCCAAACCAAAAAAACCTTCCCCATTGCATATATTCATGGAACAAAACAAAACAAAACAGGCATTTTTATCTGAAATATTCCTGGCCATGGCGTTGGAAGAAGAGGGGTCCCGGGGTGATGCCCAGCCCTACAAGGAGCCAAGCAGAAGCCCCAGCTGAGTGGGGTGTCTGGGGTGCAGGATGTGTCCCCAAGAAGAAAACCAGAGAATTAAAAGAGCTGGATAAGGATGCTAAAGCTGCTATCTCACTCTCCACTGATTATGTCTGTTCTCTCTTTGATCTGAAAGGAAAACATCTATATTTCTGTAGGACAGCTTAATGCATCTGTGATCGGATAATGTGCATTACAGCCTTCTTTGCTATTCTCAGAAGAGTGCTCTAATGCCCTGCTTATACATAGGACACACAGATCTGTGAGGAAAAATACTGTGTCCTTCGGTTTCATCTTGGATTTGTTTGGAAAGTAACTCCAGGCTTTCAGCCTGCCTTGCAGAAGCGCAAATGGGAAAAAGCAGCAGAGCCCATGCCACCCTGACTTTTAGGTTAAAAATGACATTAATATGGCAAAGCTTCTTTCAGGACTTCATCATTTCCACCAGCGGAAATGAGACGAAGGCCCCAATCACATATGTGCTCAGACATGCAGAAGCGAACGCCAAAATGAATTAACTGGAATAGCTCTATTAATTTATGCCTCGGCAGTAATGACCTTAAGACACAGAAGAATTATATATTAATTTGTTTCTAGTGTGTAACACTGCTAAGTTAACACATTTAGGAGAACACACTTTCCTTGCCTCCTGCTGTGGAGGTAAATGAGGCAGTGTCTGCTGGTGACAAATCGGGACAGCCTTCCACTAGATGGCAGCTGGTGCTCGCACAACCTCCAGGCATATTTTGGTGCAGCAAATCCTTTTTCAGCGCTAATCATCTCACAAGCTGGAAAATGGGCCATTTCTCCCCTCCCTCTCCCCCTCTTTGTTGCTCACTTATTGGGGAGGAATGGGAGAGGAAAAGGCGGCGGGGCATCATTTGACCGGTGCGGTTTTGTATTGCTCCTCCATCTGCTGTTGTTTTTTTGTTTGTTTGTTTTGTTTTCTTTTTTAGCTGGCATTGGTGCCACACATGCCATGGGAGATAGAAGAGTGTGTGTGTGTTTGTGGGTGGATGTGGGCAGGGGGTCAGTGCTACGGCTGTGCTTCAGGCTGCGGAGGCTGTGCAGAAGTTTTCCTGGAGATGCTGGCAGGAGGGACCTCAGGAAAGGGTCTGTGGGACAGGGAGGGCCACCCCTGTGCCATGCTCTGGCATCTCCATTGGCCTGGGGGTGGCCACTGCCACCATGGTGGAGCTGTGTGTGTCCCACAGGTTGATCCCACATGAAGAGGGGCACACAGACAGATGCTGTCCCCAGGCTTGGTCCCTATTCTAGCCAGGGAATGAGGGGGAAGGGAAACAAGGTTGATACAGGTCACCTACTACTTTCTAACAGGCTGATATAAAGCATTTTAAACTCAGTTTTCCCTTTCTGCCTAATCCTAAATAATAATAACCATTTCTGCAGAAGTCTCCTCTCAAGGCTCTGCAGATGTTTAACAGTATCTAAGCAGCCTCATGAGCTATCTCCTCTGTGCATGGAGGGAAACTGAGGCACAAGGCAACACCTTGCCCAGAGATCTCATACAGAAGTCTTGTGTCAGAAATAGGGCATATCCCTCTTTTCCTGTTCTTCTCACCATGTGAAGGACATCACAGCAGACTGAGGGGGCAAGGTCTCTAATTCTACAGCCCAGAGAGGGGAATAACAAGCCAAGGCCAAGAAGCTCCCTCAAGGGGTAATCACATATTTAGAGGAGCCATGAATAAGTGTCATTGATCTGGATTTTTTTTTCCCTCTGTTATGGGAGATCGAGAAAGTTAATTTTTCCTCTGCCAACTAGCAGGCTGTAATCAGCAAGTTTTTCTCTGAGCTGGTTTTGGCTCCAGGCTGCTTTCCCCCCCAGCCTCGCTGAAGTTTCCCCCCTCTCTCAGGACCTGCTGCTGCTGCATCGCCAGCCACCTGCCCTTCACCTCCCCTCCTCTGCGTCACCTGCTGCAGCATTTTTTTGGTTAACAAACTGTTACAGTTTTGCTAGCCTTACCTTACCTCCTCCTCCTCCTTCAAAAAAAAAAAAAAAAAAAAAAAAAAGCAATACCCAACCCCAAAAACAGCGGTGTCTCTGCAGCTTCAGGCTGGCTCCGGCTTTTTGGCTGCTTCTGAAAAGTTCAATGCGTCAGGCAGGAGATGCTGCAACAAGCCCAATCTCATCAGACTAATTTTGCCTTGACTTTCCCAATTCTTCCGTCATCTCCTGCCATTTGTAGTCAAGTGCCTTCCACTCGGTCCCAAGACGGCTGATTTCCCCCCTCGGGGCATTGCCAGCTGCCATATATGAGTTTCTCCTATAGAGATTGAATGAAAACATATACTGTGCTGGAGTGTTAACTTGCAATGCAGCTATCAGCAGAAGTACATATCACTCTGGGTGGCATTAGTCAATTATGACAGAAAGCCCATTGGCAACACAAGTCAATTGATAATAAAGCATAATCTCTCTTTCCCCCGTCACATATTTACCAGCCATGAACTACTGTAGCATATTTCCTATTCACAGATGAATGCCCCAGCCGTTCAGATGGGTATTTTTCAGAGCTGAATGCAATCTAGAGGGTTAATGGCTCCAGTGCAGTGGTATGAGGATAAAGCCACTGGAGGTGTGCAGCTAAACGGGGAGTTAATTGGGTAGCAGGTGAGCATAAACAGAGAGCACAGAGGGTGTGGAAAAGGCTTTAGTGAGGAGGAAGGGCCAGTGGGAATGCTGAGCCCCACTATAAAGATGTATTGAACTTTCCTTCTCTGTGCCGCAGTCTTTGTTGCATGCAGCCTCTCTCTTTGTATATTGTTTGACTCTCCAAAATGCTGCTGCTGTTGCTGTAGGGGCTCCCAGCCTGGGATACAGGCAGGAAGCATCTGAGCAGCTGCTGCTGGAGGATGGGGCTTGCGGGGCTCATTGGCAGCCAGTTCATCTGGTGCCACGAGGACAAGGCGGGCGGTGGGGAGGAAGGCTCCCCGTGAGGCCAGGGGTGGGCTGGTCCAGGAGGACAGGGGATAAGGCTGCTCCTCTCTGCAGGGCAGAAGGCTGGATGCTGGGAGCCAGGGAAAATAAAAAAAGAGGCAGAATCAGGCAGGTGGAAACAGCCGTCCCTGCCTCTCATCTGGATAGGGAAGTGAGCTCTGAGCCAAGGAGGGATGTGGCCAGCCAGGCACGGAGAGGTGGACAGGCAACGCGAAGAGAGGAGAAGGGAGCTGCTGGAAACCATCTCCAGGAGGCACAAGGGTCCTAAAAGAGCCAAACTAAAGCAAAACCCAGAGGCAGAAGTAGAAGTAGAGGCTGAAAAAGCAACTCAGTCATCCCCGTCCAGGTGGCTGCTCTCCCCGAGCAGCAATGAGCAAGCTCAGAGTGGTGAGACCACCACCAACCTGCCTTGGGCTGTCCACCACAAACCATGGCCGGAGCAAGCCTCTGCTGAGGTGTTTTACCAGTTGCTCAGCCCCACATGTCCAGCTCTTCACCTTTGGGCTGTTGGTGTGTCAGGTTCACCCCCAACCCCATGTAGGGCAGTGGTGCCTGCTGGAGGGGGCAGGCCAGTTCCCTAGACCCTTAATGGAGCAAACCTGCAGTTTCACCTCCAGAGCCATTCCCCCAGTTCCACCCCCCCACCCCCCCAAGTCTATACTGAGCTTTCCAAAGGTCTGGGACTTTTCTGCTAAATTCTGTGCAGAAAGGAGCAGCACCAGCAGGCACTGCTAAGCAGCAGCATGTTGGGGGATGGCTGCCACATTGCCATTTAAAGCTGGTAGAAATAAAGCAATCCTGATTCAATTTTGTTTCCTGTGTCCCTAAATCAACTGCTCCAGACAGGTCAGTGTTTTTTAATCAGACAAAGGGACCAAGCAGGAGTTATTTATTTATTTATTTATTTATATTAAAAGTCAGACCCGGAGTCTTTCAATTAGCTCAGCTCTTGGCTTTTGTGAGAGCACGTCAGGCTTTGGTTTTTTGAGTTACTTTCCTTCAGTCACCCAGCTGATGGTGGGGCTCCGGGAAAGCTGTCTGTTCATCCTGCCCCACTCCGCTCCTCTGCCAGCCTGCCACGTTCCCCTCTCCTTCTGAGGTCTGCACTGAGACCTTCATCCCTGCACAGGCTGGAGCAGAGCAAGGGATGCTTCCAGCAAGCCACCTTCATGGTTCAGTTCCCCCTCACAGCCTGTGCTTTATCTGGATATTGATAACCCGAATAGCTCTCCTAATCAGCCAGTAATGGATTCCACCGGGAGCACCTTACTTATCTGTCACCTCTTCCAACTTCAGTCCGCTGTCTCCTTGCAGTCTCCTGGCCAGGCTGCCGAGCTGGGCACGTGCCTCTCATTTTTCAGAGGAGGGCAAGGCTCTTCTGCCGCTGCCTCCTTTGCAGCAGCACGTCCTCTCCCAAGTACTTTAAGGCAGACAAGGTGGTTTAAACCAGAGGAGATGGGGGATTTGGTTCTGTTCTCACCTAATGGGGCTGCATTAGGAAGAACAAACACATCTGTTCTTCATTCTCCCACCTGTCCACATGCTCCAGACACACTGTGCTGCAGCCTCCTTCATGAATAACGGGAAAACACAAGCCTCTTTGTCTTCCTATTTTTGTGTGCACACAGATATATGTATGCATGTGTGCTCCTATCAGTATGTTTTCCTAAAATTAGGATTTTTTTTTATTTTTTTTTATTTTTCCCTACAGCCCATTTGAAGATTAGGCCAGTCCACGTTCCTGCACCATTTATCAGTGGATATGAGACACAATCCTATGCACAGTTCCCCAGAATCTGGACCATGACCATATTAGATCTGGAAGCAGTGTGTTTATATGGCTTTTGAGACCCCAAAATCGCAGTCAGCCTCTCTACTGACCCTCATTGTGTGACTTAGACAGGTTCCCTTTGTATTTTCTTTCTGGGATTTCTAGGTAATTTTTAGATATCATTGGAGCAAAAAGGAGTTCAGTAGAAGCAGACTTTTGCCCTAAAGGCAGTAGACAGTGCCTGGTGTTTGCCAATGCAAGAGCCAGGTTAAAAAAAAAAAAAAAAAAAAATTAGCAATTTCTGCTCTGGCAGGCAGCTTATGACTGCTCTCCCAGAAAAGCTTGGATTCTTTGGTATACCAGCAAAAAGGTTCAAGGTGGCAAAAGAACAGCTCATTGCTCTTAAAAGCACTTTTGTCCTAGGAAGTGTTTTCTGTAGGAGAATTGAGAAATGCTCATGGAAATCACCTTGTCACACCCAGGAGAACTTGACCTCCTAATCCTGGTTTGCAGCTGAGGAAACGGAGGCATAGACAAGTAAAATGTGTTAGCCACCATAGACACAGATTTCTAGGTTGGAAGAGACCTCAAGATCATCGAGTCCAACCTCCGAAACCATAACACACTTGAGATCAGATTGTTTTTCCTTAGCTTGGAAACAGAGAACGATTTACCTGGAACGGATGGAGTTACATGACTGTAAAATTGTGGTGAATGAGGACGTGTTCAGGCTCCAGGAGTCCTGCCTCCCAAATCCCTGTTGTAAATAGCACACTGTCATAAAAAGCTGACTTTAAAACTAGCTTGCAAAACTTTTTGCATGGAGAAGCCAGCAATTTACACAGTTGAGCAAATCATAGAAAACTCTAAATGTGGAGTAGGAAAATATTTACGCTTCCAAGGCCTGAGTGTAAATTGGAGAAGTACATCCCATTAATGGGAGTTTACACACATTGATACATTTCATTTTTCCCTGCAATGCTGAAAATGAGACACTGAGATGCAAATGCACCAGGAGCTGATCAGTGATGCTGCTTCTGTGCCTGCAAACCAGATGACATAGCAGGTGTAATATTGAAATATATTTCACACATTGTCTTGACACAGGGAAGGGATGGAAGGCAGTGGAGATGGTTCTTAGCTTTCTTTTGTCATTTCCCAGATTTCTGTGGTGGAGTAGCCCTTGCTCCTATCTGCATTAAAAAGTCATAGCTGGGTTTCCAAGGTCTTCCACTCATGCAGATTTACTGGCTTCATCTGCACCAGATAGGAATCTCTTCTAAAGCTCTTAAAAGTCAAGTGCACAGCAGCAGAAGAAGAGGACAGATACCACCACTGAAACGAATCTTGTTGTTGGTTATTTTTGCAGCCCTGAAGATGGTCCATGTTTCCATATATGCCCTGTATACCACAGGAATCATGGTTCATCTTCACTGGGCAGTAGCCATTGCTGTAGCAGTAGCCTGACATAATGGTCAAGTCCAAGGTCAAACAGATACTGGGAAAAATCATCAGTGCTCATCAGCGACAAAAAAGCTAAGGTTCAAGTTAGATTTGGAGTTTGCCTAACAGCAGCTTTGCTTGGAACGTCTAATATTTGCAGTTTCTATTTCATTATTCTTCCTGGTTTGCATCTTTATATACATAAATATACTTACTGTAGCAACAATAGCTTCCTTATATATACATATATACATGCAGTAGCTTGCTGTATCTATGGAAAGGAAGGTTTGGAGATTTATACAAATCTCATTTCCACTGTGAGTTGGATGCAGCCCACTCCTGTAGCAGTATTTTGGTTGGTTTTGATGTGTGGTGGTTCACAGAGTACAGTTGTTTTCAAAGAAGACTTTTTACCTTAAATTTTATTGAGATCATTTGCTTGGTAGCTCTCATCTTGGGAAATCACCTCTTGAATCTTCATGCAAGAAGATGTTTAATACTGAACTAAGGACATAGAAAGCTACCTGGTTATGCTCCCTTTTTCATGCCAGCTTTAGCTTAAAAACCCCACCCCTATCCAGGGACACTTCTACCAAAATGCTGGAGAATCTCATAGATTGAAGACCAGTCTGTGCAGAGTGGAATTATATGGGGGAGGGTACAGGATGCTCCTCTTGGAGCATGTTGTTGGGGTGAAATTCTCATTTATCAACATGTGGTCAGAGAGCTAAGGAAAGTCTCATGAAGGGATTGGAAAGAGGGAAAGGCTGTAGCTTATATTGAGATGGGAACAGGGAGAAGGAGAAGGGGACCCGAGTAGCACCGAGCTGGCAATGAACTGGAAGTGACAGGCAACAATAGGAGCAGAGCCAGTTCATTAAGATAGTCCTTAAAAAGTTGTGCTGGCTGCAACTTTGTGAGACAGGTTAGGGAATGACTGATGCCAATCAAATCCTTCACCTTTCGTAACAGAAGGTGTCTAATATGGCCAAAGTATTAAATCCCTAGCAACCCATCCCAACCATAGTGTCACAGCAGTCAGAGGCAGGATCAGAATGAAGGGTGCAGACAGGTCCTATAATTTTGATTTAAAACATTGGGAATTCATCACAGTTTGCTCACCAGCTCTGTTCTGCAGGTGAAACAGGATTTAAGGCATGATCAATACTTCTACAAAAGACCTTACTACTGAGGTGGGAACAAGTAATAAGGCTGGAGCAACAATTAGACCTAACAGTAAAGAAGCTGCCCTTCTGCCTTAGAGTAGAGAGGGGGTCTTTTTAGGCCTTGACTTCCACTCTAATCTTGTCCCCTGCCCCTTCAGGCCTTTTAATTGATTATTCAGGGACAGAGGTCAAAGCGTCAATAAAATTAGATAGCTGCTGTTGGTTTTATGTACACATCATGTAGAAAATGATGTGGCAGGAGTCAGGAGAAGGAAGATAAAAAGAATAAAATTAATAAAAATGATTCCTTTTGCATTTTGAAGCTGTCTTTTGGGGACCAGAAAATTGCTAGGTGTCCCTGTAATTGAACTGAAAGACTAAACTATAAGGGTACCTCCCTCTTCAGGGCTTTATAGTGAAATGCAACATCTCCTGAACATTTTTGTTCAGACTGGTTGATGTTATTAGTGTTGGCATCTTGTGAGAGTCAAGTAGCTCTTTTTTATTTTTAGTTTCTTCTACCAATTTTTAACCTAGCTGTTAAAGATTCATCAAACTTATAAACACCCAACTCCGACTTCTCATTACTCACTAACTAAAAACACTGCAGAATCCTCAACAGTTATTTATTATGCTCATCCTGTAGATTGCTTACAGGGACATAGTGAGGTTGTGGCACAGATTTTGATTCAAACTTTATGCCTATGCAGAACTTCCTTGCTCTTTACCTCCATCCTTGCAGACTATGGATGCAGGAGCAGAGGATTGAAGAGGGCTGTGCGCCTGCTCGCACTTTTCTAGGCATGGTTTGGGGAGAAGAGGTGAGAGGCAAGTAAAGCTCTGAGTCAGTGAGGTCTTGTGAGTTATGAACTAGGTGGTATGGAATATAGAGAAAGCCCTAACTCACGTTTCTCTTCATGGATGTGGGTGAAGGTTGCATTCAGTAAAAGGTGATAATTAAGAAATAAAGGGAAAAAGTAACTTAATTCCTTGCTAGGAATGGTATGAAACTGGGAAGGGGGTAATTTTTTTTTTTTCTCTGTAGCAATGCCTGAACCAGGTGCTACTGGCCAGCTGTGTTGCACTGGGCAGTGTTTCCTTTTCTGCCCCTCAACTTCTTGAGTAAGCAAATCACAACACTAATTCTTACCATGCTTTGAGATATTGGTATGAAACACGATATACAATGGATCAGTGTAATTACCTAAGCTGGAATGTTGTGCTTGCATAGCATCCAGAATACCTTTTCAGGTGCAGAGGAGTTACCCATATGACGTGTAAAGACACATGGATGAGCAGGAAGCTTTTCTAGACATTGCTGTCTGTGGGGAGGAAAAGACTGTCTGTCAGCACGTTTAAAGACACTAAATGACACAAAAAATATTTAGATGAAAAGACCTGTAAGACACTAGACAAAATGCCTAGAGAACATTCCTCTTCATCATTTTAACGTGCACAGACCAAAGCCAGAAGTTTGTTTGAATTTGACATATGAGGCTGAAGGCTAGTGAAGCTCTGAGGCTCTCGCAGGCTCTTACCGTGGTCTCTGGAAAAGATCACCAATGTACTCAGCTGTCAAGAAGCATTGTTGTTGTCTCAGATCTGTTGCCAACAAAGTCCATTTAGGCTTTCCATTACCTTGTGGAAGATTATAAAAGCCTTTACAAAGACAGCCACAATTGCTAGAGAATATTCTTTTCAAAAACACAGCACGGAAACTTAGCCTTTGGGAAACTCATTTTATATTGAGATGTGATTTTTGCTGGTTAAAGAACAACTTTGGATTTTGGGGGTTAAAAGAACTTGAAGGAAAGCAACAAAGAAGAAATCAGGAAGAGAAAACTTTTCTCCCCAAAATATATTTCTTGACATGTTTTCAAATGCTGTGAGAAATCTGTGGCTGCTTGAAAACTAGTGTTTGTCAATACATAGTTTTCCTTTGCTCCTTGGAAATATGAGCAGGAGATTAAAATTCAGATCTCCAGAAAGCATCGGAATACACCTCTGAGGTAGCAGCTGCTCATTTTTATCTGATAGCAATACAGTGCATAAGATACATGGTTGAGGACTTCTCATCCTGCCCTGAAAAGGCAGCAACAGAGATATACGGTACCCAATTTAGGATGAGATGTTTGGACCGCTGTTTGGATAGCTCAGAGGGGTGTCTCCGGCTGCTGAAACCTTTTGAATGTGAGGCAGGTTTGGGAGTCTCACAGAAAGTTGACATTTTACAAAGGGCTAGTTTGTATTAGGCTCTCACAGGGTAATGCCCTTTTTCTCACTCTTGTGTGTGTAGCTCACATTTTCCCAGGCTCAATGAGAACAAATGGACAGAACTCCCCTTCCACCTTTATCCACCTCCGCTGAGTTGGTGGAGGGCAGTAATAATTTGCTGCTGCTATAGATCAAACACAAAGTAACACTAGCACTGTATAGGGATTTTAAAGAGGAAAGCAAGGAGCTGCACCACAGAAAGGGGACTTTGAGGAAGCACAGTCCATGGTGAAGTTGTTGGCTACAAATTTATGGTTTTTGTCTTGATTTGCATTTGCTTGTAGGGGGAGTGATCAGCAGTAAAGCACTGGGGGATAAGACAGTTTAGAATTAATATGGATAAATACATGACGTGGCATTGGTGCTAGACCTGAGCAGGAGTTTGTGGCAGAGGGCAAGGCTTTCTTGTCCGATAGCCATCTTTCAGACCAAGATACTGCAGACGTTTGTTCATGTTCAGCCCAGCTCCTGCTCTCACTGAAGTCAGCAGGAGCTCTGGAGCTGATTGAGCTGGCATCAGAATCTGGTCCCTCATTTAATTCCCTTCCTATATTGATAGAGAACCATGTTTATGTGCACACCATAGAGCATGAATATGTTGCTGTCCCTTGAGAAAAGAGACTCATTGAATAATCCTTTTTGTTTAGTATTATTAAGTGGACCATGGACCTTATTTTGCTTGTTTTGCTGCTATTCCTTTGGGACGAGTGAGGTGGCCTTGTTCACGCCACTGCCTTTCAACATGGTGAGCCAGATTTAAAGAAACATAAATCCACTTGAGAGGGAGAGGGTTACACGGCAGAGCTGAATAATGGGCTTTAATAGGCAAACCAAACAGTTAAATAAAAGATGCACACGGCATGCTAAAACTTAAGGAATGCATATTCAATGCAATGCATTATTAAATACAACGGTGAACATATGGGTGCCTACAATTAATGTATATAAATAGCTGATAAAATTGCTCAGTATTAGAAAGCTAGCGGCAAAAATGACCTCATATGTCAAGCAGACAAGCAGGCAGTTACCATTTTCTTTGTACACCTTACAGATGATAAATTAGTTTTATGGTCTGCATGGGGCCCTTATCACATTACAGCACCAAGTGTTTGCTAAAGAAAAAAATGCCTCAGCTGAAAATCGAACTGAAATTTGGAGTCCCTGTGGACCTCATTTTTTTAACGTAAAGAATTTTAACCTACTTCCTTTTGTGAAGATTTATTGCTCTAAAGAGAAATGTATATCTCTATCCTATGTGCTTTTATTACAACTTCTTCTCTTCCCTTCTTCTTCTTCATCTTTTTTCTCCCCCTGACATTAGATATAATATGAGTCTGCAATAGCGGATTCATTATTGATTGGGGGATTTATTGGTTACAGCAGAGGCAAGTGGTGAGCAGGGCTCCTGGGTTCTGCTTCTGTCTTTTCTACTGACCTTGGGTGAGATGGTTCAGCTCCCCGAGACTCAGTTTCTCCGCTTGCAAAACAAGGGCCAGCAGGCAGCTATGGTGAGGCAGAAACACCTGCCATTCCTGGAAGCCCAGGGGAAACCCAGGGACTGGGCTTTTGCTGCAAACAGAGGTGAAGAGGGACTCTGCTGGGAGGGCTGTGCCCTGGGACATAAGATGCTGTAGCTCACAGATTAGTTCTCCCCTTCCCACAGCACCCACCTCCAAATTGAGAGGGATGGCAAGATCTATTTGCCAGGAAATCCAGTGTTTTTACCTTTGCTGACCCTCTGCTTTTGACAGGTCTTTTCCTGCTTTCAGCAATCTCTGCTATCTTGGCACGTGTGGTGCCTTACGGTTTTATTTCCCAGGTATTGCAGCCCTTCTCTTGAGCTGAAGGGGTCCCTGAGGCCATGGGAGGGTGCTGCTGACCCCTCTCAAGCCTGATGCTGGACTTACCTTTTCTGTTTCACAGACAACCTACAGTTCCTGCCTCACCTTCTGCTTCAGAAACGTTATTGTCAGAGGTGGACTTTTAGCAAATATCTATTTCCCAGGTTTAACCATTTATTTCATGGCTACAACCCTTTAGAACAAACACAGCTTTCTGGTCCCCAGCCCTGGAAGAAGTATGCTGAGGTAAAGGCAACACCAGGAGTACTGCCCAGGTTCAGACCCTGGCCTGCACAGCACCACTGATGAACCTCCAAAGCATTTCACTGTACTATAACTCTGCCCATCAGCAATAAATATTTATTTTCACCTGAGTTGGTGTTTTGTCTTTTAATGAGATGGGTGGGTTCAGAAACTCAAAAGCAGAGTCTGTATATTTTTACTGTCATGTGCGTGCACCTAGTGTGTGCTTCAGGGACCACTGGTTTATGGAAATTTGGACATAGGTGGGATTGCATAATACCACTCTAATAGGGACGACCATCTCAGGGATTATGCTTAGCTGAAACACTGAGCAGACACTTTTTGGCTGAGTTTAGTTATTCAGGTGCACCTCTATTTCCCTGAGTTTCCCCCCACCAATGTAAATAATTAGCTACTTTGTGTTGTAGCTTTTTAAGACACTGTTTGATAAGAAAACACTGCTTAGGTTTAATCACTTACTTAAATCACTGAGAAAACATTAAGATTTAAGCATGTGCTTAACATTAAGCATAGAGTTAAGCACCTTTATGAATTAAATTAACATGTTCTTGTCATGTAATGAAGTTGAAAATACTTCTGAAAGTCCCCCTATAAAAATGAGTAACGTATTTCCCCACTGGCAAATCTCTACTAAAATGCCATACAATGAAAGAAGAATTTATAGCTGTAAACATGGTTTGCAAAGAGGGAGGCAACCTCCAAAATTTAGCAATTACATTTGTTAAGGTTTCTCTAAAGCCTAAACTCCCAATTAACAAGCAAATCATCATCAGACAGTCAGTGAATGGTAAATTCATTCTATTCAACATCTTTTCAGAAGTGGATTTTGTGCACTTATCTCCATGAAAACCCAGCAGGAAAGTTTTCCATGAGAGTGATCCTACATCTGCCTGTTTTTAATGACTGTAATGGCAAGCAATATTCTACAATTACTTTGGCGATCTCATTTCAAGCATGCAAATCATATTATTTAAGAGCCCAGAAAAAGCCATTTATTTCTTGGAACTGCCAGCTAACTTTGGTGGGGTGAGGAAATGCTGTGCTTGGATTTAAAAGCCCTGATGTCTTGTAACCTTCCACAGCGGAGTTGTAAAATTTGTCCAGCAAAGTCAGACAAGTAATCCTGAAAATGAGTCACAGAAAGAGAGAGAGGAGGAGGGGGAGGTTGTGTGTGTGTGTAACACAACAACAACAACAAAAAACAACACCAAATACTAAGAGTTCTCTTAGCTTAGATGATGAAAAGTTCATAACAAGTTCATCATATTAGATATCAGCTAATAGCAAAAGACACTGTAAACAAAGACATTCCAGAGAGATACCTGAGAAACTAGATCTCATTGTCACTGTGACCATTCTGAAAATCTGAAAATCTGATTAATGTCTGTTCTGTTTTTGTTGTGGACAAAGCTGATTTTTTTAAATCTTCACCCTGGAGCTGTTAGGTTTATATACTATTGTAGTTTTGCTATCTCACACATCAAGATGTTCTTAATATCTTACTGTCTGTCTCTTGTTGGTCCAGCTGTTTGTCTTTACTGTTCTTAGCATTCGTTTTTTCATGAGATGGTGAAGATGAGGGTGTTGTGCTAGTGAATCAAAGCCCGGCAGCTGGCAATAAATTTTGGTATCACACTACAACACAAACAAAATATAATTGCCTTAAGATGGACTGTTTTTGTTTCACATCTATTTATTTATTTGTCTGTTTGCTTGCCTGTGTTGTTAATTTAACCCATGTGGAGATGTAGTGAATGTTGTGACAAGATATATGCAACAAAAATGATCTAGCAAGATACAAGACAGCTTTCACCTCTGTTTGCCAATTCTGTCTAAGACGGCTAACTTCTGACAAAGAAGCAGGTGGCTTCTAATAACTGTGGCTATTTTGGCTTTTTGTTTTGTTTGTATGAAATCAACCTCAACCACTTTCTTTGCTCTTCCATCCCAGTTGTCCCTCCTATGCCCCATCTCCTAGTTGGTGAAGGGTGGCCAGAGGTTATAGAGGAAGCTCTAGCTGCAGTACTCCAGATCAAAGCTTGGAAGAACTTACCCTATAGTCAAGATTAAATAGCCACCTCACTTTACCACAGTTAAAGGAAAGAGGTTTTGTGGAAGGTTGTTAATATTCTCTGATTACCAGCTTCACAAGTGACAATTGATTTTAAGATGGCTAACCAGATTACCAAGCATGATTTCTCAAAGTGAGAGGAGATGTATTCCTTAACAGGAAATTAAGAAAAACCCTGAAGCGAGCTTAGAAAACCATGGAGAAACTCCTCCCTCTGCCATGTGCTTTCTTGAGTCTCATTTATTACCACTGGCCTCCCTTCAGAAAGGTTTGGGGTGACCAGTCCTCAGAAGATACACTACAGGAATTGTACCAGGTGTGAGGCCAAGGGAACTGTGTGTGTTTGAAAGTATTAAAGCTTTGCACGGATACCTTTTATTTCCTATTTGATGTGTTACTGGTCAAAATGAACGTTTTGTTCTCACTAACAAAGGTATTAGATCAAAATAAATCTGGGACTTTTCCACAGAAGCATACCAGATTGCTATATGAGATACCCATTAGTTTAACCTATTTAGAGTCCCAAGCTGTCAGCTTTCAGCTGTAGATCTCCATCCATAAGATATTTTGGCTTCTCATAGCCCTTGAAATCAGTGGCGTTTAAGCTCTTTGATATTTTTATAGGTCTGAAACATATACCAATGAATCATTTTATATAGGGTTGTTTAGTGTCTGAGCACAAGTGATTAAAATACTGCATCCCTTGCAGAGCTTGGATTGTGTATTATTCACCCCAATGCTGGAGACTTCAAGTCTACTTGTCAGTTTCATCTTCAGAGCTTGGCGGCTGTGCTTCAATGACACACTTACAGCCAATGGCCTTGGTTTTGGTTGGATTGAGGGTTGCACAGGTTTGGGAAAAGTGCTGTTCCTTATTATATATATAATAAATAGTATGCAGGGTGCTTCAGAAACCAATTAAGGACACAGATCTTACCCTGAAGAGTTTATGATTTGAATGGATGTATAACATGATGAACGAACACAACAGAAACAGAAGGATGAAAGAAAAATATAGGGTCAAGCATCACTAGAAAAATCTGTGTAGTTTCATTGATGAATTACACATATATTTACTGGTTCTATTTCAAGTGTTACGGTGTGTAATTGGTATTACATGTACGTATACATGAAAGATGACCTACAGATAAGATTACTAGAACTCAGTTGCTGTTGTTGATGCAGCAAAACTGTTTCTTGTTATATATACACTTATATATATAATCAAATCCTTAAAGTCATTAAATATTCTTTTGGGAAGATTTAGTCCCCTGAGTGACTGGCATCTGACATGCTCTCAGTGGCATATCTGACTATCTTGGATGACACTCAGTATAACTAGCTTTTTGAGAAATGGGTGTGCCAAAGTTTTAACTCAAAAATTACTTCTGCTGAATGTGAATCAATAACTCTGTTCTTTCATTAGTCACTCACATTTGAGTCCATGACACTTGGTCTGTTTGACCTTTTTTATCCCACATTGCAGTTCATGGTAAAGAAAGCAATCGACAACTGAACAGCATCAATAATTGCAATCCATGTATCTACCAGAGATAAATGCCCGAAGTTATGATTTCAGCTATGATCTCAGCTATGATTTCAGTTATGATTTCATGCCATTAACCTATAACTAGTTTTGATTATTAATTTCGTAAGTGATAGTTCTTTAATTAACTAAACCAATTATAGATTATTTTCAATTTGAAGGGCTCAGGAAATCTCTTAATGAACCTAAACACTTCCCGGGGAGGGGAGAAATCATATTTCTGCAAAGAGCTTTTCCCTGTTCCTGGGATATTTCCATTTATCCTCTTAATACTTACAAGTCGATTTTTTCCAGGGGAATGCCAGCAAAGGGCACCAGGTATCAAGTCAAAGTAAGGAGATACAGAATAATAGGAAAATGACCACAGACTGTTGTTGGGTTAAGGTGGAGCATGGCGGGAAAGGAACAAGATGTGTGACTGTGTGAAAAAGCTTGATCAGATGAGATTTTTGGTTCAACACCCAGAGTTAATTCATATAAGAATTAGGAGTGTGGACATTAAAGGGATAAAACTTTTACATGGGTAATATACCTTTTTCTTTCATCGGTTGTTTTCCCAGGCTGTCAGCGATGATCTGAATCTGAGAATAAGCTCGCAGTGCCACAGATACTGGAGTGGGCAATAAATACATCACCAGTCCACCCTGCAGACATAAACTTCTGACAGAACTTTATCATATAATACAGCCGTCTTCCCTACCTGATGGCATTTGCTGCAATTTTCTAGGTTCACCACTGTCAACCACGTAGATGAATTGCTGTATATAAATCCATACATAGAATCTGCCCATACGCAAAGTTTATGTTGCTGAGCATTAAATTACATCTAAAGCATTTTGCATGTTTCTGCTGCAGAGAGAGACATGTCTGCCATTGTGTGGATCTGGGATAGCTTGGAAGCAGCTGTCAGATACAACATGTGTATCCATGGCAATTTGAAGTTTGGTGTGGGCTGTAAAACTCCCCAGAGAAGGGAAAAGTGGGGGAAATAAATACTCTGACAGCAGTGCAGCTGAGCTTTGACGTGCAGAGCTACATGGGTAGATAAATCAAAACTAACTCAAGGTGGCTGCATGAGTTATATTTGGACTTTTGACTGCAGTAAAACCATTTTCATTGGAACGATATCTAAAATATCGTGATGTAGTGTAAATAAAAGTATCTAGCCTAAGTGGAAGGTAGTTTTGAAGATTTTAAGGAGCGTCTGTCATTGGAACAAATACATAAAATAAGAATATACAAATGTACCAACCAGCCTGGAAACAGAAACCGACAGTAAGTTTTTCTGATCTCCCATCTTAACTGTAATTTAAGAAGACAAGAAAAATTTCTGCTTCTATTTGTCTTTGCGAGTAGACAGTCTAAGGTGAGAAACCTGAGCTGCATTTCCCTGAGTACAAGGTGATCATGCTTGGTCTGTCTATCTACCTGCCTATCTAGCTATCTCTCTAATCATGTAAAGCCACAGGATGAACTAATAGCAGCTTTCCCAGATGAAAACAAGTGTTTTATCTTTTTACATTTTCTGAAGCAGGCCAGCATTTCATCATTGTGCTGTGTTCAGTTGTTATGTTACATTGTTTAATGTAATAGAATGACATGACACCAGTACAGCAGATACATCAGAATTATGAACGCTGGAAAGAGACAGTGATAAAGTGTTTCGAGATACATGCAGTCCTGATAGTGCTATAAGTTTCTGCAATTGATTAAAGACATTTCCCCTGTGCCACCTCATTATTACACATCAAAGGGGAAAAACAAGGGCAAGCTGGATAGTAAATAAATAAATAAATAAATGTTGCTCTATCTGTACAGAAGAAATCTCCCAGATATGTTAAATTAATTTGTACATTCAAGCATAAGTAAGCATGAGAGAGCCTAAAATAGGTTTGGAGGGCAAAAAACTTTGTTGGTTGTCTTGTTGATTGACACTTCTGGAAGAGAGATTATGGAAAAACATCTGAGCAAGTAGGAAAATGACGAACTCAAAATTGCTGTAGAGATCAAAGTACTTTCCTATAGCTGCAAGAATGACAGAGATGCTGATCATCCAGAATGGCTGTTAGGGTAGATCTGAGTCCTACTGTTGGGTTGACATCAAAAGATGCTTCTCCACAATTTAAAACAGCTCAAGTATAGCATTTAATGTTCACTGGCAATTAAGATCAGTTTGATCTGGGATGTTTGACAATCAGTTTATTTCCAGATTTCTAGAAGGAAAATGAAAGTTTAGAAATCCTGCTCATCCGGGGGTACATGAATCTGTGAGACACTCAAAACACTTCATTTAAAAATATTCACTGTATTCCATTATAGAAACTCATGAACAAAGGTCTTATATGGGAGGGCTTTGATTTGACCTGATAACGAATGTCACTGTTCAGAGCTCATGCCAAATATCCCCAAACCTTCACTGGTTAGTTTTTAATAGAGATTGAGAAAATCTGTGGAAACCATGAGGATAAAATAAAGGCTGGTTTATTCACTGATCCAGTGCAACACTATAGTGTTTAATCAAGGAACTGCCAGGAGATGCCAGATAAATTCAGAGGTCAGGTGTGATAACTGCAGGAAAAAATGCTCAGTACAATATATTTTGTGTTCTGTAACAAATGACTTTCTTACAGATGAAACTCAGAAAGTATCAGAAGAGTAATAATCCCTATTGTACAGATGATGAATAATAAGGGAGAAAAACAAAGAGACAAGATCACAGGAGGAATCTGAATTGATTATCTGAGAAAGGAACTTGCAAAATTTGGGGTTAATGCCCATGTTTTAGTAGTTAGTTACTCTCTTTCCTTCCTCTATTATCCTCTAAATATCCCATAACATATTTTCCCCTTTGAAAGGAGAAGTTTATCCATTATCAAATAAATCTTTCAATGAAAAGCTGCTGAGAAACCTGTAAAATTGAACTGCCATTTATGCCATTGTGAGGAAGACTTAAAAAGTGTTGGCATAAGTAAACGCAGATCTGGGTAGTTTTCCTTGAAATTCCAATGAACCATTTTGTGGCCTTCAGGTTCAGAAATGGTGGTCTCTGTAAACTGAGGTGCTTGTGACAGTCTCTGCAAGAGATAAAACAAACAAACAAACAGAAGACGAGCTTACATCTGAAAGTAAACTACTCACCAGGCATCAACATTTCTGAGCAGGGTGAAAAACCCTCAGGTCAATCAGTCTTATGTAAAAATGTGTTACCATTCCCCCTTCTAGTCATGCTTGGGGACTAGTAGGGGAACATATGCCTGCAGGAATATTCATCTGTCACTTTTTCCCAGTCATTTAACCTACTTTTATAGGAAGAAAAACTCATTTTACAAGTGTTTGGAACCTTAGAACTTCTCTCCCATTTTCAAGCCATCAGCATTTTTTTAGCAATGACTCATTCAGGTCATATGTTGTAGCTGAGGTTCTTGTTTAAGCTTGCAAGCATCACAGCAGTGGAAAGTGTTTCTAATACAAAATCTGTGTGAGTCGTCTTCATGACGTTTCTTCTTTTCCTCTCCAGGGGCAGGGCAGGAAGACACCCAAGTTGAAGATCTAGGTAAGAAAGACCCCAAAGTTTGTGTCAGACTATACTGTCAGAAGAATTTTCATGTACTTCAAAATATAGAAAAATAAAAGTCTTAGCAAATAAGATATTAACACTACTGAATGACCTTCATTATAAGGCAGGACAAGACCTGAAACAACACTTTGTTCATGACTCATGATCAATAAAGACAGGTCATTGAAAGTGCCAACTCAAGAAAATGATTTTCCCAATCATAATCAGATAAGCCCTGAGGAATAAGAGTAGATTCATAAAGTGTTTGCAGAAATAGCCAATGGGGAGCCTTCTATCTATTGGCAAGACCCTTATTGACGTCACTGAGAGCATGATAGAGCCCAGGATGCAGCAGATGAGGCATTAGGGATACACAAATACCACATAAAAATACCACAGGCATTTTTCTTTTCAGCATTAATAACAAATGTCAACAGTTAAGTGCTGCTTCTAAGTATGAAACCATTATATCCAGCCAGTGGATAATCTCTCAAGACTTCCCAGCAGCCATTTATAGCTTTCTGATAAGGTAGAATATTTGTTTTGTTAGCTTTCCCCAGCCTCTTTTTCTTCAAAACAGCAGTTTTATTTCTGAAAGCAAAAAGATGGGCAAAGGTGAACAGCTGATTTCATGGCAAGGTAGATGCAAAGAATAGGATACCAATAAGGGATAAGGAGCACCTTGATTTAGTTGTCGTCTTTGTAATAGATTATTTATGACAATATTCACACAGATACATAACCATTTTGTGATTCACATCCTAATTATCCTTGTGTCAGAAGAACCTTAGATAGTTAGAGCTGGGAAGAGACATTGGCCAAAGGAAAGGATCCCCCCTGCATAAGAAGTAGAGTTTGTGTACTCAGACATGGTATGTGGCCACACTTCAGCTGTTATGGTTCACCTTTTGTAGTGTTTCAGATCCATCCCAATCTTTTCTGGTAGCTTTAGTTAAGCTGTAGAATTTTGTATAGGGATGTCTGGAGTGTGAGCATATTTTTCTTCCAACTGATGATGGTGTGGGAGTGGTAGCTTGCTAAAAGGAGAGTCTCAAACAGTGGTAATAATTCAAATTACTTTAGAAAGATTTTCCACAGCTTTTCTGGCTACAGCTCAGCTTCTCATAAGCGTTTGGGAGCCCAGTTGCCAGTGATTACCCAAAGCTTTGTGAAATCTGAACAAGTCCTTCAGAAAATTTGGGTCTTACTCTCATTTTGCCTAAATTCACCATCTGTGAAGCAGGAATAACGATGCTGTGAAAATGAACACAATAAAGACTGTGACAAGCTCAGTGCCGTAGAAATACAGACCCTCTAAATACCTCTGAGAGAATTCCACTTCTGGTGCCTTAACCATCAATCGAGGCCTGAGTTAACCACCCTTCCTTCCTGTTTTGAAGTCTGGCAATTTCACCGCATGAAGCTAGGCTCTTGGCAGCCCCACAGAGATTTTCTTCTCGCTTTCTGGTGCTGTTTTGTTCTATGAATTGTTTGCACTTCAGGAACAGGAGGATGAATTGGTCTCTGTGGAGCATTGATGCCATTTCAGACTGAATAGGCTGGGGGACAGCTAACCCACATGGCAGAATAAAATACAAAGAAGGCTTTATCAGTGTTCCTCTCCCCTGTTAACCTTTTAAATGCCTCTTTGTGAAGAACTCATTGTGTGCTCTTCAAAATTAAATCAGAGATGAGGAGAGGGCAGTGTAAATTCTAGCAGGTGGAAGGGTCACAAAACAGCCAGTCTTAGCTATGCAAACTTTATTCGTATTGGGAACATATACTTGGGAATTCACTTTTGCTCTTCACCCTACTGCTTATGAGGTTGAGAAACAGAGCCCTATCTTTATACATATGGGTATGGATGACTGCTGAATTTTCATGTTTGCTATACTCTGGCAGGTCCTTTTTGTGTGACATCCCAAATAGAAGATATTTTGCCTTCATAACTCATTCTAGTTTTACCAGTTTTATTTACTGACTTACCTTCCCACCCTTCATATTGGTGAAAGTCAGTTCTTGAATCTTTGGCAATGCGAAAAATCCAGTCTTCTCTGTTACCTTAAAAAAAAATACCCATATTTATGTCTTTTGCAACATATTCATCTTTCTGCCTCAGGCTTCTTACCACTGAAGTTTCAGAGAACCAGGCACGTCCTGTCTAGAGAGGAAAAGACTAAAGGGAGTCATGATAAATGTCCATAAACACATAAAGGAATGTCCCTGAAAAAGGAGAGGAACCAATTACCTTCATTAGTCAATGAGGAAAAAAAAAAAAAAAAGGATTGATAAGCTCTGTATGAAGCACTGAATATTTAGGTTGACTGTTATGCAAAACTTCATAACTTCATAACATTTAAGGCAATGAAGCAAGTCACCCAAGGGAGGTAGTCAGATCACCTTCACTGGAGATAGTCAAGGGAAGGTTTGACACTCATCCATCAGAGAAGTGTTAAGAGATAATTAACTTGCCCCAGGCAAAACGATGGACTACATAATTCACTAGTGCTCCTGTTGAACCCAGCAGATTCTATATTTTTCCTTCTTAATTGGAAAGATATAGGGGTGTGTGTATGCATGTGTGTGTAAGCAACTGGTTTATATAAGTGCATGCATGTACTTGTGTGGTTGTACCAACTTCCTATTGGTTTGCTTTTTCTATGGAACAACTAGCCTAAAGATCTGTATTAAGAAGGGATGTTTCTCTCCTTGGATTTTTTTCCCCCCTCATTTTGACAGGTTTACTTTGAATCACTTCAGCAGTTTTTCAGATGTTTGTGTGCAGTGTTGTGAAGCAGACAAGTACTAGTGGCTGCTAGTCTTAATTTTCCCCCTTGATTGGATCTGTTTTGCTGAAATTTAACCTTTAAAATACACATCTAGACACAAAGAGTTATCTGCTCACCTGCCTTGACTCCTCAGTGCCACCTGCAGACTGGGTGAGCACCTCCAGAAGGTGCTTTTATCTCATCCCCACAAATGGGGTAAAAAACAGTGTGTCTCTGGAACTGCCTCTCTCTTTCCACTGGTTTTATAGGGAGCCCAGGTAAATCTTACATTATTAGATATCTAAAGATTAGACTATTAGGCATCTAAAATTAGTCATTGTGAGTCCTGCCCTTTGCAGCCCTGCACGATCTGTTTTCCCATGCCTCTGCTTCCCTGGCGATAAAGCAGGGTAATGGCAACAGCGAGGTACCTAGTGCTGTGCATGTTGCCTATTACAAGTATCATGATTGTCTCAGTGTTACTTTGTGCTTCTCCATCTGTTTGCAGCCTCCATCTGTTGCCTCTCCTCTTGCTTTCAGGTAAGTTTAAAGACTTAGATAAACCTAAGGGTTAGGTTGTAAGTTGTCTCTGGCAACGGACCCTTTTTTTCCTTGCTGCGTTTACATTGCTTACTGCAGTAGGACTCTGATGTTTGACCGTGGCCTATATATGCTACAGCAATACAAGTGATGATAATAATAATAATAGTAGATTTCCTTGATCTTGCAGTCTGTGGTCCAAGAAATGCCGCTATGACATAAATCATACACTATCTCATTTTGATTCCTGATAATCACAGGGTACTGCAAGGACATCTTGGGGAGTAAGTTTGCAAAGCTCTTTGAAATCTGTTGGATAGGCAAAGAATAACTTCGATATTCATACACTGGGTCAAATCCTGAGCTGCGGTAAGCACTGTCACTTCTTTTGGCAGCTCAGGCTAAGCACTCCTTACCAGCTGAGACTGCAATGCAAGAGTTCATTCCTTGTTAAATGTGCAAACCAAGAGTAATGCTACTTGAAGATTCTGCTCTGAAAGGCAATTAAAACTTTGCAGAGTGAAGCTTTATGGACAACATGGGAAGGAGACTGCTACCTCCTTTACCTTGATCTTTACAACCTTAATAACACCTACCACACTGAGGGAGCTGTGTGGTCTTTGAAAGCAAGGTGTGTTTTTTCAGTGTGTGTGTAGGCAGCAAGAAAGATCATTGCTTGGCCTCACAGCTCAGAGGAAGAGACCAAATGCAAAGTAATTGTATACAGTAAATCAGATCTGAATGGGGTCATCAGCAAATGGACAGATGGAGAAAGATTTTCTGCCCTCTCATCCAGTTACTGCTACTCAGCGTGTCACTAACTTGCTCTCCCTCTAGGGCAGCAACCTTCCCAAATTCTCTGAATATCCAAGGCCACTGTTACATTGTAGATGAGATAATTAAGCATTTCTCTTAGCCAGTGTTGTTCCTTACTTCCTAACATACTTTTATGGTTATGTCCCACTGCTAGAGTTAAGTGTAGACCTGGTCTAGCTGCGTAACAATAATGGGTGAAGATGTTGGTTCTTCAGTTTCATTCTAAAGTATCCTCAGGGTATGTTATGGAATGACAAAGCTCATCCAAATTTACTAGACTGAGTGAAACCCTTTATTCTTCACAGCTTCCGATGAGTCAGAGCAAAATATATTGGAACCCACACAACCATCTCACCACTTTTCCCATGACCCTTTGTCACCATAGATTTTCCTGGTTGTTACTCCATACAGCAGTTTATATGTATATATATAAAATAAAAGTAAAAACAAAACCTTAATATATTTCCATGCATCTGGTAGCTCCCATTGGCTTCCAAAGCAAAAAAGACACCATGCGCCCCCCTCCCCAGCACACATACAAGATGGTGTCTTTGTAAAACAGTCTACAGCAATTGCTTAAAGTGTGGTCCTCCAGTTGTGCTAAACCACAAAACAGTCTACAGCAATTGCCTAAAGTGTGGTCCTCCAGTTGTGCTAAACCACAGGTTACCTTGGATTGCTAGCAGTCTCCTGTCCCCTTCAGACTAGACACCTTGCATTTCTCACTTGCAGGTTATATACTTCAAAAATGCAGAAATAACTGATCCCAAGTCTCTGAGATGGGCCACTGGGTGTCCCACAATAGGAATCAGCCCTGGATGAGTGACAAGTTTAAGACACTATTGGTATCCATACTCTGATTTTCCAGCTATTTCATTTTTATGTTAACACATTCTTTCACTGGTAGGCAAAAATAAACCCCCAAAACAACAACAAAAAACTTGATGCTAACTATACTACACGAAATGGAGGCTGTTAATTTGCCTAGTTAGGAAAACAGACCATAACTTTTATTTTACTAGGGCTATCATCTTACAAATACTTAAGCATGTGCTTAACTTTAAACCTGTGAGGCCTTTTTGAAGACAATGTAGCTATTTACATACTTCAGCCCATTGTTTAGTCTTCATAGGATTAGCGCTGACATTAGCAGCCTTAACTTTCTGTGTCGTTTCCTAGTTTTGCATAACAATAACGGTAACTTTCTGTCTGATGTGATTTACACAACCCATCATTTGCCTTTGTCTAGGAAGCTATAAATCAATACTTTTTTTTTCTTACTTTTTTTTTTTTTTCTACTTTTTTTTTTTTCTCCCCAAACTGATCTTCAGTCTGATTCTCTGGGCTGTAACTGTGATTATGCCTGTTCCCTCTGTTTTCCCTCCAGGTTTTCTTGGATGGCTTCCACCAGCAAAACACTTCTCATCTAACTGGGACAATGAACTTTATCTTTTTTTTTTTTTTTTTTTCCCTGCCAAACTTTCTTTAACGATCTCTCTTATAGTTAGAGACTGCAATTTCATTTAATTACTTGAAACCATCTAAAATAAACAATTTTAAACCAACAGAACAAAGAGCCATTTATTTTGCTGGTGCCCTCTCCCCATTATCCTCCCATTCTTACTGCTAACGGTATTGAGAGATTAAACTTCATCCTACAGGCAGTGACCTACTACCCCGTTTCATTTTAATTTTTCATATCCCCCTTCCCCCATTTTGGCTGGCAGTCCCCCCAGGTTACACATTACATCAAAGTATACATCATTTGCTCTTACTTCTTTCTGCATGCTGCCTCTAGGCTAGGAAATTTGCAGAATGCTGCTGTTGCTGCTGAGAACTAGCCATTTTCCTTTAGTCAAATGTTTTTTAACTTGAAAATGTCAATACAGAGACAAGTCATAAGATCAACTCATAAATATTCACAGGCTGCTTCTTTTGTTTTGTTTTGTTTCTCTCCCCAAGTCACCGTGTTATCCAGGGTAGTGCTTTACTGGATACTTTGCGCTTATTCCTGAGTAGTCTTTCTCTCATTAGTGCTTAAAGAGGTACCAAGAGTTAAATTTTTCATTAGCAATTCTTGTACTATGTAATATCCTGCATGTACTAGATACACAGGGATATTTCCCTTCTGGAAAAATCCTATAGGGCTTTGTAGAAAATTACAAACTCTCTCGTAGAATATTTTTAACCACCTCGTAAAATCGAATATACAATGAAATATACTCCTATGAGATGGTTCAAAGAAACCTGTGGAGAAGAAATAATTCTCTAATAAATCCTGTAACTCTTTTTTTTTTTTTTTTTTTTTTTTTTTTTGAGCACTGCTAGTTCCACCCCTCTACATGTCCATAGGCTCCTCTGAAAAGGGCATGGAGATCAAGCCAAAAGCATGCTCTGTCATTTCTGTCTATGGACTGGTATAAAATAAGATTCTCCCACTGTCTCTAATCCCCCAGTGGCTTGACATTACTATCCTGTCAGTTCTTTTCTTTAGCAAACTTGCTTAAAATGAATTCTCTCTGCTTCCATTCTTTGGTGGTGGAAGTCACCACAGATTCACTGAGTTGGGGGAATCTACCACCAAATTTTGAACCCTTGGCATTTGTGTTCGTGCACACCTGAAACAAACCTGGAGTCACAAGTCCAAGACTTCACCATGGGAGCACTCCCATGCTTAAGCACAAGATGCATGAGGGTGTATCAAGCTGAGTCAAAACTGGGGCAGATGTAATGAGAGGGTCAGCACAAGAAGAGCCAGATCCCTGACAGTGTGCCGAAGTGAAGAGTGAAAAGTTTTAACGCATTTTAGCACAAATGGCAAATTCCAAGTCACATACAGCCTACCTATAAAGAGAACTGTAATGAACAACAGCATAGCAACATTTGCAATTTGTTTAGGTGACATCACAGGATCTCTCGTTAAGATATTTTTATTGACAAACAATCATTCTTTTAAGGATAAATTTGTGCTGGGATTGGAGGTGTGAGAGGAATGGAGCCCATTCTAACATCTGCTCTGTCATTATCCTATGCCTCTGTTTCCCCAAGCAATATTTCTATGCAATTTTGTAAATATCTATAGCTGAAAATTTAACTGTGAAAATTTAAGGCTAAATGGAAAATGTTTGATTTGCATGGGGTGGGCATGAGAACTTCTGTGACCCTGTTTGAGGCAAAGTGCAAGCAGCATGTTTATGGTTAATAAGTATATAAGGTATATATAAGTAATAATGTAAGTATATAATATATATAATATATATAATATATATAATATATATATTATTATATATAATAATATATATAATAAGTATATAATATAATATAATATATAAGTAATAATAAGTATATATAAGGTATATATTTCTGAGTAAAAACAATGATGTGATCTCACCAGCTGGTTGATTTAATATAAATATACAAATGCAGAAACAGTTTATTAAACAGCTTGGAAATCATCAACTTCATTATTGTAATAGAGCAAATACAGTATCTTGATTTTCAATAAATGGAACAATCTACCGTATGCCGAGTCACTTGCTGTCTGTTACTATATTCTATTAAAAAGAAAATAATGATTCTAACAGAATGTCGTGTAGCCACTCCACGAATTAATAGAATTAGTGCAACAGCCATAAAACAGAATATAAATATTCTAATGAATTATCAATTAAAATCTCATAGCAATAAAGGTAAACTACATCAAATAAGTGAACAGAAATTATAGACTATTTCCCAAATTCTTGTATTAGTCTTCATCTTGAGCCTGGAATGAAAATTCTTGAGAGTAACAAGTATATAATTACTTGACATTTTTCTTCTTCAAGTCGTCTTAGGAAAACAAATTACATGATGTAAGTGCAGCTCTTTGGATTCGCAAACTGCTGGCATAATGAAGAAAACCCTGTGTAGTTATTATGCATTGAGCATTCATTGATGTTAATTTTTGCTCAAAAGATTGAAGCATAGATCATTTCTCAGTTTCTAATATGAGTCTGCTGAAGTTTCATTCCCATTAGATTTAATTTGTCCCTCTTGTAAGAAGAAAAGATTAGTTAATTCGCCTGGTTTGGCTGGACTTTTCTCTTCTCCTGGCAGCCATCTAAAGCAAAATATCATCTGTACAAAAATCAACTTCTTCCATAAGGCAGTTATGGTAATTAGCTACAAGCACTGTAGAGCTGAAAGAATGTCACATGAGGCAGAGGGGTCCTTTGGGGTCATATGAAGGGTTGAGGAAAGGAAACCAAGAAAGGAAAAATATCAAAGAGAAAAATTCCTAATCTTTATTAGTCTCTAGAATCATATTTGTATATAATTTAAACGTGGATAGTGAAATAGACAGGGATAACTGTATTTGTAGGTACTGGGCAGCATAAACTAATAAAGATTTATATTTTTAGTTCCTCTCATATTCTTCCATATTCTGAAGATACTCCAGTTGCATACATAATAATATTACTTGTCCCTATTTTCTATCTGGAAAGGTACCAGTACAGCATTTACCATGTGACAACATTTTTCAGAAAGGTTTGTCTGCTGTCATAGTAGAAAGAAAATAGTAAGGCTGCAGCATTTTTATTTCTCCAGAGTATCCAGAAAAAAAAAAAAAAAGCTACTTAAGTGTATTTTCACTTTTTCACAATATTTAAGTATTTCCAATGGAAATAACTCTAGAAAACATGGATACTTTTCTGGTTCAATCTTAAGTAGTACTGTCTGTCTTGGAAAAATCATTTTCCTTTTCTGAACTTCCATTTCCTTTCCTATTCCTTTTGTTTTCAATCCATTTTGATTGCAGTGTTTCTCTAACTACTTTAAGGTACATAAAGTGAGTCAAACATGTAGGGTTTTTCTTCATGTCAGTGATATCATAACAATCCTAGCAGAGGTTTAAAGACATAATGGTTCTGTCCCCTCAGAAGCACCTTACAGGTGTTTCATGGATAACTGTCAATAGAAAAGAGCTTTTTTTTTTTTTTTTGAATGGGAGAATGTAAAAATAACACTATTATGTAAAATATATATAAAATATATTGTTTAGATTTTTTTTTTTGGGGGGGGAGGGGAAGAAATAAAGAGTTAAAAAAGAGGCAGCATTACAGTGAAGAAGAGATACTTAGAAATACTTAGGTTTGTTTTTCCAGATTGTTATACTAAATGTACTAAATGTTTTTCAAATCCTGAATTGAAAGGATTTTTTTTTTCTTCTACAAAAGTGCTCTAGTTTTCCAAACCCATAAATTTCAGTGCCTACTTAATCACTCTTGTCTTTTTTTATGCAGTTCTAAGATTCCCCTAGGAATTCCCCTGTCTCCTTTACCAATTTGAGCCACCAGAAGGAGATATTATTAACGCATACTACACTTGCGGTAATCTTTACTTAACTATCTACTTACAAAGGGCATCCCTCAATGCCTATTTAGTTAAATTTCTGAAAGTTATTTGGAAGATGGGTGGAGAGTAGATGAGGTCAGGAAATCTATTTCCTTAACAAACTTTAAACACTCCTTTCCAGTCTTTTCAGAACAAATTAACAATAGACAAATAGGTTGTGAATAACCCTTACCTTATATTATCATGATGGGAGTTTTGCTTTGTGTTTGCTTGCCTAATATTTCTGAGTATTTCTGAAAATTAGGAATTGATGATCCTGACCACATATAATATGATACATATTATACAACATGACCCAGGACGCTTTCTTACAGCTCTGATCCTGCACCATTTAACACCCTGGACAATTCCTGATTCCAGGGTTATTTATTTTATTTTTATTTTGTTTTGTTTTATTTTGTTTTGTTTTATTTTGTTTTGTTTTATTTTATTTTGTTTTATTTTATTTTATTTTATTTTATTTTATTTTATTTTATTTTATTTCTCTAAGTTTTGCTGCCTGATCTAGTAGTTTATGCCATGTATAGAGAGGAAATACATGAAACCCACCAAATTTATTCTCACAAGCATAACCTCCCCTTCCCTCTCTTTTCCTCTCAATCTGTGTATCACGTAACTCCCCCCAAGAACAAAGGTAATGGATGCAGTTCTCCCAACTAACATGCCTCAATTTTGTGCACAACTTCCATGTGCAGTCAATGGAGAGAAAGAGCTTCTTTCAAATACCCAGAGGGAGAAATGCTGTCAGACTTATTTAGTGCCTAAACGTAAGCACAACGTAGCAGAAAGCTAGTTGGCTCAGTCAGATACCCTAGGTTGCATCCTATGTTCTCCGGTACGGTTTGGTAGCCAGTCCCAATCTTTCAGTTTTCTGCCAGGCACCAACCCGAAATTTGGCTATGGGCATGATACTTAAACTATCCTTGCCTCTGTTCTACCATCAACAAAATGAGATCTTCCTTCTCTGGGGGAACTGTGAGAATTAATTAGCTTGTGTTTGCCAGAACTTCTGAAGTGCTAAGCAAATGCTGATTAGAATAATTTTACAGGCTTCAGAGGACCGCATATCTCAAGGGATCATGTGGAGAACTCTCGATGGGGAAGTAATGCCGCACACTCAAAAATGAATTTGCAAGATTTTAGTCTATGTTTCACTTGAGTGGATTCATATTTTAAAAATCTTATGGCTCTATTCTTCCTAACCCTGCATACTTCATATCGACTTGTGTTTAATCTTGCATGCAGAGGGTGAAGAAATTGTCTATAAAGCAGTCCTTCCTCACACCCCTAAGGAATAATCTATGCTTATCACTATAGCATGTAACTGCAAAGACCAAAATAGCCTTGCAAAGAAATGAATGTTAAGACTTCCCATGGGGAGTTGAAATGGGGAACAGCAAAGTCTTGACCAGAGCACAGGGGGTTATGGACGTGGCAACCTATGAAAGGGCAGAGCAGCTACTTTTGCCCGAAGTGGTTTTTGCAGAGCTAGGCTGGCCTCAGGGAGTGTCTCAGTTGCTCAGCATTTCCTTCTGCTTCCCTCAGGCTTCTCTGCTTGTACAGTCCCAACAAAGGAAGACTTATTAGATCAAGCTACGGAGCTGTGCCATTATGGGGCTCTGGGCAGGAGCTGGGTTTCCTCTGGCAAAGGCAGCCAGGGAGAGAGGGGCTGAGCCTCTCTGTGTGCACCAGCCTGGCTCTGCCCCATGCACTCTGCAGCTTTGGAAAGCAGTGGCAGGAACCGACAGAATCAGCTGCCACAAGCACAAATTCTGGGAACATTAACTACTCAGTGACTGCTTTGTTTTCCTCTTTCTTTTTCTTCTCTCTCTCTCTTTTAAAATCTCCTCTTACATAAAACTACACCATAATAGGCTTTTTAAAATTACTTTCATTTGATCAGCAGATTTTTATTTATATTACTCTTCTCAGACACCTCCGTATTCTGTATTTAGCCTGGTTCTTCATCCTTCTAAAGGGCAAGGTTTGGAAAGTCAGAGGTTTTGAGTCATTGACCACTATGCGATTATCTTGCTGTCCTGGTTTCAGTTAGGACAGAGTTAATTTTCCTCCTAGTAGCTGGTAGGGTGCTGTGTTTTGGATTAGGATGAGAAGAGCGCTGATAACATGCTGATGTTTTAATTGTCGTAGAGCAGTGCTTACACCAAGTCAAGGACTTTTCAGCTTCTCTCTCTGTCCTGCTAGCGAGCAGGCTAGGGTGCAGCAGGAGCTGGGAGGGGACAGACCCAGGACAGCTGACCCAAACTGGCTAAAGGGGTATTCCATACCATCTGACGTCATGCTGAACAATATATAGGGGTGGCTAGCCGGGGTGGGGGGGCTGGCTGCTCGGGGATAGGCTGGGCATCGGTCAACGGGTGGTGAGCAACTGCATTGTGCATCACTTGTTTCGTACACATTATTATTATTATTATTATTATTATTATTATTAATTTTCCTGTCTTAATAAACTGTCTTTATCTCAACTCACAGGCTTCACTTTCCCTTTTCTCTCCCCCATCCCAGAGAGGGAGGGGGGAGGGTGAGCGAACGGCTGTGTGGTGTTTGGCTGCCAGCCGGGCTAAACCACAACACTTGCCAAGTCAGATTTCCCTTGACATGAGTAAGGAACCAGAGCTCACTCTTATAAATTAATTTATGCACATCTTCATAGAATATCCTGAGTTGGACGGGACCCACAAGGATCATCCAGTCCAACTCGTGTTTTAAAACATGCCTATTGCATCCATTCATTAAAATAATGTTACCAAGGGCTGTTGAATCTAGCTTGCCTAACTCATGTCGACCCTCTCCTCAGTCCAGAGGCAAGATTCAAATATGAGATACAGGAGAGACAGAATCAGTTCCAGGTTCTGCCATCATCAACCAGCTGTAGGTTTGCTGTCCCTTAATCTCTCTCTGCCTTGATCTCTGATTTGAAAAATACTTTCCTTCCTCACAGAGGTACTGTTTAAGTCAAAAGAACACTCTGAAAGTGTTAAGATGCTCTAGAACCTTAGTGTGTGTTTGTGTGTGCGTGCATGTGTAGGTTCTGCTTATTAGATATTTTGCTAAGCAATATTTCTCTCTTTTTTTTTTTCCCCTCAAATATAATAACTAGCTAATAGCAAAAGTGACTAAAACAAGGTAAATGCCACTTCTTTTTCAAAACAAAACAAAACAAAACAGAACAAAGCAAAACAACTCCCTTTTCAAGACAATTAAAGCTGTATGCATGAACCCAGCCCAAAACTCACTGAGATGAATGGACATCTTTCTACTTGTCTACTTGTTCAGGATCAAAATCTGGTGAAAAAAAAAAAAAAAAAAAAAGAAAAAATGTCATAAGGACTACATACTTATTTGCAGCTCTTTAGTAGCCCTTCATTGATTTTCCTGAAAGAACAGAGATTTGGTCCTTGTTTCCTTATTTCTTTCCTTTTATCCTTACAGGTTCAGGAGTGGCAATTCTGTTCTGGGGCACGATGTGGATCTCTATTCACTGCCCAGGGTACAAGGGAGGATGCAAATTGCTGCAACAAAAAATAAAATCCCCCTCACCTTTTTAACAATTTTTTTGAGGGAAGAATCTTTAGGACTCTTATCCCAGAGCTGTTGTTCCTTCCTCTTGCCCCACATCCATATTTTAACTAGTCCATTCACTGCCTGATAGCTCGTTCAGTGCCCCTTGAGGAAAAACCTTTGAGCCTTGTACCTTCTGTACTTTTTTTTTTTTTTTTTTTTTTCAGAAGGCTCCTCCTTAATGAATTTTGCTTACAAATAATGCATCTGAAATTTAGGAAAGCAGACAAAATAATTCTTGAGAAGTCTCCTCTACCGTCATGCCAGAACAGCTTTTGTGTGAATGTTACACCTGCATTTTATTTCAATAAATTGTGCTGAGCTGTATGTGCATCTTAAAAGACGATGTGCTTCTTAAGTCGCGAATGAGCCCTTAAGCATGGAGGGTGGCAGGGAAAAAAATTAGTACTCCTATTTCTTCTCTGTGACTTATTTGACCTTGAGACTTATAATGGCATCTCAGACAAAATGAACATAATCTAATGGACAGTGGGGAAGAGGGAAAGGCTGGGTACATCTGTCGTATTACTGGGCTGTCTGAACAGTCAATGAAGCAGGTCCAAACCATAAGAGGCCTGTTCAGTTTAGCTCCAGGGTCTGCAGACAAGGAGCACAATCATTTATCTTTATTTACTGAACTCTGCTTTCTGTTTTTTTTTTTTTTTTTTTTTTTTTTTAAAAAAAAAGATTTGACAGGTTGACAAAAACCCAACTTGGCGATGCCCACTGCACTGAGATAAATGTTATTCATGCTCTGCAAAGACAAGGACAGCTTCTCGTGCCCTTTCTCCTGTTCCAGTAGGCACCTATTATACAGCAAATAAAAGCAGCAGAAGACACCTGTATACTGCTTGATGTTTTTGGCTAGTTCAGCTGCTCCAGGAACAATGTTGTTAGTGGTTTTTTTGTTGTTGTTTGCTTGCTTTTCTTCTGGAAATACACACACAAATATCAGAGCAACTGATATTTCAGAAACTCTTTCTTTCTTTCTTTCTTTCTTTCTTTCTTTCTTTCTTTCTTTCTTTCTCTTTCTTTCTTTCTTTCTTTCTCTTTCTTTCTTTCTTTCTTTCTTTCTTTCTTTCTTCTTTCTTTCTTTCTTTCTTTCTTTCTTTTCTCTTTCCTTCCTTCCTTCCTTCCTTCCTTCCTTCCTTCCTTCCTTCCTTCCTTCCTTCCTTTTCTTTCTTTCTTTTTCTTCTTTCTTTCTTTCTTTCTTTCTTTCTTTCTTTCTTTCTTTCTTTCTTTCTTTCTTTCTTTCTTTCCTTTCTCTACCCCCCCCCTTAAACATCTCTCTCTCTCTCTCTCCCTTTCTCCCATTCTCTCTCTCTTTTGCTTCTCTTATTCTCTGTTTACAAATAAATGGATCAAGGAGAAGCATCCCACAGAGATAATCTGTAGCAGATAAAAGGAGCACAAACCTCGGGGGAGGACTGGGGGTTCTCTTACACATGCTGCATTAAAGGGCAGTCAAAAAATGCTGCTTAATGGCCTATGGTGCTAGTTACACGCGTATTTTTATTTGCTTTTGACAAAATATAAAACTAAAGACATGAAGGTTGTAGGGTGAATACTGTTCTTGACTAAGGAGGTGTAAATCCATTGATTTCAGATCCATTTTTCCTGCTTCAGACCATTATAATTAAGAGCAGAAGAGAATTGTGGAGATTTATATTCAGGAGGGAGGTGGTGTTCTTTAGCACTTAGAGTCTGAGGGGGAGATTTCCCAAGGTAATGGGAGACAGTAGGCATTCAGTTTTCACTGACCTTGACTGGAATTTGGGTATTTAGCCACTCTTTCTGCATTTGAACCTCCCCTTTCCCCCAGGATGATCGATGGCTGGCTGGATAACTGACTTTGTGCCTGACTTTTTGACTCTGCTGCAGCCTTGTTTTATGACCTTCAGCAAGTCAATGCACCTCTGCAACCCACATTTTCTGTTCTGTGAAATGAAGGGTGTCACACTGTGGGCCTGCACCACTCCAGACCTGTGCTGGTGAACAGTAGTTTTTACTGATCATCCCACTGGCTTCTGTGGGCCACAACTCACTGCAGCCACCTCATATGCCCAGGCATGGGCAGGTGTCCAATCTGCCTGGCTGTCTCTTTGGTGCTGCCAGGCTTGATTATTTCCAGATTGGTAGAATTGCTCCAGGTCTTTCATCTTATAACATCTTAAAAACATGAGATACATGTTCATTATTATTATTATTTAAGTATACAGTGCTCCAGACCATGAATGTTTTATTCTAACTGGGGTGTGCATTTACAGCTGAGATATTTGCAAGACTCCTCCGGTAAGCCTGAAGGAAACTTAGAGGCTGCAGTGAGCCTCCTTCAAAGAGTTAATTTTGCAGGCAATATGGTTTGCAAGAGGTTTATTTTATTTTATTATTATTTTTTTTTTCAGGCAGGATATTTTCTCTCCCGCCTCCCTCTTTCCTCCCCCATCACCCCCCCCTTTTCTTTTCTCCAACCCTGATTCATATGGAGCTGAGAAAAGAGACAGCTGGGAAGGATTTGAGCAGAGAAGTAGGATATGTATCTGAAAGTAATTTGAATAGTTTGTGAACCATGGTGTCTATTGGTTTGTAACACCTGGCTGTGTCAACTGTGTCAGGTTATGTCATGTTGTGTAGCTCAGTTTGACTGATGTGGCTGGATGGGACCAGGCTCAAACTGACATTGCAACAACCCAGGAAAACCGAAGAGGCAATTTTCTGTGAGCGCGCCTGAAAAACTAGGAACACTTTGTGAATCCAAACCAGCAAAGACTCCTGCCTTAGCCTGAGCTAAAGGGAAGCAGCAGTTCAATGGCTGCCTCCGTGCACTTGTAAAGGGGCGCAGAGGACATGCCAGGCACTCTTACTGATGCAGAGCTTTGTTTTAACCCCTGGTCAGCCCCATGGTCCTCCCTAAGAAGGTACTGGGGATAGGCCTCACAACCTTGTCCCAAGTTAAATTCAGAGCAGCTCCCCCATTTCTGGTTGTTGATGTAGTTTTTCCCTTAGCCTTTGTCAGATGATTTTAGAGGGAATTGCACTTCTGTACAGAAGCAAAGTGTGAGTCCCAATAGACAGCACCTAAAAATAAGTAAATAAATGCGGAGTCATCTATTCCATGTAGCAAACCCAGTTTTCACAAGGAACTATGTTTCTAAACAAAAGGAACACTTAATACCTTTTATTGACACTGGGGTAACATCCAGTAGCCCACATCATGGCATAAAAGGTTTAAACCTGATTTGAAGCCACTACTGTGTTCCTCTCTGTGGGAATTGAAGAGTTTACTGGTCTTCACTCAGGTTCAGTAGAGTTTGTTGGAAAGACTGTTTCTTGTCAAAGACAAGACCAAGTGCTTTAAACATGTAATTTCCTGTTTTGCTATTACATAAGGGGTGTTGAAAAGGGTGATGATAAAGAGTTGGACAAAGCCCCCTCTGCATGATGATGTCTTCATTTCCCCACCTGCAAGAAGCCAAATGAATAGTACCACCAAGTTAACAGAGAAAATTATCAAGTTCAGACTGTTTGCTAGCAAGCCTGACTCCTCTAGTTTCAGTGAAATTATCCCTCTACAGCAAAGCGGTATGTAATTCAAACACACCTCCAAAGAAAGCACAGAATTGATGAGCAGTAAATACCTCATAATAAAAAGCTGCCATATATTCCTGCAAAACAGACTGCAGACTGGGCTGTCACTCATTTCCTCTTTAGATATACAACATACCTGGAAATGCACAAGCAAGAAAGGAATAGAGCATACCTTAGCTATTTATAGCTGCCTTTAAACCCCCTAGTCATTAGAGCATTGAAAGAAAGGGAGGGAATAATAGGAAAATATTTTTGCAATGCAAATTTATATTTTAAATATGCTTTTTCGAAAAGCAAAATATATATTTTTTCCTTTTTCTATTACCGTTAATGCTGATTTTAAATCTGACCCTTTCAGAAACACATCACTTCTCAGAATAAGACCTTCTAGAGTCAAATAACTCATGTAAAATCAATATATCTACAATTTTAAACCTATAATTTGATGTGTATATTTGATATGCATATATTTAATATATATATATTTACCATTTGAGTTATGTTCTTTTTATAAGAAAAGAATGTTTTCTTTTGTTAATGCCTGTTGCCCATGCAGAGTATCCAAAGACAAAGATTTTAGCATCTGTAGGTAAACCTGATTCCATTATCATGTGCCCTTCAGTTCTGAGTCAATCTCCCTGATAATATCTCTAAAGCTGCCAGTTCCTGTTGGTGAGGCAAAGCAAAGATTCAGGCAAACTGTGGATGGAGGCAAATCATGAAGAAACATTATGAAGTGTTTTCTCTTGCCAGGATATGGCTCTGATTGAGCAAATTGCTTAAGCGTGTGCTTAACTTCAAGTACATCAGATATCTTTTTACATTTAACTATGCACCAGCTTAAAGTTAAGCATGTTTTCAAGCGTCTTCATGAAAGGTACATGAAAGAGGAGGAACAGCACTGATGTCTAGTTGAGACAGACATTCCTAATGAACCATTAGTTCTCAACTAGCACTGGGAACTTTTTCCTTCCTGTGAAGCTTAAGGATTTATGTGAAGATTTTTTTTTTTTTCTTAGTAATTAATTCGGACCCCAACAGCGTGAAGATGGAAAGAAAAGGACCCTATTAAGACTTGATATTAAGTTAATAGCAGGTGACAGTGACTTCATCAAAAGCCCTGTGCAAAACATCAAGTAGATGGAAATTTCAGTTCTGGTACATTACTCAGCTGAGTATCATCAGACCTGCTTATCAGGGTCACAAAGATTATTTGTACATTATAAAAAGGAACTGTCCATCAAAATCAGTTAAAAAAAAAATGCTGCTTTCCATTTCAGATTCATACTATCAGACCCAACTATGGAATGATCAAACCAAACCAGGGGATGTTTTCTTAATCCCACTAATGAAACTAACCTTCCTTTCAGGGTTCACATCCGTTAGAGGATGTCTCTTGCATAAGGGGTTCAGATTCTGAACACTGAGCATCTCACCGGCTTGTGTACACTTGCAGTAAAGGGAAAATGAGCAGCTGGGAAAAAGCCTTGCCAAGTATTTTAAGAAGAAATGTAAAGGGCTCAAGCAGGTGTCTAAAAAGGAAAGGAAATTTGCCTTTGCTCTGACTTATGCAGCCTTTGGGAGTGACTGCTAAAGACAGTGACTTAGAAATAAATGTTCTGGTTTATCTTAATTCTTAAAGTTAATTCTTTTTGCTGTTATAGTTAAATTAAACAAAACAAAACAAAACAAAAACAACCAAAAAAAAAACAAAAAACACTTCATAGTTACATTAAACTTATGATAGCTGTGTACATAGTTATATATATACATATGTAAGAGAACTCCTTAATTTTGTCAGTCATAACTGACAATAATTTAAGGTCCACATTTGATAATCTCAAGCTACTTTGCAAACATAGTTGTTCTGCAGTCAGTCCTCATTGCTTTACTCAACCTGGCAGTTGACGGTGCTCTGCTGCTGCCCTGCCTGGTTTGTACACCTCTGTGCCTCTTCTAGGCAAGACAAAAGCGACCTTGAGGAGTTTGGCTTTGCCTTGGCATATGCTGAGCACGCTGTCCCTGGCAAACCTGGATTTTGGGGTGTTCCTCCCCCCTTTCTTTTTTTCCTGTGCTACTCACCTACTGTTACCTCACAGTGTTCTGACCTTCCCTTATATTTTTCAGTCTCAAAAATGATCCAGAATTTTTAAGAGTATTAATTCTTGAAAAAGGATGTTTTTGTGTGTCTGTGTGTCTTATTTGTGTGTCTGTGTTTACTCACACCACAAGGTCCTGTACACATAGTCATGTGTATGAAGTCATAGTACATAGAGTCCTGGATATCACCATAGAAGCATTGTCTTGCTAAGTGTCATTTTTGATACCTTCTACTGATTCTTGCAAATTGATTATTGTTGAAAGACACTGGGCTCAATGGACTTCTGGTCTGATATCTGCTAAGGCTGCTCTTGTGTTCTGACCTCTGCGTGTACCATACTTCAAAGTGAACACAGAAAATGTTGTAGGGCTCTTTTAAATATGGCATATCTCTATCTCTATCTTGCTTCTGCCCTTCTGTGTCACACAGAAGCCAATAGGACAGTTCTGATTAATACAGTAATTATGTGGTTATTAAAACCAGTAATCATCCAGGAATTATCCAGTGCTGTAAAAATCCCATAGACAGAAAATATATGAACATTTTTAAATTGAGCATTACAATTGTCTGCATATGCAAGGAGCAAAATGACACATAAAGAATTTTTAAGATCCCAAGGAAGTGCTCTGATCATGTTAAGAGAAAATGGTCTCCTCAATCAGGATGGAAGTGAGCATTGTGTAAGGAGCCAGATCCTGATTCGTCCTCTTGAAGGATGTTAGTGACTAAACAGTAGCTATTAATGAAGAGCAAAAATTTATAGCACATGTGTTGGATAGACTTGCACAAAATTGGGGCCATCTGAGGAGTTTATTCATCCTTACATAGCTCCTTCATTTCCAATTTCTGAGCCTGTTTTAATTTGTTATCAAAGTAATCTCTCGCTCCAGCTGGAGTCAGCAGTGTGTTTTGTTGTCTATGGGCCTGGCAGACTGTTCACTTTGAATAGGATTCTGTAAAGATTACCTGTTCTGCATCTGTGATGGTTTTCCAGGTGCCAGGAGGTACTGTTTTCAGATGAGAAACAGTGAAAGGAATATGCAGACAATGCGGTTCTGCAGCTTTTCAGATCTGCATGGGTTTCATCAGCAACAAGCAACAGACAAAGGGAAAAGAGAAACAACCACGGCAAGTTAAGAAATGTAACAATGCCGCAAAATAATCTAGTTCTTCCTGAACAACACAGTAATGTTAACTCAGCCATTTCTCAAATAGGCTGAATTCTGAAAGGAGCTACATGGTCTCTATTGCCACATATTTAAATATGTATGAATTTCACACACTTCTACATAATTACAGATATTTACGTGCATGAAATAGCTGTGCAAAACAACCTGTTTACCAGTTAATTTTGAATTTAATTTACATCTAGCACAACTCCAATTATAGGTGAATGGAGTGAAAATCTACAAGGAGCTTCAAAATAGAGAAAATAAAATAAAACAAAACAAAAACAACAACAACAACAAACCACCATATATGAACTAACACAGGTTTGACCCCAAAAGCTATATTGTGAAGGACCTCAAACCAAAGATTGTTGTCACCTCCCAGCTGGGTGAGAGGATGATTCCCAGCCCTCAAGGGAGGAAAGATGTCTGGAACAGATTGGCTGTGACCTGGGCTGCATTTGGAAGGTGAGAAGCTCTGTTTTGCTGGAAATACAGATTATCTTCATGATGCTCAGTGATGTTTCCTGAGGAGAGGCTGCAGAAGCTCAACATGGACACAGCAGCTGGGTGAAGAACTGCAGCATGTGGAGGTGGTTGGGCCAGTTCAGGGGTTGAGGCAAAGGAAGACAAGCTCTGGAGCCACTGGGCTTGGGAGCTGCTGCAGAGGGTTTAACAGGAAGAAAACCAGTCTGAGGCAGGAGCTTTAGAAAATTAGTTTGACAAAACAAATGGATAAACTGAACCAGGAGATCCAAACAGACCAGTTCTGAATATCCCAAACAGTTGTAGGAGCTCGGTTTTCATTCAATTCACCATGTGTACTAATATCACTAGAAACAGAGATCTAGTTTGGACCTGTGGGAGACAGCAAAACTGACCAGCTGGTGACTATATGCACTTCATTTTTAGTCCAGAGAGCATTACTGCTTCTGTCTTAAGGGTGCTGATCTAACCTAACACCTGAAAGCTCTGTCAATTGCACATGCACTATTCCTCAGTCCCTAATTGAACAATAACATGTTCTGAAGGAGTTTAGGTCCTACTGTGAAGAGTGTCACAGGAAAATCTTCCTGTACATTATCAGGGTAAGTCCAAAAAATAAACTTTGTACACCACAGTTTAACTGCCGTGTAATAAACCGAGTCTCAAAGCTGGCCCTCTTGGTTGTTCTGCATTTCATTTCCAAACCCTATTCAAACCATGACAGATCTGGGTACTGATGAAGGAGAAACATGTGAAGCAAATGGGATAATTGACATAGTTGAAATGAATACATGTGGTCAGCTGTTCCCATAGTGCTAGCAAGTCATGCTGCTTTTATCTTTGGATTGCTCTCTGGTCAATTGTTTTCCAAAATCCATAAGGCAAGAATTATGTCTACTCTGAAGATTGTATCTCTATTCATAAAATAGGTTATTCCAGACACCGCTAAGATGGGATAATGGCTGGCAGGGCCACAGACTTTTAATAAGAATAAAAAATCTTCTGTAGTATATCATTTGATATGAGTGCTTGAAGAAGCCACATATAATGAGTACTGAGAATGCAATAATACTTTTATAAAGGTGAATGCAGTGTTTGAGGACTGCTTTATATACTTGTGATAAATGGAAGGGAAGAATAACTTGCAAATGGAAGAACCAAGACTGAGTTTCCAGGTCTGTTCTTAGGTCTGAAGATAAAGGTCAGAAGATAGAGCAGCTATCACCCGCTATGCACCATGAACATAGTTTTTCTGTGTAAAGGTCTGTGGTATCAACTCTCAGACACCTCCTTACGGGATTATTTCTTCTGTTGCTTTCTCTTTTTTTCTTTTTTCTTTTTTTTTTCCTAACCTATCATTTCAGCCAACGTGTTTTTTCAAGGGGAGAGCAGCACAATTGGCATTCAAACTCTTCTTACCTCCCTCATCACTCATTCTGTGTTGTTTTTAGCCGATCTTCATTCCCCAACCTCATCTCTGTGACAACACCAGAGGGATCTGTCCTCCACTCTCTCCTTCTCCCCCTCTAAATTCATTTTTTTTTTCTCTGCATTGAGAGATCTCCCCCCTTCTTCTCTCTCCTGCCCACCCTCCCCCCCCCCCCCCCCCCCCATCACCAGAACCAGCTCAGTTTTAAGTGTTCAAGACAGTGGTAAATTAGATAAATAACAGAAAAATAACTTATAATACTAAGGACTACTGTCCTTCTACCTGGGTTCCCAGTATTTTCAATATCTTCTTGAATGCCACAGTTTAAACAACACTTTAAATTTGTTCTAAACTATTTATTCCCTCCAGCTTGCCTGCAATATAGTTGATAGAAACAAGATTGCTGTCTGCTGTCTCCCTGTACCACAAAAAATTAAGGGGGGGGGGGGGGGGGGGAGAGAGAATAAGAGGGGGAACAAGGATTTTACCTAGATTAATATTTATTGTTTTTATTATTCAGTCAAAATAAAATTCCTCATTTTGAAATTGGCCATGCTATGGAAACTCAGAAATCACTCATTTTATAAGCACTGAAATGTTTACATTTGATAAGACAAAGCGCTTCATTTCAATCAAAATCTGATACATGACATAAGCTGTATTACATAAATTATAATAATATTCCATATTGCAATATGGTACTCTAAAGAAATGTAAATGAAATATGTAAAACAAAACAAAACAAAACAAAACATTTTGTTTCAGAACCTGCCTTTTGAGAATTGTGCAGGTATTTCATTTTCCCAGAACACTTCTGATTTCAATGCACTGTTTTTTTTCTGATAAGAAATAATTATGTTGAAAATGTTTTGCCCAGCTCCTGTCTGCAGTATAAAGTCACCACGATAATACATACACTTGTTGGCAATTATATTGGAAGTAGTAAGAAATGACCAGCATGGAGGCTGAAGTGCTGTTACCACCAGAAATAATTTTTCCAGGTTAAATTTGAGACACTTTAAGAGGATAGTATGGCAGAAGTTGGCACTATTTTCATCCATACTGTGCAAGTTATGTAGTTTGATAGAAGACTTCAATTTCCAAGGCTGTCATTTCAGCACCATTCATGAGTATCAGATTCATTAAAGTATTTTAACAGGTACCACAACTGTCTCTGAACACAATCCAACGAAGAGCAGAAAAGACATGCTTTGGTGAGTTTGGCCAGGCATCATGATATGTTGGTAGCATATTTAGTCAGAAGCAGAAAATCAACTTCCTTCCCCTCAAAGTAAACACACACCACATACACTTGTGATTGTAGCAAATTAAAGTCCTAATAGTGCCTGCCGGGTGGGCTTGTGAACTTGTAACCTGGTTGTTTATTTATCCATCTCCTACGAATCTCAATTTCTATCCACTCTTTTATTTTCAGAGAGCTTTACTCATCTTCCTCCTTCCCACTCCTCTTGCTGGGAGGCATCATTTTTCCCACCCTCGATGTACTTATTTTCTTATTTGGTTAGAAATAGTTTCTCTATTTTTCTGTATGTGGTTGTGTATTTTTTTAACATGTAAAATTAATTGAATTTAGAAAGAACAACACTTTTTTTTTTTTTTTTAACCCAACATGAACTGTATTCTGAAAACGAGTGGAAACACTAGTCATCTCTTTCTTCCCCTTTCCCTTTATTCAGAGAACTGAAAAGTTGGCTTAACTGTTAAACAGGGATATGTTCTTCTCAAAGTTTGGCCAAGAAGGAATAATTTTTGTTAGGTCTTCCAACAGAATGAACATTTGCCACTACTCTAAACTGGCCAAAACCAGTAAATAGAACTAAATCTGTAATAGTCTGTATTAATGAGATATGTTGCCTGATATTTTTGGCCATTTTTTTTTCCAATAAATATGAATATTATGTTGGGCATCATTGCAAGATAATTAAAGCTGAACTTCATTTTTCATGGACTTAAGTTTTTAAATGAGAATAAGATCAACATGGACAAATAGACATCAACTCACTACAGTCTCAGAAAAAACAAAACAAAACAAAACAAAACAAAACAAAAAACATCCACTATGACTACAAGGAGACATTAACAAATGGGTGAACATATCTGAGGTATGGTCTGGATCTATTCTGATCTAGTAGCTCTAACTTCCTCTTGCTTCATGACACTTAAGATGAGGAAAGTTACAACAAAGCCATTTGTGGGTTTTTTATTTTTATTTTTTGCTATCTTCTATCAGTATCACAGTCTCCAGTGCATATTCATTCAGTCAAAGAATGTGAAAAAATGTGTGTGTGGGAGGGGACTTTATAGTATAAGAGGTGATATCAATACAAATAACAGCATAAATTCTTCCTTAAACTAAACAGGGAACCAGTCTGTGTAAGGACAAAGGAGCCTCTACCTTACGTGCCATGCTGAGGGGCTGTGAGACTTCACTGCAGCAGTATTGAATGCTCTGAAGCACCCCATCAGTAGGGAGGAAGCTTCCAGGACTGATAATGAAGAAGTGTTCTTTTTAATGGCATTGGCTTAAATCAAAGGCTGCAATGCCAACAGTGTTTTATTTTTGTGTGTGTGTGCATGTGTGTGTGTGTGTGTGTGCCAGTCACTGGAGTACAATGCTCTTGATGCTCTTGTCTGAACTCCCCAGCAAAGGGTTAAATTGTAAGGTAGCTGTGCACAGGAGGATCCTTTGTGCCTAATGACTGTGTTTCATCTGTGGTTAAGGGCAAGGGTGGGGAGAGAAAACCTCAGTTCCTTTCCAATTTTATTATAAAACTAATTTTATTCTTACACCTGCTAGCTCTCCCCCCTACCAGGTCTCCACTCCCCAGGCAGAGAGTTAGCAGTGCTCATAAATGCCTCTTAAAATAAAAATTTCTGTTCCATTAAACATATGAAAAATATGTTGCATTGAATACAGTTGGTTTGGGAAATCTGTTTTTATCCATTCTAACCAATCGTCCATATGAACTGTAGCTGCCACAAGTGGCATGGAATCTATTTTCTACTGCAAGGTTTAGGAACTCTGATTTTCTTCCAGAACATGGAGACTCGAGATGTCCATCATGCTGCTCCTAGGTCAGAAGCAGCCAGACTGCAAATTCAGTCTGGCTTGGTAAGCCTCCTGTTTACTGGAAAATGGCTTTAGGTTGCCAAGACTGCAGGACCTGGCCAACTTTAGAGTGATTATGGAAAATCACTACAAATTTGGGGACACAGTTTACAGAAGTTCTAGAACTGAAAGATCCTGGCAGTCCTGGAGATAACAACTTGTGACGTTTATGGCCACATCTCTGGGTCAAGAATGGCAAAAGGAATTTTTGTAGTCAAGTCTACAGTGACTAGGTATGTCTTTCTGTCTTATTCTAATCTTGCTTTAAATACAGTTTTCTCTCTGTGATCTTATCATATACTTTCAACACTTTGGAAAGTAGGTGTGATATTAGTTTTCCTTCAGACTGGAAATAGTCCACAGTTAAACAATCCAGGTTCTCCACAAATACAAAGCTGCCACAACATGCCAGTGTCAGTGAAATTGTCTTACTTTTTCTTTTCTTTTTTTTTTTTTTTTTTTTTTTTTTCCCTTAGCAATGTTCTGTGTGGTTTAATATTTGCAATGTGCTTCGGAGACAAAAACGAGGACAAGGTTTCTGCAACAGATGTGTGCACTGTGCAACTCCAATGCAAAGCTCAGGTTCCTGGTAAATTACCAATTCTAGTTCTGGGCAACATTTGACTAATCCTTCCAAACAGAGTGCAGCAGATTTGCTGTTTTGTCAGAACAGCACGGATCAACAGAGAACTAGTTACAGTGAATGTTTCTCAAACAGTCAGACTGAAGAGTGATATATTAGGCTCCAGCCTCCACTATTTTGAAATAATAATGAAATGGGAGTGTGGCGTAATGACCACACGGACACCAGGGTTCTTTTAGGATCAGTAACTGCTACTCCTTTATTGATGACATAACTTCAACTCTGTCTTATTGATGACATAACTTCCACCCTATCTTACTGAGGACAGGCTCCCTTATACCATTTGCTCTACAGCAGTACTTTTCCACTAACTATTCATTGGTCAACAACTTTGCCCGGCAACAGCACCCAGCAACTTCCATGCCTTAACAGCTGGAGAACAAGCCGGAGACAGCAAGGTGTCTCCTGAATCACCCTTCTTTGTTCCTTTTAAACACTTTACATTTCTCCCTGCCTAATCGTTAAGAGTCTGATGTTATCACCAACTATGGGGCTTGTCGACCCCCATGGCCACACTCTCACATGGGAGTGTCGGTACAATCTTATTCCAGTGATGACATTGAAAATGCTTTTTCCTTGAGAAAACATTTCTATTTTAATCAAGGTATTTCCAACATAAAAGAATTACTGAGTTGCTGAGGATTTCTTATGTCTCATTAATTAGTAAGGAATACAATGGTTCAAACGTGTGGTCTAAAGTCACCAAACCACCCAGGTGAAAAACAATGAGAATAATCTTCCTGACTTTGTTCTTCTAAAGCTGAAAGTACTAATTTCAAATTTGTTCTCTTTTAAGACTCAACACAAGAGTTTGTTGCTGGTTAGCCTTACTCTCTTACCTACTCACTTAGCCTCACTCTCCACAGGATGCTAGATGAACAGGGTGCTGGATTAGGTTAAGGTAGGGCTGAAAAAAATGTTGAAATTCCTTCAGCAAGGAATCCAGTCATTTACAAATCATTCATCAAATCCCATATAGACATTTTTATTACATCCCTGACAGTCTTCCCAAAGAAGCTGTGGCCAAGTCCATGTCTGCCTCCTCAACACTTCGACGCTCTCATCTGGCATTTCAATAACCAGCAGGACTCTTTTGTCAGTGCTGTTTTGACAAGTACATCTGCAAATGTGGAGAGAACTGGGGACTGTTCATCTCATTTTAGTTATGGGAACCATAAACTACAGAATCCCCTCCCCAAAATGACTGTTTTTACAATTGTAGGCTTAAGAGCTTTTCTGTTCATAAATAAGAAATGATGCAATTTGAGACAGTTACAGCTGACATACTGCTGTATCAATCATCACATGCTTCGCTCTTGAAGAACTGGGTTTAGGGAAGAATCAAAGGAAGTTGGCCATTAACATCTTCAGAACAATCAAAAGTGAGGTGTTTGTATGAATAATATGCATCTAGTGTTTAGAACTCCTTGCTCAAGAGTATTATGGAAGCTATGATTTTTAAAGGTGTCAAAAAGTTACTGGAAAAACTTTCCACAGAGTTTCTAGAAGAAAAATCCAGGGAGTATACTCGAGGAAGTATAACTATATGATCGCTGTATTTCTTTATTTTTTTACCGGGCATCTCTAATTATCAAATATTACCTTGTTATCCTAACCTGGTATCCTCTGTCCCCTGATGCTGAGTTAGATGGAACCTTGTTCTGATCCGGAATGGCCACCTTTATGTTCATGCAATCTGAACGTATATATATGTAAAGTCATTGTATGTACTAAGTTCTTACTCATGAAAAACACCAAACCAGAGGCTCCAGAGAAGGATAAAACTAAATAAAAAGTATTAATACATACTAGTATGACAAACACATTTGTTTTCATCCCATCTTGGTGTGCCACTCCTAACCATTTCTCCAAGAAGAATACTTTTAATGTCAGCTGCCTCCTCCAGGCTTGTGAAGCTGTCCTGATTTTAATTTCAAGCTTTCCATTGTGAGACCCAGAGCTGCAACAACAGCAGCAAGACTTTATGGAAAAGACCTGTGTGTTATTAAATGCCCCTGTAACTCTTACACAGGGCCAGGAAGGTGTTTCTTTGAGCTCCCTGAATAGCCCTGAGAAGTTATACAGAAGCCTGACCTCCTCTGAAATACTTTTCAGAGGCTGACTTCCATTCCTGCCTCCCTGCAAAGTCACCCACTTTCTCCTTGCACTGAGAGGTGCAGCAAAAATATGCTTTTAGCAACAGTGGATTACACTGTCTCCTGCACCTGCTCTGCTCCATTGGCTGACGTCTTGCGAGGCAGAAGCCAAGGCCATTGCTTCCCCACTGCTTGAGGGAGAAGGGGAATGGCAGAGAATAATGTCTCCTAACTCCTAATACGTCCTAACATCTATTCAAAGTCTGGGCCATGCAAGGGTATGGCTAGTAGTTCCTTCTGGATATGAGTCTGAACAGGGATATAGTGTAACCACAGTCCAATGTGCTAAGAGTGACCAGCCAATTCTGTTTTAAAAAGACAGTCATTCAGTTATCAGAGATTTAATTGCATCCTTTTTTTTGGGGAAAACAAACAAACAAAACAAAACAAAACAAAACACTATAAGATGGAGTAGGATCTAAACCATGGGGGCTTTTAGGGAAATTAAGAAACAAAACATCAACTTGAACTGAAAATGGCTACCATCCAGTAAGCAATTTTGGACCATCCCTTACAGTTCATTCTGGCTATAGAAAGGTTGAAAACTCGCTATGGAAAATGCAGCTTTTTCTACTCTTTGCTAGAAGATTTTCCTCTCACAATATCTTGTCAAACATGCTTTCTGTTTCTGAAAAAGGGGTTAAAGTTTTCTGCTCTCCGTTCAGTCACAGAGGTTTATGAAATAGGGGAATCATAGGAAGGAAAGATGGGAGAGATCTATTAGGTTATTTTGTGCATCCCTTTGCCAAGGCAGGATTGCTCCCTGGAGTATATTCCAGAGTGCTTTGTCTAGTCCAGTTTTAAATGACTTAAGAAACTAGGCTTTCACCACTTCCCTTGGGAGACTGCTCTGCAGTCTAATAGTCCTCACTGCTAGGAAAGGCTTTTTTTCTCCTAACTGTCAGCCTTTTCTTTCCTTAAATTCATCCCATTTGTCCTAGTTATAGTCTCATTTAGTAGCTTAAAATTCCTTTTCCAGCTTAAAGTTTAAATTCTTCCAATGCTAGACAGTAGTAAGCATATTCCTTCCCTGTTTAGTTATATTAAAAAATCTCTTAAAGCTAGAAAACAGTTGTGGAGATGGCAGGTGGCTTCTAACCTTCATGCAACTGTGCCTGGTGTGACTTTCAGAAATCTACTTCAGTTAACTTTATTCCCAATCAAACTTGTAGACTTTTCCCACTGATTTTAACTGAGGCAAGATGGGTAACGTAGGCTCAAATTTTGACATGAAGATGACATGTTGCTCAAAAGGCACAAGGTATTTCCAGTATAAATCCAGATGGATCCTCAATTTCTCTCTTTCCTTTTCAGAAGCAACTGATCACCACCACACCACCACCAAACAAATCAACAAATTAAAACCCAATAAATAAATTTTTATCTATTTTTTTTTTAATTTCCTTCTTACCATTTTATTTTCATGAAAGAGCCTAAAAATAAAAAGAATAGTAAAAATAAAAATGCAATACGTCATAAGAGTTTATGAATGTTTTTTAAAGAGTTTCAGAATTCACTGAGATCCTGAAACAGATGCTTGCATGGAAGGAGAAAATATTATCCTTATTAACCTTTCCTCTTGAAGAATGCTAGCAAAAAAGAAACCATGCAGGGAAAACTATTTTAAATATTCTTTAGGGTGAAATTCGTGCACCATGTAATTTCCTTTAAAGTTCTATATTGGTGGTCTTCTGCACAGAGGTGAATATTGCTTCAAGGCCTTGTCTACCAGGGGAAGTTACACTGGTTTAACCAACATCAATTCAAAAACAGATACATTCAAAACTACACAAAGCCTTATGTTGACATTCATGGATTTCCCAATCTCAAGTTACCTTAAGCTGTCTTCAAACACTCCTTTAGACTGAAAATAAGAATGTCATAAAGTGTTTTGCACCACTTCTAATCTAAGCCTTAAGTTACATGTTACATACATAGACTTGCCCCTATAGATATTGCCTTAGCCAGCAATTCTGAGAATAGGAAAGATTTCTTATCTCACCTCACCTGAAAGCAAATGTCATGCGTGGGTTTAATAAAAAGAAGCTTTATGAAAGATTTTATGACTGGAATCTTCACCCTCATCAGCATTTGTTTTTTGTCCTTTGTAAAAAAATGAGCAATGTATCCCATTTCAGGTTTACAGGAAGCTCTTGATTCTCATTTTGGTTAGTCTGTGTAATCCAAAGTAATTTTATATGCTTCAATCACATATATAGAGACTAAAAAACATTCTTAGGTCATTTATTCCTTAAAAGAAACTAGTTTTTCCTAGTTTTCTTTTGGTTCCATTTTCTATGGAGTTGTCAAGGATTTATTCAAAATCATGTGATCCTTAAAATAATCATTATTCCCTATATTATGGGTAGTATTACATCCCATGCACTTTCACTTACAGGCATGTCTGTCAAAGGGACCATTTTTCAGCCTCACAGCTCCCATGGCTCTGTCACTTTCTTACTTACAGAGGCCCAAAATGGAAACTATTTTTCTTTTCATTATGAGCTGTCACTTTTTCATCTTGGCACTGCGATGATAGACTTCCATTCATCTTCTATATTACCTTTCCTGAAGCCTCTGACACAGACTGACACAATGCAAAATGTAAGAGATCTCAGAGCATACATTGACAATTTCTGGGAAAGGCACTTTCTTGTCTTGGTTTGTTGTTTTAAATATATATTGAAAAATTCCAAGCTGTATGGTGCGTTGGAATGTTAGCAGGGGATTCTCTGTTTATTATGATCATTACAAAGAAATGCTCTGCCATACTGAATAAGAACTGCTGGATATGGTATGGGATGGAATGTGATGTTGCCTTCGCCTTTCCTGAGGGTAAAGGGGAAAAAGTTTACTGCAAATCAATGTTGACGTCGGGGGACAAAAGGAACACGGTCAGCAAGCCTTCATGTACATTGTAACAACACACACATGTAACAATGCACATTGTAACAACAAAGCCACCACCACCACATGGTGACTCCAGTGGAAACACAAGGAAGTGCCTGCTTAAACTGCAGTGAAGAGACTGAGTTATTTTGAGAAAAGGAAATGATTTCAATCAACCTTGGAGCAGAAAAATCAGGCACCTATTCACATTCAGTGGCACTACATGAAATCTGAGGACAATCTTTCTCATCATTTAGGCTGCATTTCTCGCCATGATTTCTGAGCAACTAGTATAAAAGACAATATAGGGGTTCACAGTAATGATGCTGTAAGGTACACATTCCTTCTGCATTGTTTCTGCATGACAGCCTTAAAATCCATCAAAAAAGAAAAAAAAAGGAGAAAAAAAAAAACCAGGATAAAGCAAATGTACAGGCCACAACAGGGTAGGAAAACATGGGTGCAACTTTCTATATCACAGAGATCCTGGAAAACAAAATTATTTCACTAATAACCAGGACAAGTTAGCCAGACATGAAAACCATCAAAGTCAGAGATGAATGCAAATAACCACAAGCTACCCATCTCATTAGCTCTGTGGCATGGTATCTACCTTGGCGCATAATTCTTTTCTACCACATTAATGAAAAAATCATTACAAATACACTCGGTGAAGATCTTGTTGTGAGAAAAATCTCAATAATTTTCTTCATGCAGGATCTACTGTGAAGCTATTTTATTCGCGATTGCAATGGCGGGCGTCCTGCCAATTAGAAGTGCATTATAGTAAACATATCATACATAGCCTTTTATTCCTTACTGCCTGACACCTAATCACCTCCCCTGTTTCCTCATTGGCTGAGTACTACAGGTTCACAAGCTACTCAATGCTTCTCTATGCCATATATGTACATTTTTTTTTTTTTTGGATCAACCCTTTAATTTCTCCTTTTTGCTTTTTTTTTTTTTCCTCCTTTCTTATGTTTTGAGAACTTGTGTTCTTTGTTTGACTGTTCTCACACTGCTCATCCTGTTTTTCTCAAGCTTCTACCTTATTGTGGAACAGTGAGGCCTTCTACTGTCCACTTATGTACTTAGCATTTCTTCTTGTTATGACTACATAACTACCTTTGAATACAGAAAATTAGTTCTCTATTGCAAAAACACAACTTAGCTTCTCACATTGTGGAACTTGTGTGACCTGTAGATCTCTGGGTAACTTTGCGTGGTTTTAAGCCCTCCATAGAAGTCAATGAAGATTATGCCCATAAAGATAAATAAAACAGTTCCTAGTAGAATACTTGGGGCCAGATTCTCACATCATCTGCACAGCATGACTGTTGAGTTACTTTCTGGATTGGTAATGAAACTCTCTGATTGTCTCCCTCAGAGTTAAAACCAAGCAGTGACCTGGGAGAGAGCATGCTGAGCCCAGTGCCTCTAGGTAATTCAGTCAAAGCTGTTCCTGGTATGGTCTCTCTGACCTACACAGGTCTCCTTTGCATCCTCAGCCAGTTCCATGTGTTTACTTGCTGCAGTCTGGGGAACATAACACATAATGTCAGTTTCATGCTGTAAAAACACCACTATAATGGTCTGCAACAGTATTTCAGATACTTTAAACTTGAAATAAAACAGAAATATGCCAATTATACCTTAGAGCTATGGGAGTACAGATGGTGTCCAGAGAAGACATGCAAATAGTGTGGACTTGGCCCTACATGTGGCAGGATGGATGCCTTCACTCAGCGTAGATAACACTCGACCACTTGTAGTGGAAACCAGTAATCATGCTCAGGGGCATAAACATCCTGCAAAGTATATGTAGCCTATGAAAAGCTACATTTTCAGCTGGCTTAAACTGGCAAGATGTCTATACTTCTCCTGAAACTTTTCAAAACATCCAAAAGTAATAATCTACTAGTATCTAGAAGTATCTACTTCTCTCAAGATAAAATGGAATACACTTTTCTTAACAGATACTTAGCTAACTGTTCTTAAAAATCTCCTGTGATAAAAGCTCCACAACTTTACTAAGCAATCAACAGTAGTGCTTCAGTGTCTCTCCTATTAGGAAATTTAATCTTACTGAAATTAAGCCCATTATTTCTAGTCCATGGATGCGGAGAACAAAGCTTTTCTTTCTCCTTTGCAGCAGCTTTTCATGTACTGGTAGATTGTTATCATGTTCCTCTCAGTCATCCCTGTTTTTAAAGCCAAACAAAATCTAAATCTTTCAATCATTCCTCATAGGTCATGTTTTCTAGACCTCTGATCATTCTTGTTGCTATCCCTTGGACTCTCTGCAATTGTCCTACATATTTCTTGAAAATGGTATTTCAATACAGGACATAAAAACACCAAGTAAAGTAGAATAATAACTTCCTATGTCTTTCAAACTATATGGATATCTGGTGATCTTGTTTTGCATTAATTCATGTGTTCATGATTCTGTTCAGTCATTCTTGGTTTAAGACCTCAAGAACATAAGAATAATAAATGTGAAAAGGGATTCAACCCAAGACTCAAACTGAAACTTTTCATTCATTAAATATTCTGATTAATTGCGGAGAGTTTGCTCCGTTGTCAGACAAAATTATGTATACAAGCTCCTGTCTTTCGCACGTTTTTTTCCCATGGCTAACAAGCTAATACCTTAGTTTACCTGTTACCTTACTGCATAAATTACATGTTTATATTTAAAGTCTCTGTAATTTATTACTGTATATTAACTACTATGTAAAAACATATATTTTACATAGGACAGGGTTACAAATAGATGACTGCATCTTGAAACTGAAAAGTAGAATAAAAGGAGGTGAATAGAGGACAAAGAGCAGCAGCTGTGAACTCCAGCACTATCAGCAATTTCATTGAATATTCTACACGTGAATGAAGAAGTGTAAGCTACCTCTCAGAAAGAACTAAAGAAATTTGAAGACTTTTTTGATCTTGGAAAGAATGTAACTTTTGAAAGGGATTGGTTTCACAGAAGAATTTTAAAACTTTGGAGAGAAACTTTGGATCTCCTGTAACAGAGCTGAGGCAAAAATGCATGAGTGGTTGGAATCATTTCAGTGAGTTCAATGAATTTCCGATGGGAGATCAGATTACAGAAGAAATCAAAGAGTGGAAAGTGAGACAAGAGTCCTAGAGCACTCTGACCTAAACTTAGGAAAAAAAAAAAAAAAAACATTAAAATTTATTAAGTTAAAGAGAAGAGCAAGACAAAAATCAAGTTTTGGAGAGACAACGAGAAAATGACATAAAATAAAATATATGAATATAGAAGAGTAAAAAAAAAAAATCTGCACAAGAACCTGAAAAATGTGATAAGACTTTGTAATAACAGTCATAAAGGACTGCACAGAGCATGAGAGCAAAATGAGGAGTAAATTGAGTTTTGCTTTTTGGAAGGAACTGTTTTATTTATAAGTTTCTAAAGTGTTTTGCTTAAGTCCCTAGACAAAGACTGAAAATACCTGAAAGGAAGGCTGTTGTACAAAGAGCTCTTGGGAACTTAGAGGTTTGAACAGAAAATGAACTCCTCTTGCTTATATTAATTGTGGGTTAATATTGCTACTGAAGTTGTGGTAAAGGATTTTATAAAATATTGGTCGCATTGAGTACAGATAAGTAGAATTTATATTTACTCTGGAGAATCATGTCTTCTGGGGTAATGGTACGTGAACTAGATGTGAGAGTTTAGCAGTATTTCATAAAGAAATATTTTTATTATCTTTGGAAACTAGAGTCTTAGTGGGAAGCACTGCACAGGTAGGAATGAAAGATGTATCTGGGACATAGAAAAACATCAAAAGATGAGTTCGGCCTGGGAGCACAGAAAAGTCAACAAAGCACACCTGCATCAAAGGCTCTGACATGAAGACAGCCTACTGGCTATAAGCAAAATAGGTCATTCAGGGCCACTAAGGGTGTCCACATGAGCTCCAGTCTCACTATTTGCCATCATATACAGATCTTCAGACTATCCTATAAGATGAGATGTTAGCTTATGTTGTTGTAGCTCATACTTTGGGCTTTCAAAAAGTTTGCCATAGGAAAAAGTTTCCTACTTTTGCCCTTAAAACAAAACAAAACAAACAAACAAACAAAAAAACCCCTCTCACCTCTCAGTTAAATAATTAAGTATAGAAAAACAGGTAGATTGCATACCGACTTCCTGGAGACACAGAACATCTTTGGAAGACAGATGTGAACTTCTACTTTATCTTTTCTTATACAATTCACTTTTATTAGAGTTGATTAAATTTTGATTAAGTGTGAGTGCTGTATGGCTTTCCTGTATTGTTGCATTAACACATGAACTGACGATTGTTTCCTGCTTTGACGTGTACCCTAAAAATCAATTAAAGCATGAAGAAGAAAAGGTAATATATGTTATTACAAGAACTTCATTTCTGCATGAACTGAAAAGTTGCCAAGTTTAAGAAATGATAAACTTAAAGTCAGCCTAAGTTTGGTCCTTGACTTCAAACAGACAAAGAACATGGCTTTTGTGTATTCATACATTTTTTTTTCCCATTACTCTGCATCTCTTTTTCTGACTGTCTTGACTGTCTTCTCCAAATAAGATTTTTCTAATTTTGCTGAGATGTTACTCAGTGATTACTTCCCACCTTTGATTTCTGGATTGTTTGAGAATTCCCAAATTTCCATAACCCAGTTTGTTCCCAGTACCAATTCAGGCATGTTCTCTACAGATCTGGTACTCTGATAATGCATATCAAGAACCTGGAGGAGTTGTTCTGCATCTTCTTTCCATCTGTCTGTGCAGATTTGCTCTTATGGGGGACAGGAAGAAAGGTGTCAAGGCATGGCCAGGGTATACCCTAAGTTATAAAAGGAAACACTTGTGTCATTCAGCCTGTCTTGTCCTTTATAGGAAACATATCTTCTCATCTGCTTACAAAAAATAAAGATATACAATGTCAACGACTGCTGAAAAATATGAGTGGCAGTTTTTAGCATGTCTATTGAGGTACCCAGAGTGTTTCATGATACACTTATATAGTCCCTATGGACCGAACCCAAAGCACTAATACATTTCTTTAGGCCACTGACCTGACATTGCAGGACAAAAGAAAATCACTTCTTCCCTACTTGACTTCATTAGTCTCAATGAATGAATATTGGCCTTGGTTTTATATCCAGTCATCTGTTCAAATATCCATAATTATTTTATTTTGTTCATGCATGGGCTGGACAAAAACTGGCTTGATATAACACAAAGGTCATGATTCAGGTTCTGCACACATCTTTAAGGACAAATTTATCTCTACTATGTATGGAAGGGACCAACGTACCAAAGACAAGTTTGGTAAGCAGAAGATAGCGACTCTTGTGGGCCATACATCTACACTATTCAGTTTGTTCCTGCTTAAGGAATTAAAAGTAAATTCTCCCACCTGTTTTTTTTTTTTTTTTTTTAAAGGGAATATCCATTTTTTCCTTACTTAGATTCCTTAATTAAATATGTAGTTAAACACACAAAAAAGTCAGAAAAGTTGGACACACATACATGCACGTATATGTGTATATAATAATATATGAATATACAATTATTTTCCCATTAATCATCTCCAGAGTACCTCAGAGAAGAGTTATTTAGAAAGTTAAATGCTTATTAAACTTCATATTGTTGGAAATTACCCCCTCAAAGTGTCTTAATTTCTTGTGAGGTTAGAGTTTTTTGCGGTTTTGTGTTCTTGGATTCTTCTTTCTCGAAGGTAAGGCAATTCCGAAATTGTTTTGTTCTTTTCTGGGAGCTGAGATGCCTAGTGTTCTTTGTTTCTGGTTAGTGAAGATCCAAAACCCCAAAGAATCACTTTCTCATATATATTTTGACACTTCCATTACCAGAACCTTTATTTGAATTCAGCTTAAATCATTTTACATTACTTTGGTAGCACAGACAGGACACTGAAGCATGCTGGAAAAAGCAACCAGAGAACATTTTCTGAGCAAGTTCCCATGTTCATTGCTACTGAACATTTACAGGATGATTTTTTCTCAGGAGAAGTTGAGGTAACATGCTACATGTTGACCAGACAGCACAAAACTAGAACACTTATTTCACAGGACTCAGAGTTTTAAAGATAATAACCTTAAGTCTGATCTAATTTTTGCTTGCAACTTGGGAATCCATCCTTTACAGAAGAATATAGATAGCCTGGTGCAAATGCACCCCCCATAAACCTCATTCAGTTTTCTCCTGTGTTATGGATTAAGTGATACAACAGAAGACTGGATGTCTCCTATTTTTGTAAAGAAAAGTGAAGTCTTTATCTCTCTTCTGTTAAAATTGTAAAGTGATTTTTTTGTTGTTGTTTGTTTTGGTTTTGCTCTTGATATGACTGCATACGTGGAGCTATACCAAGAGGAGAAGCACTGGAGTCAATGTACATTGTAATAGAAAAGCTTATTTCCCCTTCCTCTGTGATCACAGTGATCACACAAGTCTGTAAAATAATACATGTGAAAGAAAACTTGTTTTCTTTTAAGACACAAAGGAAAGAGGTGGGGGAAAGAGTCTTGCAGCAAACCATAGGCCCTAGGGGTAAGGCAGGAAACTAAACACAGAGCAAGATCAAAGGATACCTTGGAAAGACCAACAGAACCTGTGCTCCAAGCAGTCAAGAAATTGAAGCTGACAGAAAGTCAGTTAAATAAAGTGCAGAGCTCATCTGCTGTCTGCAGCAAAGGGTAGTCACTGCTGTATTTCTACTTGTAAATAAATCTGTGTGTGTAACACAGAAAGAGAAACAAGCACAAAGAGTATCCTGTCACTATAAATAAAACTCACTGCTTCACACAAGGGGCTCTGTTTATATCATGAAAACTTGTGGGTCAGCTTCAGCTGATGCATGAGTGTAGAAGTATAAAAATTGCAGAAGGAGAGGTGTGTTAACATGGAAGGGAAGGTACATGTTCCATTGCCAACAACAATATCACGAACGCATTTAAATAAAATTCTTCTTTATTTCTCATTTTTTTCCAAATCACCCTAAGAAGTCCCCTCTGGTGTACACTATCAAGGGGAGTGGAAAAGGGGATGGTAATCAACATCTTTATAATATTCTAGAGCTCTACTTTGTCTTGATAATTGCATTAAAGCCCATATCTGTACTTCTCACTATGTATGTGCAAGATGGGAGAATGGAAGAAATCTCTATGCTATTGAAAACGTGTCTTTTAGTTGAATGAATCCAGGTTTAACTAGACAGGAAAGAGAACAATAAAATGCAAGGTGGCTTGAGCACCCCCAGAGTCATGGAAACTTTTAGTTTCTAGTCTTTTCTTTGGGCATTATTTAACATTAATTGATTGCTGATGAAAACAGAGAAGTTCTTAGAGTTGTTAATGTTGGAAATCAGATCTATCCTACCTTAATTTCCCATCTGCTTTGAGTCCAGGGTTGTAGTTCTAAAAATTAAAAAATATATATATTTTCAATTGCTCAGTTCTGTAAGGAGGGGATCTGTCTCACTTAACATCAAATCTTTATGTATAAACAAATAAATGGGGATTTAATCAATACAGCTGGTAGAAATTACAGCACAGGCCAGGTGGCCAAATACAGGCTTTCAGTTTAAGGTGGAATGAAGAACTCCTCAAAATAAATATTAAATATGTTGCTTAAACCTATACTGAATATAAAAAGAACATATGTCAACTTCTTCATATCAAGACACGTATACTTCATAAACTCATTTAATCGAATTAATCCTATCCTTTCTTACTCAGAACTAGGTGCTGAGGCTCCTTCTGTAATAAGGTCAATATAATTCATTCTCTAGAGGTGTTTGAGTCCATTTCTTGCGACTATAAAAATTGCCTCAGCAGTGGTTAAGGTTTAGCACCTATGTCTCATTCTCCTATATTCGGGTGAGATGCAATACCCATTTGTTAAACCAGGTCCTTTGACCCAAGTCAGAGTGCCAAAGAGTGAAAGAAAAAAATAGTGAAATTTTTCTATAACTTCATGCAAGTTTGAACTCAACTTGAACTGAACTTTGAGAGAAAGAGTTAGGTCATTTAGTGACTATTTAAGCCAGGTGTACTTTATAGGTTATCTGAAATATAATGGATAAGTCAGCACTGATCACAGTTGCAGGTCCAAGTGTGGTTTGTCCATAGCAAAGTGACATGGCCAAAGCACCAACATTCAAGTAAATCTAATATGGTAGCTCTGCCAACCAATCCCATTTTTATTTGTTTGTGTGTTTGTTTGCTTGTTTGCTTTGCTTCTTTTTCTGCATCCATAAAGAAAGGAAAGTTTTGGGGGTAAACAGACTTCTTTGCCTGACTGCAGACCAAAAGAGAGTATACAAAACAGGGCTTACAGGCTATTAAGATGATAATTGCTTGTAGAACTGCTAGAGCATAGCATCATTTCAGACTAGTCCACCTGAGAAATTCAACTTCAGTAAGCTTGAAGAGTGACTGAAATAAATTAGGAGATCTGAAAGATTCAGAATTGCATCAAGCCTAGATGAGCAAGAGGAAGTGAATCAGGTAAATACATTAATACACACGTGGTGACGGATGAAGCAGATGACATTTTATGCTCCTTTAAACTGACTGATGAAGATCAGACAAATTAGAAATAGCTGTGGACAAGTTCAAGAACGTCTTCTAGTGGGCACAGAAAGGAAATCTTAAGGAGAGGATGTCAAGAATGTACATAGAAAAGAGAAAAGATTCCCTGCAAAAATATACTGTTGATGCCTTTGAAAAGTTTACTGAGACACTTGAGGCTCTGCAAGGTGAGATGAGACACAGTAATAACATGGAAGGTCTAATAACAAGAATAAAGATAAGGATTTTTCAGCAAAGGGAGTTAAATTTACAATGTAACATAAAATGCTTTTTAAAAAATAGTTTGTGAGAAGTTGTCAGAGAATAGCAAGCTGTGTTGGAAAATGGCAAAACAGTTCAGCTAAAGTATCTGGTCCATACAGTGCTCTCTTCAGAAGAAGGCTGTATATCGGGAGGAATATATATAATTTCAATATAATAATATATATAATTTCAACCTCCAACAGAAGTTGAAATTTTACCAAATAAATAAATAAATAAATAAATGACCTTATTGGAAGGACATTTTTATCACCATTGTCTAGCTTTATAGACAGATACAGAGGGAAGGAGAGTTCTAGTGACTTTTGTCGATCAGACTGAATTTGGAATCCAGATGGCATTTCATTCATAATCAAGTTGTGGCATTTTGGCTCTGTTCCTGGCTTATCTGAAGTTATGACTTTCTGCTGCATATCAGCTAGGAAGAAAAATGTCCCAAAAACGGGAGAGCAAATGCTTAAGGAAGATAAAATTTACTTTGCTTGAAATGTTTGCCATGCTGCAGTTCCTTCTGAAGGAATGTGTGCAAATTGTACTTACATTACCACGGTGTTAAGTTAATTATAGTGTCCACCATTCCAGTAGTTTTTGAACTTTTCCTCTAATGTTTTTCACCTGATAACTTTGAATTTATTCTAAGAAAATTCTGATACTATTTTTCTTAGGCTTTCCATGAACAGCTTAATGGGTCAGTTACTGTACATTTGGAATACAGGCATTCAGGTGAATCAGTACCATTCTGTGACTAGAGAGGTGGATTAATAGAATTCAGTGCTGCCCACAGAGATTAAACCAGATCATGTGTAGTGACTGCAAAATAAATACCATATAACAGCTGTCGCAGTAGATGAGACATGGACTATCTGTCTAGTCAAGCAGGAGAAAAGACACTGCAGCATCATGTCAGCAAGCAAACTCTAGGCATCAATTTGGGGGCGGGGGGGGAAAGGTGTCTGCCTTTTAAAATATTGTGTCATTTTGTCTTTCTGTTGCTTGTTGAATTAAGATGCTCTTATTCTAAAGACTCACCTGTTCTAAAGTGAGTTCTGGAAACAACCTTCCCCACAGCCTGAGTCTGTGTTTTCTTTGTTCTGCAGCGCATGAAACATTTTTTATTTTATTTTCATATTCACTGTTTAGATTTTCCTGATTAGTATCTAGAGAATTACAGTAAAACAAATCTGCATTTTACTAAATCATGACAGCTTGATATTATTGCAACGAGACATTTCACAGGGTACTGTGGGGGCACTGTTTTTGTCACTGACAAAATAATGTAATGGTGTTAGCTATGCAGATCATCACATTCAGGTAATTATTGTTGCCACATGCTTTCCTGAAGATAAAAATATTAAACAGCAGCATTTCAAATGCTGGCATGTTTCTGAATATGTCCTTTTTAAAACAGCACCTGATTTTTAGATGAAAGATGAGAATTGTGAGAGTACGGAAAATTTCATTTGCTACATTAAAAAAAAAAATATTATGACTAAATAAATACATTTTGTTTTAGTGAAAAAGAATCTGCAAGTCCACCCATTACTCCCAACTATTTGGTTTGCAAGATGATGATGATGATGACGATGACGATGATGATAAAACATAACTTTTATTTAGTGTCCTTTTACTTCAATGTGATAGTAGGTCAATAGTAAATTTCAAAAGCCATTTAAAAAAGAAAAAACAAACAAACAAAAAACTTTGTCAAATTGGTTTAACCTTTGTAGTACTTTATTTTCTGTTCCATTTTTGGACTGAAGTTATTCACCAAATTTGTCTTGACTTCATGATTAGCTTTAGACTTCATAAAGCTGTGGTTTTTGAGAATTTATTGTTAACCAAAAATGAAAACAAGCTGTACCCTATACATAAATTCTGCAGAGAAGACTGGGGAAATGGTGTGCTCAGAACTCTTGAAATGCAGACATTTAGTTTAGCTGTTTAAACACTGATTTAAATATCCAAATTTATGCATGAATACTTTAAAATCCTGAGCATAATCTTCTAAAGTTTTAGTTTGTTAATGTATAAATCCAGATTAAGGAAAGACACTGGTCTAAATATAACCGGGGATGTCGTATGTCATATAATGTATGCATATTTCATACTTTTTTTATCCTAGACATTAAATATAGAACTTAGTCAAGATACAATAGGGATCTCTGGTTAAAATATTCTAAGTGAGACTGACAGCAAAACTTACTTTAAAGACTCCACACAATTTTCATAATAATTTTGACAACTTGTATGACCAGTTTGAAGTATTCCATGCTATGTGGCTACCCAAAGATGTTTTTCCATGTCTATCTATGCCGGTGAGATCTTATGAAATTTCTCTGTTACTGATTATAGGTCTTTCCAAAATGGAGTTAAGTTTGCTTTGCAAACAAGATACCTTAGAATAGCTGTTACAATAATCACATATTTTGTCTTGACCCGAGGTACTTAAGCATGTTCTTATCTAGATGCAGAGAAAAAAGGCAGACCGAAATGGAGGAAAAATATTTTGTTAACTTGAGAAGTTAGCTGATCTAGAATTGGAAGTGTAGAAAGATGGCAATTTGTCATGGCTTTGGCATGGTAGAGAGTTGTAGTGTATAGGGACATAAAACCACACTGGAGGATATCATGAGTATGAAGAGGATGCCATGACTGGCTGTGAAGTCTGGGTTCAAATATGGGAGACTGAGGCAGGTGTCTGGGGCAGACAGGTGTTGAGACTGTTTGGGCAGATTCAGTAGCAAGGAGCAAGCTGAAATGCATTTTGTAAAGGGTGTCTGAAAAGCAGAAATTGATGAGAAGGATGCCTCACAACCTGATGTTGGGGCTCTCAGGGCACTCATAGGCCTTCAGGGTCTTGACCAGCCCCACCCAGGATCCCTACCTAACACCAGCCCTTGACCCAGGAAACCCATTTCAGCTCAGACCTGGTCTTTCTTGTTTACCCTCAACTCCCAGTTCATCCCCCGTCATGGGGTAGTCTCTGACCTGCAGAACAGGAAAGGTGGAGGCTGGATAAGAAGCTCCCAGAAATAGTTATGACCATGACAAAAAAAGGGTAAGGGGAAAGACTTGGTCATGTTGCTCTCATATCAGACTCAACCCCCAAAATTAGATAACATTTTTCAGCTAATCTCTTCATGCCTCAATATCCCCACCTATACAGCACATTGGTAGCTTTGTCACAAAGACAAATTTATTCATGCCTGCAAAGCAGACAGATGGTGTATTGATGGGAACTACTGAAAAGCTTGTGAAGAAGGAATTATTCTGTCTTCAAAATAAAAGTTGAATAATGTGTCATAAACGTATCATGAGACTGTTCTTTGCTTCATATAGAAAAATATGAGCATTTAATACGTGTTCATTAAGCAGGTACTCTCCTTTTGGCAAGTGGAGAATTATTAATAGCATAATAAATTGGTCACAATAAGAAAAATTACCTGCCTTAATTCCTTTCTTTTTGTGTTTGTCAGACATTTACAAACAGACTGAAATTCCAACGTACGTTTTTATTCCTACCTTCATCCTTAAAATATGGATATGTAGATGTTTCTATGTTGTCCTCAATTCACCAGAGTGAAGTATGACATGTAATTCAACAGGTTTGAAAAGTTTCTGTGGTGTGTTGAATGGAGTAGAAACTAAAAAGATGGGCTCACCTGAAAACTAGGTGTCAGTGGTACAGCATGAATTGTTGCCCTCCCTTGTGATGAGAACATTCTTTCTTAGAGGAACACAAAAGCCCTGTTATTATGCAAACCTTTTATTTGCTGTACAAGAGAATCATATTCGATGAGTGGCAAAGTATTTTGTTGAGGTGATTAAAAAGGAAAAATCTTCTCTTTGACCAAAGTTTCAAGTTCTCATTAGGACCATCTGAGCATAGCTTTGGAGATTTATCCTCAGCTTTATTAGCTACCTTATATTTAGCTCAAACACAAGCTGAACTTGCATGACAGTCATGCATCAGTACTCAAACTGACCAGCAGATCATTTGGGCATCTTCAGTAACTGCTTATATAAAAAATTATTCTTACCTTAGTCTGACTCAGAAAAGAACACAATGAATTGCCCTAACTCACTCAGTTCATGTTTAAGAAATCTATTTTTTCTCAGGAGACTTCTGACTGTAACTGAAATGGCTGAAATTACTCAGGTGTATTGTGTTTCATGCATTAGCTTTTGTCAGTTTTCAGTACATATTCCTTAGTCTGTTAAAATAGTGGAAAAAATGATATCAGCTTTCTACAGTCTCAGCTTTTTCTAACAAATGCTACATTATGAGCCTTGTCCAGCCTAAGAAAGCAGGAGCTGAATTACACAAAGACCAGATTATCCCTCGGGCTAATTTTATATATCACAAATACTCACTCAAATCATTACTTGGATATTTTGGATAAGATATATATTCATATATATATTCATATATGAGCAAAACTGACCATTGTCATTGCTATAAGTGTGTGTTCACAATGAAGAATGAAGCTTAGTAAAAGTTCTTTGTTTCTCTTTGCATAGCTTCAAATTACTACCAAGTTGTATTAAATCCTAGATTCAATAAACAATCGTGTTTTAACCGAAACAAAGTACATGAACAGGGAAAGCAGCAGAACCTTTCATTTCCCGTTCCTCTTCTCTGAAGTGCTTGAATTGATCTTGTCTGCCTTTCATTTCTGAAATGTTTTTGTTGGCAGACAACATTTCTTATTTTTTATTTTTTTCTGTGTGAGTATCTGGGAGTTTGTTTTATTTTTTACTTTTGCTTTTCTTCCTTGAAATTAAACTGTTTATCAAATGTGATAGTAAGTATTGTCACAATGAAATTAGTTAATGATACAATTGTTTGTTGGGGATTTCTCTGGGTGCAATATCCCCACTCTTTATGCAACTATACACTTGACTTGAGCATTCCAAAGCCCTTCACAAAGGGCAATGCTGCTGCTTGTCTAAATAGTACATGATTACCTCAATTAGTTTTGTGGCCACGGTAATGTTCTTTTTATGAGCTCAATCTGGTTCTGAGCCATCTGAACTTCAAATTCCAGGTGCCTTATCCCTAGCACTAGCAGCTCATATACTGTGTACACACGTGTACAATGCAGTCTGCATCAGGTTTTCTCTCAAAGTCACACTGTGCTCTCCTTAGAACTGTATTTACAAGCCTTATAGGAGAAGGTGTATGTATGTAAAGGAGACTCAGTCAGAGCTCTGCATACTCACAGAGAGAGAGAAAACATAGTTTTGGATTCCTTTAGTATACTTCCTTTATTATAACAGGAAACTACCTTGTTTTAACAATTTCCTTGTTCACCACTAAACAAGTAACTTCTTGCATTGTTGTTTCATTGCCATGTGACACACAGAGAATAACAAAGATAATGGGACACAGAGCTAAAGCTGCTTTGAACTATTGCCTGTTTACCCACTAGAACAGAGGAGTAGGCGTTAGAGTTCCTTCATTTACCATAAGTGTGTCTTTGAGCTAGTCAGCTCTACCTGCCTGCTAACTTGGGGATAATAAAAAATATACCCACCCCACAGAGATGCTGGGATGTTTAATGAACTAATTAGTACGGTTCAGTGTTCTGATGGGAGAGTGGGAGATGTTACCTGTACTTCTGTTTAGAGAAGGTATGGCTAGAACTTTATCTATTGCCTTAGCAAAAAAAAAAATAAAAAATTGAAGAGATTTTTTTCCTCATTAAGAAGATTTTCCATTACTTATATCAGTATAAATGCTCTCAAGCCAAGCAACAAAATGGTCACAGTAAAGAATAAGTGTCTATAAATGGGAATACAATTTGCCTGAAGAGTGTATAAGTAACCATAGTTTTCCATGGATGGGTTTGTGTGTGTATTTAGCCATATAACAAAATATTGTCACTAAGTTTTGAAAAGTTACTGTTTTCTTTACAGCACACAATAACTACTTTTTCAATGGATATTGCTAGTTCTGAGCCCTGGAGGATGGGAAAAGGACACAGAAGGTCTGTACCGGAAACAACAAGAGGAATTTAAATAACTAGATCATCATTTCTCTTGTCATCTGGCAAAGATTCTGAGGTCAGCTCTTACATCTTATAAGCTGTCTGTAATGGCAAGTAAAGGCCACAGGTTTATTCAAAAAAACAGGCACCCTCCTCCCCACCCCCAACAAAAAAAAAAAAAGGAAAAAAAAAAGAAAAGGGGAAAAAAAGAGTCTTCAGCAACACATAATGCCCAGGCACAATCTGGAAGATTCATTCAACAATCAGCCACAAACTGGATCATTAAAAAGCTCTTCAATTCCTTTGCAGATCTCTTATACAACTCTTTATTATTGCTGTTACTATTATTACCATACTTGTTATTGCTAAGATAACTATTATGCTAAAACCAAGGTTTTAATAAGTTTACTTAAATTCAGGTTTCTAATCTAAGCTATAGGCAAAAAAGATCTAGTGAATATGGACAATGGAGTTTAGGGCATTATTGAGTTCTTCAAATATATGCTTCTATTTTAAGGTGAAATGAATGTTGTTCTAGACATAGTTGAATGTTTTGAACAGAATTCGACTGATAATACAATAAATCTATATCACTTTGTCAAATGTAGGTTTGTCATATAGATATCCAAAGTCTCATCCCCAAACTGGCCGTCCTCCAGATGGGGAGCACATTGCAATAATTATATGTACTTTTTTTTTTTTTTTTCATTTTAGCCCGATGAATTTGAAATCTGATGATGAGAACGTCAGACACACTAATGTAAGACTGATTTTGTTTCTACCCCAGACTGTGTAACCCATAGCTAAATAAAGTGGTAAAACTTGGTGATAGAAAACCCCTTCTAAAGACAAGATGCAGTATAACGAGTAGTATGTTTTGATAGCTACGGACTACATCTTCTGTGCTGTACATGCACTGTGAGACATTTGAGTTTAGCTCCATGTCCTTAGAATAAATTATGCACCTAACTTTCATTAAATCCTATGTGAACTGTGGGAATACATTGAAATTTAACTTGTTCCTTCACTTCCTCTATCATTCAGGTCATAATTAGTAAAATAACAGCTGAATCAATGGCATTGCTTCATTGCTTACCTCATAGAGTTACATGGATGTTTTTTTGTGTGCGTGTGTGCATTTTTTTTTTGTTTGTTTGTTTAAATAAAATAATAATAATAAAATAAAATAATAATAAAAAAAAGAAAGTAGAATGTTTTGAAACTGGGACAAGACTGACTTAGAAGTTGGATATCTAGCGAACTAATCTACTTTAATAATCACAAAAATGGTAGCTTTTTTCTTCTGGAAAGACGTGTAGGACTTGACACCTCCAGTCTAACCATGGGTATTTAGCTAGGAAAGGGACGGGCCATGTTGGACCCTTCCGCAGCCCATGGGGAGAACAAGGCACCAGTATGAGGGAGAGGTGGAGCTCACCCAAGCCTGGAAACAGCCACTGGAGGGAGGTGGTCAGCTGCTTTCCACAGACCGCAGAGGAAACCTGACATCTCAGTTTAACATCCAGAGCCAAGTGGGGCTAATCCGTGCTCAGTAACACACATACTGTTAACGCCAATAGTTTAGTTTGTATTGTGGGGATAGTCTCATATAACAGCATAGAAGAGGATGGCAAGTTTATGACTAAGGCCCTCTTAAATACTCTCTTGCTTATTTGGCTGGGAGAGAGGACTGACAGAAAGACTTTTGAGTAGGTCTGAGCAGACTTAATCTCCCACACCTGTCAGATATTCTGGGGTATGACTGAAAGCACTTTTATAGATATGGACTTGTACAGATAAAGAAATGTATTAAATTCTGTGCCTTCCCAACAGTGTGGTAGGCTTCTTACCTGAGACCATTATCCAAAGTACAGTCTGCAATTAATATTTTGGGCAGTGTGTAATCACCCAAGGTGTACGGGGCTGGGTTTCAACTAGATAATGATGCAGAAGGAAGATGTAGGGAGGAAGAGAAATGAACACCAACTTACTATTTGTTTGCCATGCCTATGAGGAAAGAGGTGTGTGAGAAGATAGTTTGGTGTCCAGTGAGGTTAGGGTGTCACGTGGTCAAGGACGAAACAGAAGCTCTCCAGACAAAGTATTAAAAAAAGATGTATGTCTTTTCAATGTATTTGTTCAGGAGGAAAAAAAAAAAAAAAAGGTGAAACATTCCAGATGCTTGCCTGCAGTAAAGCATTTCTGGCTGTTAGTTCCAGTAGGTCATTACTGCATTAATTTGGTGTTTAATTAAATGCCTGTGCAACAGACCATTTATTTGTTATCTAATATTAGCTTTAGTTCTTATCAATTAAATGCTAGCTGAGGGCTTGATTCACTTACGTTTTATGTCCCCTTACACTCTATTTTTTATAAACAAAAAACAGGAACTGTGCAGAGGGAAGATTTACACATCCAAATTTCACAGCATGCATAATGCAATACGCTGAAGTGCTTAGGCAGAAGGTGCTGAAACAAAGGAGGATTTTTAATTTTTTTTTTTTTTTAAGAGAAAGTAACGTAGGCATTTTTTGGAGGCTTTTGGCATTCATAATATTTACACAAACTTTATGTTAAAGCCAGACTTGATGAATAGTTCAGCTGTCTATGTTTGAGACAGAAGTTTGTCTCACTAAGTATTCAAAATAGAGTTTACTATACCTTTGCTTGTGAGGTAGAGAAATTGAATTTCTTGTATGTGAGCATCTTTCTAGCCAGTAGCGTATGTGTGGTGACTACAACGGATCTTTGGATATAATGCTGAATCTCTCCAAATGGCCTCAATCGATATGATTTTGACATTGGGCTCATCTCATCTGGATTTTAGTGTCAAGTGACTTGGGGTAGTACAAGTGCCATGATTGTAAATGCACAGGACACAGTTGATGCCACAAAGGCACAAATGTGCCACAATGTGCACAAATCACACCAACTGATAAGATGAGGGAAAATAGCCTCAAGTTGTGCCAGGGGAGAGTTAGGTTGGATGTTAGGAGAAATTTGTTTACTGAAAGAGTTGTGCGGAATTGGAATAGGCTGCCTAGGGAAGTGGTTGAGTTACCATCCCTGGAGGTATTCAAGAAATGTGTAGATGTAAAACTTAGTAGCTTGTTTTAGTGGTGGATTTCAGTACTAGGTTAAAGGCTGGAGTAGATGATCTTAGAGGTCTTTTCCAATCTGAATGATTCTATGATTCTGGGATTCCATGCTCATGAAATCACACCTAGGCTGAAAATAGGCTGAAAAAAATCTGAAATTTTCTTTAATTCCATCTTTTAATCAGTCCAGTACACTATGCTACTTAGCCTGTTAAGTCATGAGTATTTGACAGTAATGACCTGTTAATTGGATGAGGAAGATACTCTAGAAAAGTAATTCTTAAATTTTATCATCAGACTGCACCTTCTTGTAGCAGGAACAGTTCTTTACACCCAGTTTTGAAGGTGTGCTTTGATCTCTAATGCAATCTAAATGAATAGTAAGACCTATCTAGCTATCTTAGAGTCTCAAGTATGGTGGCCTCTATTTTGGCTGTCTTTCTTCTGAGACAAATTTTAAACACAGTTTTAGAATAAAACTATTTCTGCTTCCCTTTTCTACAAGTAACTATTTGAATCTTTTCACATGTGTTAAATTATACGTCTACAAGAAATTTCCTATGAATTTTATGAAAATTGTTCATTTTATGAATTTGAAAGTGATTTTCCTAAGAGGCTTGGTAAAACCTAGTAAAATAAGATTCTTTCTTGACATTTCAGTGTTATTAAAGTCTGTATCCAGAAGTCAATAATTACAAAATTGTTTACTGCTGTTTTTGAAACAGTCACTTAAGAGTTACATTAAAAAAAAAAAAAAAATCAAACTGTATTCTAAACATGACCATGTACTTTATATAACGGCTTACAATGACACAGATAAATTCAAAGTCATATATTGCAGTCCAAGCTCTGTAGAAATATGGATGAGGCAAACTCTTTCAACTTACAGATGATAGATTTATCTTCAACATTGTCATTGCATTATTATTTTGGTTTCATACAACTGAATTCTTAAAAAGTTGTAAGAAAGCAGTTGATAAAATCAGGCTATAGCACATGCGGAGCTGCTTCTGGACACCATATGCAGACATATATGGTTGCACGGAAGTTAGAGAGCAAGATCATAATTCATCACAGGATTTAACCCAAACAAAGCACTTGGTTTCTGTTCACACCAGTGGAGGAGGAGGTGAGAAACTGGATCACCCTTAGGAGTTCAGTTGAACTTCAGTTCAACTTCAGTTGGCCTCTGCAGTACCAGAAGGCAATAAACACTGCGGTGTACTGTGGCAATTACAGTGGTCTGCATAGAGTCAAACTGGATCAAATTGATTTCGATCAAATGGACTAGAATAGCAGTTTCATTGCAGAAAACAGCAGACGATCATATGATTTGCTATGCTGAGGTCCAAAATCTGAGCCACCACAGTGACTGTGAAACACCAAGCAAGGTCAAATTTTGTAGATCTCAACACCTTTTTTGTGAGTACAGACAACATAATTATCAGTCCAATGGTGACCATTCTGTCTTCTGAAAAATGGCTTTGTGTGGCAGCTAACAAGAGAGAAAAGAAAGGAAGTGAACAAAGCATATATGGAAAAAAAAAAACAAAGAGTACTCATTGAAAAGAACTCACAAAGCAAAGGTGATATGGGAAGTAGGACTGAAGGGGGAGATTTGGGGTGATAAAAAAGAGGATCATTGGGTCTGAAAGATGTGGAGAACAGAGAAGAAGTTTCGGGAATAAATGTGGAGAACAGGAAAAAAGAGGAATGATTAAAATCTCCCACATTATACAATGCTGATGGAAAATATATTCATAAATGTAGAAAGCCAAAATGAAATGCAAAGGGAAACCTAAGACCTCACTTTCCCCTCTAACATGCACTCACATAGGAGCAGACAGAACCACACGTTAATACAGAGGACAGACTGCACAAAGACAACATTTAAATAGTAGAATGAGTGGGAGACCTCAAAAACAGGAAAGGAAGGAAGGAAGGAAGGAAGGAAGGAAGGAAGGAAGGAAGGAAGGAAGAAAGGAAGGAAGGAAGGAAGGAAAAGAAAGAAAGAAAGAAAGAAAAAGAAAGAAAGAAGGAAAGAAGAAAAGAAAGAAGGAAAGAAGGAAAGAAGGAAAGAAAAAGAAAGAAAGAAAGAAAGAAAGAAAGAAAGAAAGAAAGAAAGAAAAAGAAAGAAAGAAAGAAAGAAAAAGAAAGAAAGAAAGAAAGAGAAAGATAAAGAAAGAGAAACTTTGTAGAAGGAGCTGAATGCTCTGTATAAAAAGGGGCTGAGGGAGTGAAAAAGCCCTTTACTTTGTCTGATGAAAGTCCCTAGTGAAACAGATGCAGTGAGGAAGGGAATATGCTCCAATTAAGATCTGACATGAAAGGACCAACATGTCTCCCTTGTGAGCACATCCAAAAGGCAAGGTGAAAACATTCTGGGGATGGAAGTTCAGGGGGGTCTGCTGTGTCGAATCTCATTAGGTCCAGATGGATATCAAACTAGTGGATGTCTTCAGAATTATTGATGTCAAAAGTATTGACAGTTCTATGAACTAGAGCCCTTTTTGCTTCCATGTACTGAGAATAATGTCACCTTCCTATCCCATTTGCTTTGGTGTTTCTTGTAAATCCGTACTATGGGATAGTTAATATACCTTAAAACTCAGAGGGTAAAATCCCTGTGGATTTTAGACACTAGATTTTCACTACAAGGCAAAATAATGGAATTTAATGCTCACCTTGCATACCTACTTCCCAACATAACTCCTGCGTGTTCTTCACTTAGATACACTCAGCTAATTAGCAGTTAAATAAATAAGCATATGCCCCACTTCTGAAAAAAAAAAAAAGTCAATGAAGAGAGGAAACCAAAGCCTTAACTATAAACGGAGAACTGGAGTTCTTCAGGCAGAAGTATAATTTAACCCCCTACAGCTTTCAACAACTCTAACTTTTTAAGACTGATGGAAGTTTTGCCATTAGTGTCAACCACTAGATGACAGAAAATAGGCTTCATTGTTAATGTCAGGGAAATGAATAATGTATAAATTATTGTCTGTGTAAGGGTAGTCTTTTAAAACTCATAGAAACAGAAGAAATGAAACACAAATAACTTTTACCTCACTTATAACTTACACAAAATTTTGTTAAATGTGTTTTGAAGGGCTCAGATGGTTTTAATAAACCAGTAAAGGGTCACACATCTGTGCCCTCCATAAAGGGTAGCATGTGTTGAAGGTTTTGTCTGTACTCCTTGCTCCTGCATGCCTAAAAGCCCTCATATGAGAACCCTGACAGCTCAGATATGAAGCAACTAAAAGGTAGATTAATTCTGTCTTCCTTCCTCAATTATTTCCACTGCCTTTCCTTTGCAGAGTGGTGAAAGAGCTGGTAGTGGGAGAGGAGCTGTGTAGATGGATACAACAAAGACTGAGATATTTGGATGTCAATATTCACAGCAGATGTGGTAATATAAGTAAAAGAAGAAGGAAACAAAACATACCTCTAATCTGTTGATGTAAACACATTTCAAAACTTCTTATCTCACTTCTCATCTATCTGGTTTTAAAGGAAGAATGCACATGCCACTCTGAATAAGGTCAGCATCAAAATAACTGAGTAAACAAAAAATAAATAAATAATTCACATTACTTTTTATTTCACAAGGATTCTGCCCGCTGATATAAAAATCACTATTAATTGCCAGAAAAGTTAATGACACTTTTCTTTCTCATCCTCACACTCTATGCTCTGTGTGGCTCTGTTGTCCATTTCTCCTTCCCAACTGACTTACCACTAGAGTTTTATCATCCCTGTTATTCTGAGAGCAGTGGTCCACAAAATGAAGATAACAAGTCCCAACTCTCAGCAAGCTTTTCCTTGTCAATGAGAGATTAAAAAATAAAAACAGTCAGGGTCTATGTGACAATATTTGCAGCCAACTCTAAAATTTTTCATCCAGAGCATCTGAGAGTTTTTACCCATTTGTAATCCTCTGCAATACTTTGACTTTCCCCTCATTAGGTTTCATTGTTGAGAGGACAAAAAGGTAGCATATGGCTTTTCTGCTCAGAAAATGTATCATTAAAGTAGGTAGGCAGGTTAACATATTGGTGTAGCTTCCTGCTTAGGCAGACTGAAATGATTTCAAGTAGGCTCTAAAGTTAGGAATATGAAATATTGATTCTGTCACTCTAGTGTTTCCTTAATTAAACCACCATGCAGACTCACAAGGAAGGACAGAATAGTGAAAGCCTCACCCAGGGCGGCCCATGTCCATTTTCCATAGGTTTATATGAATCTAAACAAATAAATGTATGGTATTTGGAAAAGGGTGTTATAAAATCTCTTCAGCTTTTTCTATCTGTTAAGAAAGAAGACAGGTCACCCCTTTTCTGACATCATCATTTGAAATAAATTCTGTAATACTTTTTAAACACAGATCAACCACAGGATAGGCAAGGTACCCATAAGCCTTTTTCTGCCACAAACCTCTTAAAATTATCACACTTTATAACAGTAAATTCAGGTTGTTATTCACTCTGCCAAAATCCAGTATAGGCATCACACTGACCTCAGTGGTCTCCAGACAAGGTTGTTCATTGACAAATTTACAAGGACACATTCAGATGGACTTGGCATTTAGGAGTACACCTGCAAAGTATTCATATCTCAGCACAAACATTATCTCAATAGACATATTAACACACTGCTACTAAGCAAGTTCCCTGCTTAAATCCTGTGTATCCGAGATTTCTGCAGCCAACTGGCCTCCTCACATTTAAAAAAAAAAAAAAAAAAAGGGGTGGGGGGGAGGGGTGGGGAAAGGAGAAAGGAAAAGATAACTGCAGGTTACCCTGAAGCATTAAACAAGATTAGAAAAAGGAGTTAAATATTTCGGTAAGCAATATTCCCTCATTTTAGTAAGCTCCTCATTTTAGTTAGAATTACAAACATTTTACTTATGTACTGACAGAAGCTAAGAGGTGGCTTTTGACTGTTTCTGATGACAAGGACTAACAAAAATTGCCACCTTCCTGCAAGTGTTGGCATGTAGTGGTCAACCATAAATGACCATGAATGTTTCAAAACAAAGCTCTTAAAATGTTTCAAAAAACACTTCCCAGTTTTGGATGAAATATCAGTCATTCACTGATCATAAGTTGAGTTACTTTCTGCAAGTCCAGAGGGATGATGCATGGCTTACAACATTGTCATCTAAATGATATAGAATCTACCCACCCAGCAAACTTTTTCTACTGAAAGTTAGGGATTATTTCAATAAGGATCAGCAGTCTGAATTAATTGCTTGAGGGCAATTCATGTGTATGACTGTTCAAGAAGAATATTATTGTGAAAAGGTACTATGATTTTGTTTGTTTGTTTATTTTTTATTATTTTTTAAAGAAAGATATCAAAACAGCTAAATTTTATTTCTGTTCTCTCTGTGCAGAACTGGACAAGTGCAAGATAGAAGGAAGATCAACACCAGCTATTTCACTTAGTCTTCACCTAACACTGAAGAATAAAGGCATGTCTGTACTGCATCCAGTATCAATCTTCAAGCCAAAGGTGACCTAAACAAAATGCCCCCTTCCAGATTTTTAGCTTCCTGTTTCACATGAGGATACTTTATCTTAGTCTAATCTTGAACCAGAAATCTGTGAGGGACAACAAACTGGATGAAATATTAGGATAAGATGATAAGGACCCTTGATATATTAAATTAACTGTAAACAAATTATTTAATAATATAGAGCAAAATACTTTGAGCACAATGATACTGAGATATCACCTCACTTTTTCTGAGTATCACTTTTCCACGTATCTTATGTGCATTTGTTACTGGAGCAACGACGTAAATGGAAGAAGGTCATATTCAGAATTTCAGATGACACTGAGTATTTCCAAAATTGTGCTGTTAGGACGAGAGCTCCCTTAGCGATTGATTGGTACCGACTACCCAGTCTTCCCAAGGGGAAAATAAGGACAAGCTGATAAAAATAAATAAATAAATAAATATATCAGAAATGCAGAAGAATGACAGAGAATCAGCTAGATAACAGGGTCTGTCATAGTCAAGGATACAGCCCTAGGGTTGGATTAGCTTCATGGTCGAAATCAAATACCCATGCTGTCATGGAAGCACATGTTTTTGACTGCCATGAATCAAACATACACATGATGAAAAGGTGAAGTGACTTGTAAACACTTATCTATGACTGGGTTTTCTACTGATGGACAGCACAAGGACTTAGAATAAAGCCTTATTCTGGGAGCGAGAGGAATTACTGCAAGGTTATATTTTCAGAATATAATCATAAAAATCCTGGATTCACTGAAGGCAGATTTAAAAAAGGTTCTTTCTCTCTCTTTTTTCTTTTTCTTTTTTTTTTTCATTTTCTTTTTCTCCCCCTCTTCCCCCCCCACCCCCACCCCATATATTTTCATTAAATTTCAATTAACAAAAGTCCTGGATAATTGTATAATTGTGGGGAGGGCAGGAAGAAATGATGTTGGGAGGTCATTTCAAATGTGTTTTATTGCATTTATTTTTAAGAACGAGACCAGGCTCATTTCAGAACATTAGTAAGAATTAAAAAATACAAAACAGAAACAGTGATGTTCAACCTGAAATGACCTGGTAATCAGGGTAGTTGTTCGCATGTAAAAGACTCAGACCTCTGCATATTATTAGTTCTCTATGCCACTTGTTATGGCATATTGAACTTGAACCTTCTGCCATATTTCTGCCATATTATCTTCTCAACATGTAATTATCTTGACCTACATAAAATTATACTAAGCAAGAATGTTGCCAGAAAACGCCTGTAAGGTTTAAGAAGAGTATTTTCATCTAAAGAGCTAAAGTTCATCTAAAGAGCTAAAGTTATATCTCCGCTTAAAGAAACCTGGTTGTCAATACAGTTTTAAGGCCCTAAAACTGGAAGTTTGTGGTTAAACCGAGATTTTCAGGCAAGTCTTCCATGGAAGTGAATGATAGTAACATAGAACTGAAGTCCATGGAGCTACACAGATGTATGCCAGGGCATGTATCTGACTCTTTGATTCTGTGGTACTTTTGGCACCCAAGTATAAAGAACTGTTATTATAGCATTATCTGAGACCAACAGTTTCTCTGTAAAAATGAAATAAAATAAAATAAAATAAAATAAAATAAAATAAAATAGAACTAAATGTTATCTCTCTATTGCTAAGAATCTTTGAAAATGAAAGTATTGATTATTTTATCTTTATTTATTTATTTATTTATTTTTTGCTGGCAGATAAGAATCTGGGCAGACAGTAATTCAAAGTATTACAGTTTTTGTGCAGAAATTTATTGTATTTCTGACAATAAAATACTTAAGAGTTCTATAGGGGTTTGTTGGGGTTTATTGAAAAACCCTTGGGGTACAGGTCAGTGTAGAAGTTTGTTCTTTTTGTAGGAAATCTCATGATAGCAACAGTCATAGAGCACTCTACTGAAAAATGTGTCAGGAAAGAACACCATGCACTCAGATACTTTTTGCAGTGGGGGAAGTAATACAACTGTTAGAATACAGAGCATCAGAGCATTACATTTCTGTGCTGGCTTTGGAGTTATGTCATTCACCTCTTGTTGCTTTTAGAAAAATCCATTGAGTCTCTATTTTTAGTCATTTTCTTCATTAAGAGGAAAGTTTTATTAAATATAGATAGATAGATAGATAGATAGATAGATTTATTATGTCTACCTTAAAAACAGAGCTATGATCTATCAGTGGAGCTCTTCAAGTCTTCCCTTCCCATGATTGGACCAGTGTCCTTTTAAAGCAAAATGTTGGAAAAAAAATGTTGAAATGTGTGTGCAGGAAAGAGAAAGAAAAAAAAAATTAAAGGGAACAAACTCAGAAAAGACTACCTCTGTATCAGACAATTTTATTTTTACCATCCTTCTCCACAGGTTGTTTTCTGATGGACAGCACATGAAATAGGTCCAAGTAGAGATGTGAGAGAATCTACCTCAGACGTTTGCTTGTTGTTGAGACAGTGTGATATTTCAGGGGAACATGCCTTTCACCATCCTAAGGTGACGGAGCACTTAGTGATACAAAGCTGTCAAGGAGCAGCCCCAAATGTTATAAAACAAATAAAAATATAAGGCCATGTGTTGTGACCAGAACTTCTCAACTGTTTCAAAGGCAGGTGCAAAATCTTACAGTCTGAGATGAAGCAAGCTACTGAGAAACATGCAAGATTTAGCAGCCAAATATTCCCTTGCAGATTTGAACACCACAATATTATTTAAGCACATGAGCATCTGTCTAGCCCTTACTTATCAATTCTGTGTCCTGTCTTCTTTGAGACTCCTCTCCCCTTCCAGCTTTTAATATTTGGAATAATTTTTATGCTTGGCAGCAGCAGATGGATCCTAAATACCTGCAAAGTCGTTAGTTTAATAACACAATTGGTAAGCACAGTCATTCTCAGTGAAGGGCAACTGTTGCAATTATCTCTCTAATTTCACTGTGTAAATACATTGTGTCAGGGACAACTGAAAATCACTTAGGCTATTTGAATATAATATTTATTATCAATAATACGAGTGTCCTTACATCTTGGCTGACATGTAAAAGGAGAAAACAAATAACAAAGAGTAAAACAAAAGCCAAAAAAAAAAAAAAGAGAGAGAGAGAGAGAGAGAAAGAAAGAACGAAAGAAAGAACAAAAGAATGAATGAAAGAACGAAACAACAAAAGAAAGAAAGAATGAAAGAATGAAAGAATGAAAGAATGAAAGAATGAAAGAAAGAAAGAAAGAAAGAAAGAAAGAAAGAAAAAGAAAGGGGAAAGAAAAAAACCCAACAAAACGACAAATAATAATAATAATAAAAACAACAGAATGAGAACAAAGACAATCAGACAGTCTTGACTTTTAAAAATTTATTATAAAATTAGCTGATGAAGAGAATTAATCCAAACTGACATGAATTTGAATGCTGTCAGATGGAGTAAAAAGTGCCCTAGGTATATAAACAAGAGTTGGTAATAAATAACAATGTAGCAAGCCAAATGGAAAGTGTTTATAAAAGGGATTTGTGTTTGGTGCACTATCATTTGGCAGTCTCATTAACGATTTAGAAGATGGTACAAACATCACATTCATGATTTTAGGGAATGCTAGTGTGCTACAAATGACAATAAGGAGAGAGAAAAAAAAAAGACAACAAAATGAGAAAAGTACTCATGTGAAGAGGTGAAGAGTTGTCTTTTCTGTGTTTCTGTGTAGGGCTAAACAAAAACACTTTCTCTTCTCCAGTTTCCTTGGATCTTCTTCTAAGTTAATTTCCTCAGGATCTGCATAGTTCCCCAGAGTCACTTTCAAGTTTCTTAAATTGTCCTTCTGTAATAATCCAAGCCCCCTTATTTTTTTTTTCCTCAGATAGCTAAAAAAAAAAAATAAAAAAATAAAAGCAAGATAAGAATTAGGAGCTATGTGCAAAATGATCCATTGCTGTGGTCTGTGTGCTGGATGTGGCCAAATGAGACTTCCTTTTGGAAAGACATTTACACATAAATTATCATAGAATCATAGTATGGTTTGGATTGGAAGGGACCTTAAAGATTCCAACTCCCTGCCATGGGCAGGGACACCTTCCACCAGACCAGGTTGCCCAAAGCCCCATCCAGCCTGGCCTTGAGCACTTCCAGGGATGGGGCATCCACAGCTTCTCTGGGCAGCTTGTGCTAGGGCCTCACCACCCTCAGAGTAAAGAATTTCTTCCTTGTATCTAACCTAAATCTACCCTTTTTCAGTTTAAAGCCATTTCCTTGTTTCCTATCACTGCACTCCCTGACAAGGAGTCCCTCCCCAGCTTTCCTGTAGGCCCCCTTTAGGCCCTGGAAGGCCTCTGTAAGGCCTCTTTTCCTTCTGAGAGACTTCTCCTTCTGGAGACTTCTTTTCTCCAGGCTGAACAACCTCAACTCCCTCATCCTGTCTTCATAGGAGAGGTGCTCCAGACCCTTGGTCATGGCCCTCCACTGGACTCACTGTAACGATGACAACTTTCTCTGTCAATAAGATCTTTGTCAACAATAAAGTATTTCATGCAGTAATCAAAGCTTTTGGACAATAATCAAAATAAAGTTTGGAAATCCTGTTATGTAAATGCAGAAGTCTGGTGGTGGAACTTATAACACCTTCCACAGTCTTAAGATATAACCCAGCAAACATATAGTACCTTGAAATATTTTGATCTCATATTTGGACCTGAAAAACTGAACAGCGTATTCATCCCGTGCCCTGGTGACTTTTACAGATGTTGTTTAATAATTAAATAGTATTCTTTGGAGAGAAACATTCACTGGCATCAGATTCCTTTATCTAAGGTCTATGTCTGTCTGATTTATACAGCAATGTAGAGATTTTCTTTCCAAAGCAGGAGAAAAAAAAAATAAATAAAAAAAAATTAGTCCTATTCTTGCTTTGGATTCACTTCTTTGCTTTTTCCCCTATTCTATACTAAAAATGTGTAAGGTTTTTTTAATCTTTGACAGAGTCATCTGGATCTGAATACTTGTAAAAATGTTCATTGAACAGCAGAACTGATAAAGACCAATGTTCACTGGACCATATTACTCTTTTCTGACTGTTCATGAGATAGCTCAAATCAGCATTTATAGCTATCCATCAGAAACAAGAGTCAAAATTAATTCTTAAAATGAAACAACTCAGAAGAAAATATTGATCATATTTCAGATGAGGGCTAGGATGAAGGACTAGGGTAGAAAAACTTGATCCTTCTGCCTAGTCACTTTATTGGCATGGCACATTTATACTGTTCTGTCAAGGCCTGCTCAAAAGCACAATAAACTCAATGAAAACAATCCTATGAATGTTGATAATAGTTTCTAGTTGTGAACTGAAGCATGAGAAAGGGCGAAAAGTGTCCCTGGTTGCTGCTTCAGCCTAACTGCTGTGTTTCTAGATGTTGATGGCTCCTGCTTAATTTAATTGTTACCTTAAAACAGCAAAATCTCAACCCATCTAGAAGCTTTCATTCTTTCAGAATCTGTTCTTACTCTAAATGCATTCCTGTACAAGCATTAAACTCATCTCTAAACTCTGCTGCTTCTCTCTCTTACCTAACTGACTGAAAATTACTTTTCTGTCTGTGCTGATTTATTTTCCCCTTTTAGCTAAAGAACTTATCTTACTTTCTGCTTCTGTGCTACCACTTCTTCCTGCCTGTTCCTTTTAATTATTTTCTGGTCTTTCTGCATGCATCTTTACTTTTCTCTTGCAAAATTTTCTCATCACTTCTTCCCAAGTTCCTCAACTGTCTTCCACATATTTAAACTACAGTCTGCAGTGTTTTCCGATGTTCAGGTGTTATTCTAATGCTTTTGTTTTGCTGACCTTCCATCCATGGCAGAAGTACCAGTTTTCAACAGATAAACCTTCTGGGTCTCTGCATTTTTCCTCATATAAGTATAGTGTGTACTTATATATTTCAAACCATATTTCTAATACTTATGGGAAATCTCAAAATAGTGGAGAATATTATAGTAATAGATTGTATTTTGATAGAATAGCTTTTTACTGAAATGTTTTGAGTCAATCTGGGTAAGCATTAGGAAATATGCAATAGACCCCTGTTCTGATTTTAAGAAGGTGTTTGTCTAGGGATAGAATAAAAGACTTCTAGCATCTTTTATATGGCTAGTTTACACACGGCTATAATAATGCAATTGTCTGTGTACACCTAAACTACATCCACAGAGAGCGAATGTAAAAAGGGACCTTATGATACATCTTTCTGAATAAGAAATTTGCTCTTTTTTGTTTAGCAGTATTCAAGAATAATTGTTTGTCTTGAACCTTATAAGCCTTTTCATTAGATACTTGAAGGTCTTATTAGGGATTGGCTATAGATTTTACTGCTTCAAAATTAAAAGCTCATTTTAATTGAGCTAAGGGGCCTTTTTAGTAAATGGATTGAAAACACCATTGAATATCTTTTGTTTAACTTATGTGAAAGCATGTATTACCTGATCTATTTCCCTGGATTGGTTTAAAGTTCAGGATTTAGTCATGTTTACTTATCTCCTGGTTTATATTTCAGGTTACATTTAAAAAACTTTGGATGTTTCAGAACTTGTGAGCTTGGTAGCGGCTGATCCCAGCTATTGGGTTCAGATGGCTGACTGGTAACAACCATGGCCTTTTTTTAGACCTGTGCTAGTAAATCCTTTTGTTCTGAGGATGGCCCAACTGACATGTCACCAGATTGTACTCTTAGGATTGGGAATTGCTGCTCTTCTTGATCTTAATCTTGCCCAAATCTGAGAGCAACAAGCTCAGGAGTGTCAAGAACCAAAGATGTCATCCTACCCGACTGCCACTTTATATTGCCTTTCTGAAACAGCCACGGATATGAGATAGGAGATTTGGCATGGCATGTTATGTTTCACATAACAAAGGAGGCATTTCCTATCTCCTTCAGCTGATGACATATGTTACCGACACCAGAACAACTTGAGTGGCCTATAGAGGATCCCCAGAGAGCCCTCAAGAAACAAAACTCCCCCAACCCACATAGGCAAATGGACAGCCAGTACTAGCTTTCAGGGTCAGAAACCAAGCAATTCGCTTAGAGAGACAGCTAAAGTATCCCCTGCCCACTAACAATGATACCTCTATCATCAGTGATTTTCCACCACCAGGGTATCCTCACCTTGAGTTATGCTGGATAATGGAAAGTTGATTGTAATAGTGTCTTATTTTCATTGTTAGAATAAGCACTTAGACCTCTACAAGCTTTTAGCTGAGGATCTCCGTAGTCATCAGAAACCTCTTCCAGTGAAATAGGGAAACCTAACTACAGACTGGGAGAATGAATCACTGAGAGTTAAAGTATTCTGCCAAAGAAAATAGAGCAAAACAGTGACAGACCCAATAACAGAACCTGGGATTGGCGGTCACCTTTCCTAATCATTTGAAACAGTCCAGGAAAGGTGAAATATCGTACTTTATGGAACAAGTTAGACCAAGCCTTATATATTTAGGAAGAGCATTTTAGGATGTGGTGCTTGACAGCAGGAAATTGCATTCAGTGGTTTTGGAGGTCCCCACCAAATATTCCTTATGACAGGTCGTTACATTATTACCCACTAAAGACTTTCTTACGCCTTCCTCTGGAGCATCCGACACTTAACTCAGAGATAGGATATTGAACTAAATGGATCACTAGTTTGATCTATTGTGTCAATTCTTACACTCTTAGAGATGCAAACAGTATGTAGGGCATAGGTTTCCCTTACTGTACGCAAAAGCAATTGTGAGTGTGTGTACTGACTGTGGTCGGGGGCACTGGCTCAGAGATAGAGGAGGTAGTTGACTCTAACACCATTTTGTGGCTTTACAAGAACCAAAGAAGAAGTTTACTTTGTAGAATAAAGCTCCATGTAAACTGTAAATGCTGTATGCCATGTGACATCACTGTATTCCTCCATGGGCAGAAGTCATTTTCTTCTGTGCCTATATTTGATTTCAATTAAAAGAAGACAGCTTGCTTAATATTTCCTAAAAGTTGATATGGTGTATACCTGAGTGAACTGGCCACTTTCCCTTATAAATTATGTATAAAATCCACAACTACATTCTTTCTCAGAAACTCGGAGGAAAATTCAATTTCTCTTTTAGCTTATATTCTTTCATGGTTCTTGGGATATTCATTTCATATTTTCTGCTCATTTTTATAAATGTCTTATTTATTCAAGCTCTTCATAGAGGAAAGTAATGCCATGCATTGCTGATTTTATTACTTTGGACAGTTTACAATATCTCTTCAGAACCTAACATGTTAATTGATTTCAAAATTTCTATAAATTTCAGCCTTGCTTTTGGATCATACATAGCGATGCTAGGGAGACTTTATGAAATGTCTTCTACAGACCCACTGGAGTTTATCTAGACATGCATAGCTTCCCTTTTTCTTCTTTATTCTTAGCAAAGATATAAGGGGAATAAACTGCTCCTCTCCAGGCTCCTGCCTAGGGACTGGAGCATAGGGTCAAATTTAGACATGTGACCTCAGTCCTATATTGTGTCTTATAAAAACAGCAGCACCCATGTAGGGGCATTACCTCCCATGACACTTCATATTTCTTGTTGCTCCATACTGAACTTCCTGTTCCAAACACACAATTGTGTGACATTGCAATCTATAGGTCCTATATAATATAGATACAGTGTATCTTATAAAAAATACATGACTGTGAGCTTTATTGATCATGTCTGCAGTACATACAGGCTAACAAAACACTGAACTCTTAGTGTCCCTTTCCATCATGCAATGGTCCCAAAATAAAACCTACAAATCATTCAGTGAGAGCAAGTTCATCTGAGGTTATTGCAAAACTTTAATCCTAATTACAGAGATTTCCTTTGGACATTACAAATACATTGAGTTCTGTCTGCCCGGAAACACAACTGACTTAATCTGGGATAAAGGTCTGTAAATGAGTGAAGAAATAAATAAAGAGGGTTCTGAGTGTTTTTTGTGAAGGAAATATTCTATTTTTTTTTTACTTGGGTGGAGAAATCGTCAGTATTTGCAGATGGTATTTCCATCAACATTTATGTCAAGAAACAAAACAAAATATCTGCCTCTTATATTTCCCATGCCACAAACACATGCACAATAACACATGGCACACACTGACAATTTCAATATTAAGTTGTAGTGCAGCATGTTACCTACAACCACGTGTGTGTTACCTATATTACCTATGATCATGTATATACATAATACATATATCTAAATGCTATCTGTGTTGTGCAAAAATAAAGTTTACAAAGCAAAGAATTATTATACGTACTGATAAGGTAGGGTTGGTCTTCATCTTCCTTTACCTTTACCTTAGGACCCAAAGGAACAGCATGGAGTTGTGACAGGAGAGGTTAGACTGGATATTAGGAAAAGGTTCTTCACTGAGAGAGTGGTCGGGCACTTGAACAGACTCCCCAGGGCAGTGGTCACAGCACCAAGCCTATTCAAGTTCAGGAAGCATGGAGTTCAGGACAATGCTCTCATATACATGGTCTGATTTTTGGGTGGTCCTCTGTGGAGCCAGGAGTTCGACTCAGTGATCCTTGTGGGTCCTTTCCAACTCAGGATATTCTATGATTTTATTTCAAACATTGCCGTTTAGGTATTAATTAAATAAATAAATAAACCAGGGAAGTGCAACATATACAAACAATAGCTGTGAAACATAAGAGTTCAGTGATTTTTTTTTTTAATTTAATTTAATTTATTTTTTTTTAACATAATTTTAGGATGAGTTTTGATAATTGCATAGATCATATCTAGGGAATCTTCTTCCTTTAATGAGGGGATTTTCTTACACGTGTAAATCTTCTGGCCAGTTAAGCTCACCTTACTAGGAGGATATAACTGGTCAAAATATCTGTTAATGTTACCCTATTGCATGGTCTGTCTGCAGCATATATCTACCACCAGGATATTTAAGTGTTATATTTTCATTATATTACTTAGTATTCCTCTTCTTCCACTTCCCTTCTTCAGATGAAAGCTGAATGTTAAGGCAGATTTGATACATGCTTTCAATACCAAAATGTGCTTTTCAAGTGACAAGAGAGGAAGGTAATTTCAACATTCACTTTCCACACCTTCTATAAAGAGTATTTTCAATTTATTTAAGACTCTATTTTATCCATGAGTACTGCATTGACTCTAACATCTACCTTATGATGTTGTCACAGGATGATCTTTAATTTTCTTATTTCATGCATTTGCTTTCTCCCTTTGTTCTTTGTTGACCTAGGAAATTGCTGAATATTGGGCTTCTCACTGCCCATAAATATCATTGGTCATACCGCCTGGTGGTGGAGTCTTTATTGGCTTGGTTTCTTGGTTTTGGATCCCTCTTAAAATTGAAGTGCAGAATTTAAAGTATCTATCTATCTATTTATTTATTTATTTATTTCTGTTATCACCTGCTGAACAATGTATGTGTAACTAGTTTGCAGGATTTCTTTTTGAGGCATCTCAGTTATGCTGAGCATAGTAGCTCAGAACTTTGTGCCAGCTTTCCACCATTGCTTTATACTGGATATTACCTAACTTTGTGGAATTTTCTACCCTTTTTTTTTTTTTTTTTCCCAATCTTGTAAAGGTGCCGGGAGGTTGTAATATGAGCTGTGTCCTCCTCTGCATTTACCCTTTGTATTCTCAGAAAGAAAATAGTTACACAGATAGCTCATTTGGTTGTGTGACACCATTTACCTATGAAGTTTTAGAGTATAGTTAGAGTAGAGGTAAATAATAGGAAGAGCAAAATCCCTTGTGAACTTCTGAAGTTTCAGTGATTTTTGTTCTTTGTGTAACAATACAGTTTCTCTGCACTAGACATTATTTTTGATGGTGTGGAAAGAAAAAGACAAGGGAAGGAATGTGTGGTGATGTGCATGTCATTTAATTCCCAGTGGGAGAACAAACAAACAAACAAATCTCCCCTGTAAAAGATCAATCCAGGAGGAATTACATCTTAAATCTAACCCTCTGGAGATGCCTATGCAACCTTCTCTTTAGGTCTCATTTACTTTATTCTTGCTTGTTGATGTATTTCTTGTGGGACAGGATTTCTTATGGTAAGTGAAATTTCAGCTGTTGCTGAAAATCAGGATCAGTTTTAAATTGGCAGGCTAAAAAACAGCAGAGAAACTGTGAAACAGGTGAGATAAGCTGGCAGCTATCTAAACTACAGACTTTTTAGTTATAGCTGTTATTATTGACAAAGGCCCAATCCAGCATGTAAAAAGATTAGGATTTTTAAATTTTAGTATTTTGGCAAAACATTATAGCAGTAATATTGAAATTATAGTTCACATTTTTGAATAAATAAAATGATAGCAACAACAATTTTGAAACTTGAGAATGTCACAGTGTTTTTTGGAAGACCTACTAATTTTGTTAAGCTACTGTATTGCTACCATGTTGTAGCTTGGGTGGTTGACCCAGGAAAAATGAAAATATGTCTGAATCAAGTGTAAATGTGACCATATAGAAATCAATTTCAAAATGGGAACAAACACATGAAAATTAACCTAGCTCCTGTTTTTAGATGGAAAAATCCAGTTTCTGTCTTGAATTTCAGCTTTGTTCTGTTAACATTTCATGTTTCATTCCTATAGTGGCTGTCCTTTACAGCTGACTGAAATAATAAAAATCCTTATAATTTCGTAAGTATGAAAATAAGTGACATCCTCCCTGTTGTCATAGGATGATCACTTACACTAAAGTATCGTGATCTATGCCCTGCCAGTACAGCAGGTAGATTTATTCCCAGAAGAAGCATCACAAGAGCACATCTATATGTGCGGTTCCTCCACTTTTAGAGATGCTTAATTTTTGGTTGATCCCTTGGAGTCTGAGCGCTCTGCAGGTAATATAATATGCACTTCTCTGTAGGACATTCATAATGTCATAACATTTCAACTTGAGCTGGATTGTCTGAAGAATTATGCTGCAGCAGGAGGAATTTACATCTGCATTGGAAATAATGTCACAACAATCATTAACCTTCTACTCTTTGTGTGTGGTGACTGAATAACCAAATTAGATCTCTACTGCTCTGGGGATGATGCACCAACCATTATCTAACACTGATGCTGATGGCAGATAGCTCTTCCTACACTAACTCCCGATCAGCTCAGCTGTGCTCAGTCATTTTGGATGGGAAAAAGAAAAAGAGTTTCTAATGTCATGGGTGCAGGTAACTCAGAGCTGGCTTTCCCTCCATTAGCACTTGAAAAATCAGTGACATGGAAACAGAGGATACAGATACTTGGACTACTCCAGGTAAGACAGATTGGCTGTGTTTATGCTAGTAAATTCTTGTGTGCCTGGGCACTGAAATGATGATACCACTAAAAAACTGCAGTGTGTCCTGGCAAGGAGGTGGCACATTTCAGTTTTCAATCCCTTAATTGGTTTGGAAAGGGATAGAGTCTACCAACATAAAGGCATGCTGTTCCATGCCAATTGGCCTCAGAGTCCAGGAACATTTAATTTGCCAATATAGACACATCCTTTGGTCTGGATATGTCTGGAACTGAATTCAAACTAATAAGTCCTTGCACTCAGACCTATGATTAAGTTCTTGTGGTGCCATGCTTTGTGATAGGTGGAAAAAGAAATTGGGCTTCCCCTCTCTTGGAGCCTTTTACTTTAGTCCATTTTGTAATGTACATGGACACAAGCACAACACCAGCCACAAAACTTAGCATGTGTCCTTCACCACTGAAGCAGATAATCCTTAATGATGACAAATAAATGTATCTCAAACCTTGTGGAAGACTTCAAGCCTCAACAGAAACCTGACCCATTCCTTCTGTGCAACAGCCCATCCAAGGACAGTACCCTCAGTCCACAGCAATTCCACAGTGCCCTGGGAACTTGTCTCATTTACTCAGGGATGGTATTGCCAATGATCAGAAAGACTTCTCTGAGGGTGTCTGCTCCTGTAACCCCCCAAATCAAATTATTTGACAAGTATGAGGCAGTGTGTGCTTCTCTGTTTATAAAGAAAATTGGAGTCGAGAAACAGAAAGAAGTTGTGGATTGCAAGACTTCTCTTATTACCTGTTAAAATACAATGATGATGTAATGTGCAGAGGCCTCAGGTGAGACATTAACAGGACTTCTGAAGGCAAAGACAACAGTAAGGTATGTACTAACTGGTGCAAGGCTCTGTATCTGGGTGGGTTGTACCAGTTACAATGGGGATGTTTGCACTGGAAAGTCACTAAGCTGGCTGTACCCAAATGCACATTTCTCTCCCATATGCCTTGGAAAGGTCTGGGCAGATAACACACATTATGCTAGAGTGGTGAAGCTTTCCCTGACGGGCACATCATGCTGGGTAGTTTTGATTTTTACAAACAGGCACCCCACCTTTGGCAATAGCTTCCTCTAATGTGAATTCAGATGAAAGTGAGCTTCTCCTTCTAATGGAAGAGAATTGGGAAGGTGCTCTAAATAAACGTAGAGCTACTCATTACAGTAATAGTGACCTTGCTTGAACAGAGCAAGTTGACATTGTAGCAGGCTGCATACAAGGCTTTGTGCTCACTAGAGAAGAGCATGCAGGAGAATAACTTGTCTCTTCTATGCAAACTCACAGGCCTAGGATTTAAGGTAAATTATTCAAGGAAGAACATTTTAAATTATTATTTTTATTTTTATTTTATTTTTTATTTTTTATTTTTTTTTTTTACAGATTTTAGCTAAAGCTACTATCAGATCTTCTGTTCCACAGATCTCATCTGTATCCCCTTCAAATTCAACAGAGAGCATATGGCTTGTCAGTCCCCATTCTCATATACCCACAGGATCCATAGGATGCTGCTGAATTATCTTCATGGCCACTTTGGGAACAAGAAACAGTTCAAGAACAGAATAATGACAAAATGGATGTGAAACAGATGATGAAAAACCACATCCTGATGACTAGGAAGGCCTCATTAGGCACCATACAGATATGTTGTACTTATTAAAAGTTGTCAGGAAAACAAGTAGATACCAGTAGTATATGTTGAATATGTTGATTTGAAGAGTAAGGTATGATTTTCCTTTTTTTTTTTTTCTCTTTCTTTTTAATTCCATTTTTTTTTTTTTTTTTTAATGTCAGCTCCATGATTTATTTATTTTTTTTTTTCTATGGCCTAACTTCTCATACTAAACTCTCAAGGATAGTAACACTGTTTTTCTGTTGAGTAAGAAAAGCCATGCTTATCTGTCAAGACTGTTAAGGCTGCTGCTGGCATTGCTATGTTTGAGTGCCATTTACAAGCAAGCAGGACCTTGGGCTAACCTTCTTCAGAGCAGAACATTTCACCCAACACCAGCCTTTATTTCATGTGCACACCTTTCCAGCTAATCTCAATCTGATGTGGGTTTTTGTTGCTCTTCTGCAGTTAATAGATGTTGCTAAATGATGCTAACCACAGAATTCTGCTGAATGCCTTGCTTCATGGCTAAGTAAAGAAATACTTCCTCATGATTTATCACCATTTCTACTTAACTGCCCATACAGGAGATAGCTAGCAGCACAAGAATTTATATGCATATTCTAACAAGTCTTAGAGGAGAGTCTGAGTGATATAGTCAAGCATTGGCACTGGGGGGGGGGGGGGGGGCGGGAAGTGTTGGACACCATCTTCACCATAACTGTTAATTCGCACCGTCTAAGAGAGCGGTTAAGTTAACTTACGTCTACTGAAGGGTGTCTTGGGATAAGACTGTGCATGAAGCTACCAGGGAACTTCTGATGCTTTGTAAGTTATTACCCTGCAGTGGCTGGTTTGTATGTCAGAGTCCTTAACCACATTAAGGCAGAATAACTTCCCAAATGGGAGTTACGGACTGTGTTGGATGCAAAGGTGCTGATACAAAAGTGTGGGAGATTGCTGTTCAAGTTTTCCATTAAAGCACAAGTTTGATAAAGCTGGGGTGTGTATTGCTTTTGGGCATGTGTCAGAGATGGAAGTGAAAACCTTATGGAGCACTGGAGCATGTTATTGGCAGTGTTGTAGGCAATACGACTGTGGAAAGGATTACACAAGCAGCTTTTACACTCTTTTAACATGTTCATCTGGATGGCGTATGCTCTGTCTTAAATGAAAACGTAAGGGAAGAGAAGGGTTGGGAAAAGAAAATAAAACACAAAGAAGGGAAGGGAAGGGAAGGGAAGGGAAGGGAAGGGAAGGGAAGGGAAGGGAAGGGAAGGGAAGGGAAGGGAAGGGAAGGGAAGGGAAGGGAAGGGAAGGGAAGGGAAGGGAAGGGAAGGGAAGGGAAGGGAAGGGAAGGGAAGGGAAGGGAAGGGAAGGGAAGGGAAGGGAAGGGAAGGGAAGGGAAGGGAAGGGAAGGGAAGGGAAGGGAAGGGAAGGGAAGGGAAGGGAAGGGAAGGGAAGGGAAGGGAAGGGAAGGGAAGGGAAAGGTTTTTTTTTGTGTGTGTGTGTGTGTACAACAATTTCCATTCAAACATGGGGAAGGTTGATAGTGTTACAGTAAATGGAAGCACAGGGAGGCCACAGTTCCAGACATCTTCTAATCACCAGGCCTAAGTTGCTTAGGCCTATTTTCTGATGCTGAGCATAATTGTTGAGTGAAATTGTAAGCACTTGTAAACTGAAGTCCATTCAGCCTTTTTCTCACTTACTACTATGTTCCCAAGGGTTGCTAGACAATCCTATCAGTACAAAAATCTACTGAAAGTCAGTACATCTGCTTTTGAACTTTCTATTCTCTCTTTCTGAATTACTGTGTTCCTCATACTGCAGGCGAATAAGTCTCTAGCTGAAGCCAGCTTGGCAGCATTTAAAATAATATGACTGATGATCAGAAATGTCATAATCACTGGTCCAACTTCAAAAAAAACATCAGTGAGAAGAACACACTGAACGAAGGGCAATGTTAACTTGTCTTGGAAATGTTGATCAGCCTATCAAAATTTTAATAAATATGCATCTGAACTTGTTCTTTTGTGTTCTGAAACAAAAATAATATTCCTCTGTAAAAAAAAAAAAAAAAGTGCAAACCAGGAAATTCTGACAAACAGACAATAATTTATGTGACTTATGTTCATTTCTGTTCCCTTTATCAGGATATGTGATCCACACACTTTTAGATAGTGTCACCGTTTTTCCTTGTAATTAACACTGAGATTTTATTTTCTCAGTTAATAAGTTAAACAGTGATTGTTTTAATTAAAATATTACACATGGTAAAACATATAAACTTGTGTATTTAATAGATATTATCATCTCTTAAACACAGTCAAGTCTGTTAAAATTTTAGATAAAAGAAAAAGTTAATTGTTGGAAAGAATGTTATTAATGATCTAACAGACTATAATCTTGATGAAGTTTTGGTTACACGTAGATGCCCAGCCACACTGTAAAGGGCAGTTGTGATTCTGGATATACTACCACTCAACACTGATACAAAATTGAAGTGCTGACCAGATATAGTTATGGTGATCCTGTAGTGCTTATGTAGCAGCATGGATGTTGGAGTTGTCTTGGATCATCAGTTAAATGACATTAATTACCCTGCCTCTCAGATGTTCTTTGTAATTACAAAGTGGTAGGATGTTCTTAATTTTTCTCCTAAGCTGTGCTAATGCATAGATGATGCATCTACTGAACTTTGAGCAATTATTTCCTAAATAAGGCAGGCTGGAAATAACTGATAGATATGAGGAGAAATTAAATAGTGGGTGTTAACACAGGGTCGCAGAGAGACTGTGATTTTGCCAGAGAGTTTGTGACTTTGAAAAAGTAACACTTAGAGTCAGTTTTAAGATGGAGTTTTAGCTTGGAAACAACCAGAAATCATTTGAACAAGGCTCTCAGTAACTTAAGGAATGGAACATGAATGGATGCAGTTTGAGTAAAGGACCAGACCAGATGTCCTTCAAGAGGTCCCACTCCACCAAAATTACTCTGTGGTTCTGTGACTCAACCTGCAGACCATCCTCTGTCTTTAGCCCATCTGGAGCCATGTAGGAATTCAGAAAGGCCAGACACCTTGCTTATAGTCAGCCAGGTGGAAAGTACTGCTGGTTCACAGTGAAGAAGAAAGCTCTTTTCTGCAACATCTCACAGTGTCGTTGTCCATTTTTAATAAAATTGGTTTCCTTACAGTACTGATTCTGTTGATAAACTCCAGGAAGAAAAGAAATTTTGGGTAATTGCTAGTGGACAATGGAGTTCTGATCCCTTTCTGACTCACATTAATCTTCAAAAGTGTTAAAGAAAGATGCTATATGTTTAATTTAAATTTTTCATCCTGGAGATGACTGCCTTACTTCTAGTCAGCTATATATTGTGTTGGATCTGGATCTTAGTGTAAATTCTTTGTCATAGCCAAAAAGGAGTACAATATTTACCTTCCTTAGATGCATGTAGTGAAGCTTAATTTATTTATTTCTACATTATTTTGTATCTTTAAATGCAAACTTGGAAGTTAAACTATACCTATAAAATGATGAAAAATGGAAGATAATTTTTTGACACTATGAGAATAAAACACCTCATTGAGAATATATAGAGAAGTTGTATTATTTAAGCTTCTTTTATGTATATATGTATTTCCCAGAAAGCATCTCCTCTCTTTCTTTCTATTCCTGCTGTGTCTGAGTACTACCTTGCTGTCTACCTTTGTTAGATCTCTGTAGGAAAATGGCAATTAATATTTTAAGAGGCTTCCTTGTAAAATAAAGGTTAAATCAAGTGAAAAAAAATAATAAAATAAAAAAATTATGAATTCTGATTTTGTTCTGGAAGAGTTAGTACCACATAAATTTAAAGCCAGCATTGTAGCATTTTCAAGTTACATATGAGAAGCTACAAGGTATGTACCTGACTCCCCTAGTTCATCTTTTCTTTTGGTCAGAATTTTAATTCTTTCCAATGAATTGTTAGTGTTCCTCTATTATTAATTCTTTCCAATGAATTGTTAGTGTTCCTCTATTATTAATCTCATTACTATTGTAATTATTACTAACAGCAGTTAACTTTATTACTTTGATTGTTCTTCTCAAAATGCAAAGGAAAGCAATAGAAACTTGAAAAGAACTATAAGCTTGATGTAATAGGGAAAGGGATGCAACCAGAAGGTGGTACAACTAAAGCTGTAAATTACAGAATTAGTTTTGCTCTATCACCTTAGGAGCCAATAATAAGAAAAAAAATATTCGATGACAGTCCATACAGCTGAACCTAGGAAACCCATTCAATCAGGTCCTGTAAAATACATGGTGAGAGACAAGCTCTCTCTGAAATTGAGTGAACATGTCACGGAAAGATCAGCAAGGACATTGGGAAGTAAAAGTTACATATCAAAAAAATGTATTTGAGGTGCACAACACATTAAGAAAAGAAGCTGGAGTTTATGCTTTGCATCCAAATTGTTGCAGTCAGCACATACAACTTTATTGGTGACCTAAACTGGGTTTGCTCGCAGTTTCCATTAACCTGGGTATGGCTCAAGAGATGAGTTTAAAGAATACTTAACATTTTCAAATTTGGATTTCCACAAGTAACTACTAAAATAAATAGTCCTTTTATTTTTATTTATTTATTTATTTATTTTGGGGGGGGGGGGGGGGTGCAGAGGTGGGGAGGTGTGGTTGGAATGAATCCTAAAGGTCTTTGAGTTGAAATATGTGAGTTCTGAACAGTTTCATTATAGGTGTCATGTAAAACTGTACTTATCTAACTTTAGTAACTATGTTTGAAAATTGGGGCCTTGTCATATAAACTAAAGGAGAAAGATTGTAATATCAATGTGTGTTATGAAAAAAAAAAAAAAAAAAGTAATATCCTCGCAATATGATGGAGCAAACCAGTAAAGTTTTCAGAAGGTTTAATTCACAGTAACCCTGTGCTAATAAATTCCTTATAAATATTAATTCACAAAAGTTGAAGAATGAAAAAACATGGACGCTTTTACCTTTTGGGAATACTATTTAATGATCATCAAGTAAATTCATTTGGCCAAAAAATAATGTTGCACATATTCACTGTTTTCAGTGCAAATATGAAGAAGATGTTCAAAAATTATTTAATACCTGAAAAATATCCTCTTAATTTAATCTAATTTTAATTAAATCTCAGCTGTAATAAGGAAAGGGCAAGGATGTTTTAACTGCACAGAAATACTATAAAGTGCACCATCCATCTAATTCATCCCTACAGTGACTTCACTGAAGTCAGCAGGGTTGATTCTCAGGCTGACTAAAAAGTTGACGTTTTTATATTAAACATGATTGTGGTGCAATTGGAATTACAAATGCACATATTTGGCCAATGACTTTATTAAATTTCATATATAAGCAATTTTCAAAAAGATATTGTCAGCTCTGCTTATTTAAAATGAAACCTTCTTTCTGTTTTGGATCCTTCTTGGATTAAAGCATAAAAAAGCCTGAATACTTTGTTCTGTACCCAGGTTCTAAACACTGTGCCATTCATTTTCAATTAAAAATAGTGAAAAAAAGAGATATTTTTGTTTGTTGCTTTGTCAAACTTGAAATAAATCCTAGGCTAGGGTTGAATATCTTTTTTTTTTCTTTCTTTCTTTCTTTTTTTTTTTTTTTTTAACAAATATGTGTATTCTTGGATTTCCAAAGTTGAATTCAAACTTGCTGTCACATTGAACCTTGCTGTCATTTGAAATAATATTCTTTTTTATCCCATTTTACCAGCTTTTTATCATCATGACTATGACAAGAGTTATTCTTGGTGTTTGAATGGTGTTGAAAGACAAATAAGCTTGACAAGGCTTACCCCATAATAATAATAATAAAACCCAAAATAATAACCCAAAATAATAACCCAAATAATAACCCAAAATAATACCCACTTATTTTGCCCAGCATCTAAAGACCTTGAACTCACCACACTAAACCAAGATTTGGTAATATCTGGCAGTCTTAGTTAATTACAGCACTAAGTGGCTGCCTGTGGGTTTACTAATAACCCAAACAATTTAACTCCCCATTGGAGATTATAATGTTCATTACATCAGTACAATGAATACAATGGGCAGAATGAGATAGGGGGACATCACACAGTTGATACTCTTACAAACCTCTACATTATATCTCCGGTCTATAACTCATATGAAGTTTTCAGAATACACAGTTCAGTCTCTCTCACAGGCACAGTAAAAACCTTTTGAAGACGATATTCATTTGCTTTAATGAAACTTTGATTTGGCAAAGAAATTCTGATGTTTCAACTTTTTGTTCCTGGTTTGATGATAAAAATTAATGTGAATACAATGATCTAAAAATTCTGATTTTTGACTAGCTCTTTCTTCTTACAGTTATTCTTACAAAACTGTGTTATCGAAAGATGACATTCCTTAATGGTTATATTGTGTAAACAGACAAGAAGATCATCCCTGTCCAGAATTCCTTTAACATCAGTGACTTAAAATAATAATAATAATAAATAATATAAAAAAATTACTATATTTCTACTTGGATTACTTTATAAGGAAATTAGATTAAGTAATTTAATTTAGATAAATCTGTCCAAAAACAAAGCTGTGACAGAAGATGGAACCAGTTGTCACAATTTCTCCTCAGTGCTTTGTGTTCAAATAATCCCTTTTATTTTTTTATTTTTTAAATCTAAGTTAACATTTGTGGCACATGGCCAAGTCTGAGCAGATCCCTCCATTACCAGTGGTGCCTGAATGTACTGCCTGTTCAATCCTCTGGCAGCTCCCACAGCCCTGTGGCATAAATCACTCAGGGATGGGTAGAGACCTTTCCCATGGACCCTATAATACATAGAGTTACATGTCATGAGTATTTTCCTGTCTCCCTTAAATACAAAATGATGTTCCTGAGTAACAGGGATTCATGGAAGAAGGCAAAAAAATATACCACAAAAAGGCAACAAGGTACCACCCCATTTTGTAAACTGGAAGGACTTCAGCTAATGCTCCATAAAAACTGGCTTAATATACAGTTATTACAAAGCTTCAGTTTTTTGACAGATTAAGTGCTATTAAATCACTTTGCTCTGAAGGCACCAAAAGGTCACAAGATGAATTAGTTCAGGCTGTCTTAGCCTACTCCTCAGCACGTTGCTCCACTCAGAAGAGAGGTGGGTGAAAAAAAGAAAACTGAACTGGAAATTATGACCCTCTAAATGTCTACAGGATGTGAAGCTGTGAAGAATGACAGTGCCTTGTCAAAAGCAGGCAGATGGGCTTTTATCACCTTGCAGCGTAATTTTCTTATTTTCTTCCTTTTTTTTTTTTTTTTTCTCTTCTCTCTCTCTTTTTTTTTTTTTTTTTTTTCCCTTTGGTAGACTCTGATCCATAATGTTGCATTCTGCCTTTTAGGAAGAATTTTCCAGTTGAAAAGATCAGCAGGCATAACCTAGACTACTGCTTAGAACATTTACTCAGCTTGGATGCAATAATTTTTTTAACAATATAGATGGAGCATATACTTTTTTGAAGTGGCTGCTTAAGTAGGAAAAAAAACCTTCCCTTCTGTAGGGGATTTTATATGCATTTTGGTAAGGATGGCATCTCACGCCTTGTGAAGTTTATTTGTCTGTTTTTCTCAAGGCATTTATACTCTGAAAGCAGACAAAGACTGTAGGCCTGTGTTGTTTCCAGTACTGTTTTCTCTATGCAGATTGATCACCCTGCCCTCAGTGAAGTTATTCCAGTTTTACAAGATCAGTGTAAATGGGATCAAAACTGAATCCCTGATGAACCTTTCATTAAATCTCTGGTGCATTTTTGCCTTCAGCCACAGCAGGAATGGCCCCTGCCACAGCGAATTGTATGCTGACTCTGCTTGGGGCTAAATTTCATCCCAGAAAGCAGAAAAATTCAGTACTCAAGAACACTTTGTCCTTGATTCACCCTACTGGGGCCTAAAATTTGTCGATCACACATTGTATTTTTCTACTCAGCACTTGAGAACAGCAGGGGATCTTTACATTCAATAGGCCATGAGCTGCATTACTACAGCACAATTGATGAAGAAAGGATAGATCAATGACCTTAGAGTTTCGGATTTCTTTACATTTTTATGGATGAATGTCATGGCTGTCACATCTTTTCAATGCTTCTTTTTTTTTTTTTTTTTCCTTTATCATTCTCATTTTTCCTTTTCTTTCTCTTTTGCAGATCTCAGCCTTGCTTCCTACTCCTCACTAACAACTTGAGTACTCGTCAGCTCTGACAGCATTGGCACTCTTTGTGTTCACCACCTTCTTTTATAATATAGAACAATCTTGACTCAGCAAGGTACTTAAATATGTCCCTGGCTTTAAGTACATGAATAGAGAGGGTAAAGTCAATGGAAGTCACCGTAGCTTAAATTTTGACATGTGCTTAAGTACTTTGTCGTATTGGGTCTTCCTGTGTATTAAAAACCTGTTGGTATGCCAGCACGTCTCCCTCAAAGCCCTTATTCATCTGAATCGATCTATCCCACAGATAGAGGAGTAATCATGTGAACAAAGAACTGCTGAATACTAGGTCTCAAAACTGAAAAACATGAGGGTTGTTTAAATGAAGAAGTCCATGCAGCATCAATTCACTCTTCAAAACACAGTCCAAGTACTCAAGAAAGTTTGCATCAGCTTTATGTGAACAGATTTGTAATAGCAGTGTATCAGTTCTGTAAGAACTAAGGTGAGATCAAGGACAATCCAAGATGATTGAAAGCACTGGCTAATGAAGACATCGTCTCTAAATCCAGCTGTACCAGTAAAGTTACCTTCTTATCCTAGTTTTCAGAAACAGGAATTCATATTGACACACATTCTTTCCCTTATGGAAACAACCCTAACCTAAACCTTATTCCCTAAGATCAGAACTTTGTCTATATTAAAAAGTCAAACCAACCAACCAACCAAAACAAAACAGAATAGCTATAGGAAAAAAAAAAAAGGTATGAGGAAAAATTTCCATGAAAATTTCTAATTTCATTTACTTTTCAAGAGTATTCATGAACAGTGACAGCTTGAGGAATCATATTTCCAACTGGATAATGACTTCTGGTGATAACAGCATTCAACCATTATTTGTTTTCTACTCACAAAAGACTAACATGTTTGATATCTCTTTCTTTGATTCCTAAAATTTTGAATTCTTTATTTCTTACTGCAAACCAGAATCATTTTCCTAACTACCAGCTGGACTCAGAAGGAAACGTTGACCTTCCCTGGACAGTTGTCACTGCAGAAAAGAAAATGAAAATATAGTTTAATTACATTACAAAAGTTATGGATATATTTGTCCAGTCATGAGACTCATTTGTACGTCTTCTTTCCTAAAGACTTTTTTTTTTTTTTTCCACATTAATTTCAATGGCATTCAGCTCTCAGCCTCACTAGCAATATATGATTTCCTACATTTTTTACAAAATAAATAGGATGCAAGTAAAAGTACGGTCAAAAAATGTATGTACAAATCTTCCCTTCCTTAAAACAACCAACTAACCAAAAGGCAAACACTTTGTCAGTAGAACTAAAGATTTGGAGTGCTTTTTGACCTTCTTTTCCACACTAATGTTGATCCTCATGTAAAACTAAAGATTTTCCACTATGAAATTTTAAATGTTAATTGAAAAATACTGTTTTTTGGGGGCCCAACTGACATTCTGAAACAAAGGAAAAATAGCATTTGGACTAGAAGTAAAAGGACTCTGAATGTATAAGAGAATGTATATCCTGCCTCTCAGTAAGGTTAATTCTCCAGCTGGTGTGCTAATGTGGTCATATTGCTCATTGATCTGTGTTCTGAGCCAACATAGGTATCAACTATAGGCGTATGTGAGTTGCACATACATACTCTGCAGTGAAGCTCCTCTCACTTGCTGCATTGAAAAACCTGTTAATGTCAATATTAGCTGTTTCTCTGCTCATCTTTTTAGCTGATTAAAAGTGAGATAGGAGTTGGAAAAGGAAATTGCTGAAACTAGTGGAATGCCAGTTGAAACAAACAAACAAACAAGCAAACAAACAAACAAGCAAACAAACAAAAACAATAGCGAGAGAAAAAGAAAATGCTAAGGAGCAGAGAAAAGGAAGGAAAGGAAAGAAAAAGAAGGATATTTCATGTGGCAATAAAGTGGTTAACAAATGCCTGGAATCAAAGAGGACTCTCTGACCATATTCTAGCCTTGACCTTTGCACACTGCCATCAGCAGATCTTTTCTTACAGTCAGGAGTGATATTACTGTTTCCAGTTTATAATCCTGTTCACAGACTTGTATAAAAGTAGCTTGACTCATCTGTCCAGAAAGTTTGATAGCTATGTCCTGTGAGAATCAAGAAGAAAAACCTGGAGTGGCAATCCCCCCTTGTCATTTATGAAGAGCCCAATTTAATTGCACGAGGCGAGTGAAGCACAAAAGAGCAAAGAAGAAACTCAAAATCCCCAAATTAAAAACAAAACCAAAGCCCCCTAGGAGGTTTGTATGGTATTTTTCCACAACCTTCTCATCACTGAAGATGACAACAGGACTTAAAATCCATAGAAAAGCACAAATTCCTTCATGTGTTAAAAAAAAAAAAATCAAGTAGGTGGTGTATCTTGCTAAAATGGAGTTGAAAATATTTAACCCAGTAAGACCTTAATGTAATGTTATTATTGTATAATGTAGTTGAAAAACAATAGGCAAAGAAACTTTCTTCAATTCAACGTGTACATTTTACCCTTACCTTTTGAAGTATACCTTCAAAAGTCTGTTGTCCCTTTAAAATTCTACATCTATTCTTTTTCATTCTGTATTACTCTTCCTAATGACCGATACAGAAATTCTGAATTTTGACAAATATTCAGTTGCTGTTTTAGTCCACCTCAGGGGAAAAGAAAATGATTTTAACAAGTAAAATTAAGCTTACTTAAAATTTTTTGCTCTTTAAATGAATTCTGCTTCTTAAGAATGGGCAGAAGTCCATCTACTACAAGAGAGATGGATTTTCTCATTAACACTGTGAATATTTGACATAATGTTTTTGAGCACAGACCTATTAGGTAAATGTTAGTCAATAAAGAAGCTTTCTGAAAGATTATATTCAGGCTTCTATGCAAACTGCCCGCTAGATTAAAAAAAAAAAAAAGACCAACATGCTATCCTAGCAGTGATTACAATGTTTCAAAGTAATATACACAAAGCTATGACAATCATGGCAAATTATTGATCTAGGGATATAGGAAAGAAAAGAAAAAAAGATTTTTAGAGCTTGAAGTGACTAATCTCTTTAAGTGAGAACTGTTGAGAAAATTGACAAAACCACTTGAACTGGCGACATCACTTCATATGCACTGAACAACGAATTGCAGTAACATTTTCTTAACTGGGATGCACTCGAAAAATCCACCCTCTAGGATGAGTTTTATCAACTCAGAGAGTTAGCCACAACAGCTCATCCGGAAATGACATTGTCAAGTATCATGAGTGTCTTACTGGTATATACAAAAACACTAATCTTCCCCTGTTGCCAGTGGAGAACAGAGAGACTATTCTGGGTTGTGTTTCAGAGCACCTAAACCTGTGGCCACTCTGAATCATCCCCAGTAAGGACCCTGCATCTTTCCATTGATAAAGATTTGGCCTCAGAAATTAATTTCCACTGGATTTAGCCTTAGTCAAGGCAAATTTGATCTGACATCAATATGAACACATCTGTATGTTTATCTGTGTAAGATACTTAACACTGAACAAATAACATTAGCAGCTCAGACAGAAGCAGTTTAAAGCCAATTCTTGTTTGTTTGTTTTCTTATACTTCCATGGAGAGAAAATAAGTGAGAAAAGAATAATATTTCCATTGAGAAGATATTTTCTAGGGATTTCCTATTTAGCTCAACAATCTTGTTTCTGTATGCTTCAGGACTTCACTTATTTGTTTTATTTTCCTTTTCCTTCTCTCTCATATTCCTGTCTCTGAAGGTTTATATCCAAATTGTTCTGTTTTTACTTCTTTGTTATATTTCCCATCCCTTTGTCTCTTCTGTTTCTCTCATATTTTTATCAATGCATTTCATTCCTCTTCCCACTACATGATAAAAAGAAGAAGAAATAACTGATAAGATTTTTTTTTTAATGCTATGGCCATTTGCTACGCAAATATAATTCCTAATTAGATGGTAAGTTCTCTGAGGGCTCATGTATTTGAAGAGTACATTAGTACTCCATTCTCGATTTAACCCTGTAGGCCTAATAGTAAGCAGCAATTCCTAGGTGCTTATCCTGCTCTACTCTCTGCGCTGGTGGGGCCTCACCTCTAGTACTGTGTGCAGTTCTGGGCACCACAGTACAAAAAGGACATTAAACTGTTGGAGAGTGCCCAGAGGAGGGCGACAAAATGGTGAAGGGCCTAGAGGGGAAGATGTATGAGGAGTGGCTGAGGTCTCTTGGCCTATTCAGCCTGGAGAAGAGGAGGCTGAAGGGAGACCTCACTGCAGTCTACAGCTTCCTCGCGAGGGGGAGTGGAGGGGCAGGCGTGTACCTGTTCTCCTTAATCCCCAGTGATAGGACCCAAAGGAATGGTGTCAAGCTGAGGTTTAGGCTAGACATCAGGAAGAGGTTCTTCATGCACTGTGAACAAGGGTGGTCGCGCACTGGAACAGGCTCCCCAGGGAAGTAGTCACTGCACCAAGCCTGTCTGAATTTAAGAAGCATTTGGACTGTGCACTTAGTCACATGGTCTAAAATTTTGGGTAGACTTGTGTGGTGCCAGGAGTTGGACTTGATGATCCTTATGGGTCCCTTCCAACTCAAGATATTCTATGATTCTATGATTATCCTATCATAGGTCTATAGGAGACATATTTCTGTTACCAACAAGGAAAGATATACATAGAAAAAGGTGTGTGTGTGTGCTCAAAGTCTTTTTATACTGCTTTTTAAGCTACTTCTTAAGATATATATAATATCAGGCAAATAGATTGCTTAGCACTCTTATCAAAACTGTGTACTCATGAGGCAGTAAATATATTTTCACTTCAGTAGAGTGTCAAAATAAAGTTTTCTTTGTTTCTTTATGAGAAAGATAAGCATGAAAAAAAAATTGCTTTCTGCACAATCCTAGGCACAACTAACGTCTGTGGGAATTGAGAGAACCCTGTACCTGATGGCTATTGGTGTTTTTCATGTTATTTTATCTTGCCCTTCTGGCCTGGTCTTTTGATTGTCTCTATATTTTGCAGCTGTCAGTAGGATGTTAATGTGTTATGAGACACTTACCAAATAACAAAAGAAAAAAGTGATTCATCTTGGAGATTAGACCTGTTATATAATTGTATATTGACTATAACAAATCAAAATAAATTATTCTTTAGAATATATATTTGCATTATACTTTGAGTGCACATGAGCATGTATGGGCACATGTGTGTTGGGAACGATATAATAAAATTAAATTAGAATTACAAGGAACTGGTAGTTGACATATTTCTAAGATAAACTCTTTCAAATAGCTTATTTTTTGACAAGTCAGCTCAGCGGTCCTACTTCTCCCCCCTTCCCTAGATGTCAGGTTAGCCTCTGTCTAAAATTTCTGGGTCTACCATTACTCACACATACACACACACGCACACGCACATATTTCTCCTGAGGAAAGACTTCAACTTTATGGCAAAACTGAAGAAAGCATGTCAGGAGGCTGTCGGTAAAAAAAGCAGCTTCTTTCCTACAATTGTTTTTGGACTCTGTCCAAAATTCACCCTCACTGCCTTTTACTCTTGACACATTTTCCCTATGGAGTCAAAGATTTTTTTTATTATTTTTTAAACAACTGGCAGATTTTAGGTTGTGCACCTCCATTGCTAGTCTGGGAGTCCAGGATTCAAAAGGCAGTGACTCTTTATTCATGTGGATATTAAATAAGCGTGGCATTTAAAGACAACTGTGGGCAACTTTTTCTTTTGATGCTATCTTGGGATTTTTTTTAAAGGGCTTTATATAAGACATCAAATAGTTATGAGGAATGTGGCTGTGCTTTTTATAACACAAGAAAGGTTAAGAGCAGAAATCTTTACAGACATTGTAAGAAGTTCCAGGGGAACAGAAAGCTCTGTGGACTCAGAAGATGGATTTTACCTTCAAGACTAGGATTCAAGTTCACCAGAGGAATCTCAAAGTAACAAGTATTTTGATCTCAGCTCAGTTCTTCAGGGCTTTGTATGTGTATGTGTGTGTGTTGGTTTCTCAGAAATAACTACATTTTGCATCTAATCTAAAGAGGTTAGTTCCCTATAGATTAAAATTCAAATGGCACAGGAAATACAGTTTCTCTGTAGTTTGAGCCCATTCAAAGTTCCTGGGAGAACTCACCTGCTTCCAGATACCTCAGCTTCATGAACGATTTTTAATTGGCTTTGGTGGTGTTTCTCTTTCCTGTGTGTCAGGCTGCTCCTACTCTCTTATGTTGCATGGATAAGCACACATTGAGAATGCACTGGTATCTCAAGATGTGTTTGAGCTTTTATGAAGGGAAGAGAAGGATAAAAAGAAGCCTTTATGTGTATAGGCAGTCAAAGGGAGTCTAAAAGCCTTGGCAAGAAGGGGCTTGTGGAAAAGCAGTCCATTGACTCCATTAAAGAAAAAGGTAGAGCAGGTCCAGGTCATGCAAACAGAGTTATGGAGTCTTGGAAGTAGGCTGTTGGCCTAGTGACAGGTGAGATAGTAAGGACAAGCACTGCATATAATGTCAATATGCAGCACATGGCAAAAAGTAGACACTGAAAGAGATGGTCTGGAGGAGAACAGAAAGAGTACTCTAGTACCTATGAAACAGGCACGGAACAAGAATAACCTTAAGAAAAGAAACAGATCAAAAAAGAATTAACAAGTAAATTGTCACTGAACAAGACTGCTGCAAGCTGTAGAGCAAGTTAATGATGGCACAAGGGTCATTTTTTTAGCCATTTTTCAGGCTAGAAAATATCAGCCTAGGAGAAATATACGCACAAAGGAAAACAAATGCAAACAAATGACCATACCAGAAGAGATTTTTTTTTATTATTATTTTTTATTTATTTTTTAATAACTTCCACTAGTTTTCAGTGATTCAGAGGTATGATAAAAATTAATGAACTGCATAAAAGAGATGGAAACTAACTGCCAGCAGACCAAAATTTGCCCTCAAAGATAAAAACTTGGAATACTTAGCCTGACTTAAATCAAGACTATCAGAAATCAACCATGTTCAAACATGAGGAAGTTTTTTGGTATATGATAAGATACATGAGCAAGTACACCATGTGGAGATGAAGACCTCAGTTCAGTTGTCCATATGTAGGCATCTGCTGCCAACTGACATACCCCAGGCTATTCTGCCTGGTCTCCAACAGGAACTCTATTTAACAGGTAACTCTTACTGATAAATACAGGTATCCCATAAATGCTGTGTCATGTTTACTGGTGATATTTAAATATTGTGGAAACTCTAAGCTACCACTGCTAGATATTTTTGTTTAGGCTACTGAAGAAAAGCCTGTAGCCTTGTTGGCTGACTCAGGTATTACATGCCAATGTTTACACATACAATAAATTTTAACTACGTTTAGGAAGACCTAGAGAGATGTTCAAGTGAGAAAATGTACCTGTCTGCTATGAGACGAGCTGGATTACTTTTTAGATACTGCTGACTGCATTAACTAGATCTTCATCAACTATAAAAAGACCTTGGAGAAACAAAGAGCTTGTAAGTAGACTCAAATTAGACTGACTACACCATCAGCCCATGACTTTCTGGTGGAGCGTCTGATCGCCAGGTGAGATTTCCTAGGGTAGCTCACAAGATGTTAGACACTTGTACAAACAGCTGAATCAAGCATCAAATGACTGAGCTGTCACATTACCCTACCAAATGCTCACTACACGTATACAAATAAAAGGGGATAGCTACCAAGAAACAGAAATTTTTCCATCATTTATTGGCAGTCCTGGCTATCAGGGGAGGTCACAGTTGACTGGCGGCTAGCAAACGTGATGCCCATCTACAAGAAGGGCCGGAGGGTAGACCCAGGGAACTATAGGCCTGTTAGTTTGACCTCAGTGCCAGGGATGCTCATGGAGCAGATTATCTTGAGTGTTATCACGCGGCACTTGCAGGGCAAGCAGGCGATCAGGCCCAGTCAGCATGGGTTTATGAAAGGCAGGTCCTGCTTGACAAACCTGATCTCCTTCTATGACAAAGTGACACGCTTAGTGGATGAGGGAAAGGCTGTGGATGTGGTCTACCTTGACCTCAGTAAGGCTTTTGATACTGTTTCCCACAGCATTCTCCTCAAGAAACTGGCTGCTCGTGGCTTGGACTGGCATACGCTTCGTTGGGTTAAAAGCTGGCTGGATAGCCGGGCCCAAAGAGTTGTGGTGAATGGAGTCAAATCCAGTTGGAGGCCAGTCACTAGTGGAGTCCCCCAGGGCTCAGTACTGGGGCCAGTCCTGTTTAATACCTTTATCAATGATCTGGATGAGGGGATCGAGGGCACCCTCAGTAAGTTTGCAGATGACACCAAGTCAGGTGCGTGTGTCGATCTGCTCGAGGGCAGGAAGGCTCTGCAGGCAGATCTGGATAGGCTGGACCGATGGGCTGAGGCCAACTGTATGAGGTCCAACAAGGCCAAGTGCCGGGTCCTGCACCTGGGGTACAACAACCCCAAGCAGAGCTACAGGCTGGGAGAGAAGTGGTTGGAAAGCTGCCTGGCAGAGAAGGACCTGGGAGTATTGGTTGATAGTCAACTGAATATGAGCCAGCAGTGTGCTCAGGTGGCCAAGAAGGCCAACAGTATCCTGGCTTGTATAAGAAGCAGTGTGGCCAGCAGGTCTAGGGAAGTGATTGTCCCCCTGTACTCGGCTCTGGTGAGGCCGCACCTCGAGTACTGCATTCAGTTTTGGGCTCCTTGCTACAAGAAGGACATGGAGGTGCTCGAGCGAGTCCAGAGAAGGGCAATGAAGCTGATGAGGGGTCTGGAGAACAAGTCTTATGAGGAGCGGCTGAGGGAGCTGGGCTTGTTCAGCCTGGAGAAGACGAGGCTCAGGGGTGACCTTATCGATCTCTACAGGTACCTTAAAGGAGGCCGTAGCGAGGTGGGGGTTGGTCTATTCTCCCACATGCCTGGTGACAGGACGAGGGGGAATGGGCTAAAGTTGTGCCAGGGGAGGTTTAGGTTGGATATTAGGAAGAACTTCTTTACTGAAAGGGTTATTAGGCATTGGAATGAGCTGCCCAGGGAGGTGGTTGAGTCACCATCCCTGGAGGTCTTTAAAAGACGTTTAGCTGTTGAACTTAGTGATATGGTTTAGTGGAGGACTTAGTGTTAGCTTAGAGGTTGGACTAGGTGATCTTGGAGGTCTCTTCCAACCTAGACGATTCTGTGATTCTGTGAAAATTTTCAAGAAATGATGTCTGGTTGTGGCTTTGGAAAATTACGTAGTTCTTATTAAGAAAATGATCATCAGTCTCTAATTATGAATACAAGCTGCACTTAAAAATGAAACCATGATTTTTTCACCATTTGTGTTGTGTCAGAGGTAATATTAAGTTAAAAGAAAGATTGTCTGGAGGTTATCACACTTACCTTGGGACTTAGGAAATACAAGTTTAATTGCTAGCTCTGCCACAGATTCCTCATACCACTTTTTTATTATTTGTATTACTGTAGACTCTAGTAGAACTAGTCATATTGTGCTTTAAATTCATTTAGTCCTTTAGTTTTACAAACCCAGAAAATATGACAACATTTTTTGTTGTTGTTTCATGTTTATCATGTCTATTTTGCTTGCAAAACCCTTTGCATAGGTTCTGTGTCAAGTCCTAGCTACCCAAAGAGACGTTTTGTTTGTTTGTTTGTTTTTACTGGCACAAGTCACCCTTACTTGCACACCATGGGACACCACAGTTACATTTATACTGGGGTAATTTGTTTATATGTGACTGCAGTGATATTCTGAACACAGAAGCTTTCTTTCAGCACAAGATGCAAATCCCCCGGCATAGCCACCAGTACCTTGTACCACATAGTAGGATTCATTTAAATTTCTGTTTACTTTGCAAGTAACTTTTTGTTTTCTGCACATGCATAAGAAAATTTCACTGTGTAATTCCCCACCTCCAAAAAACAACCTACCCCTTTCTAAGTGTAGTAGGCTCTCTTTACAATGTACAATTGCATACACTCTTGTCATGTTCCCATCCATTTCAATGCAAGAATCCACATTACTCCAAGATGCAATGCCTATCTCAGCAGTCCTCTCCTGGGAGGGCATGCTGCAGAGGAATATGTATGTAGTCTCTTCAACCTACTTTAAGATGGTGCTGGTGATGGTTGTATGCTGGTTACATGGCAAGTTGCATTACTGTATCCTGTGAGAGAGGCTGTTGTGTTTCAGAGATGTCCATTTTAAGTTCCTCAGAAAGAACATACGAGAGGATTATTTTTGTCACCTTGCAAGATAACTGCAGATGGTCTGCAAAAGAAAAAAGGCAGGATAACACCAGGGTACTAGAAATAGTTACACTGTGGTATATTCTGACATGAGAACTGTTAAATGGATGGATTTCAGAGATAAAAAGAAAGCAGCAACTCTGAAATATTGTAATTGTTTACACAATATAATGCAGATGTTGGCAAAATACCGTGTTCCCGGGGAGAAGTGAATCTTTTTTTTTTTTTTTTTTTTTTCATCTCATTATCAAACAGGTACTTCAAGGATAATAAGAAGATTTTGTCCTAATACTCCTTTAAATTCAGATGCTTTCAGTGTAGGGACTTCCTAACCTGGATGCTGTCTCTGTCCATTTAGGAGTCATGAATGGATTTTTCTTCCACTTATTTGAACATTATCCTTTTGAACATATTGAAACATTTATTATCCATCCCCTCCTTTGGATAGGAATTCCACAGATCTGCTAACCTCTAGTCTTTTCTATTAATTGTGTGAAGAATGAACTTCTGCATTTTTCAAATTATGATTTTGCTAGTTTTCTTTAAAAAAATAACTTTTATTAAATTAACACATTAACTTTTTATTCATTTTATTTTTTTAGTACATTTTTATTAACTTTTTTATTAAACTTACAAATTAACTTTTATTTTGGAAGAGGTAATGAAAAACCAATCCTTGCATATCACCATTAAAACTGACATAATTTCATAGGACTCTGTTATACCCCCTCTACATCACCCTTTCTGAAAGTTGATTGTGTTAGCTTAATTTTTCATAACACCAACAGAAAATACACTATACCTTTTGTTACCTGTTACCCTTTGGTGAATCTTTTAACCTAGTCTCATCCATATTGTGTTAAATGCAGTAGAGATATAGGCAGTATTCAAGACATGGTTGATCCATCTTTGTTTCCAGATGTGTAAATAATTGTTCTCTTTCAATCTCCATTATTTCCTGATTTCTGGAGTTAGATTTACTTTTTTACCACTGAGATGATATTTTCACAAAACTTTCTATCATAACCCCCAGGTCTCATATCTCAGTGGTAGCAATCATCTTGGAAGCATAACATTTAAGAACTCATATTTAACCTACATTCAAACGATAAAATACTTTACAAAAAACATGTGTGAAAATTGGGGGGGCTGACAAATGCATACACTGAGCTATTGTGTATGCATTTCTCTCCCTCCTCATTGTTGTATACGAGATATTGTATATATGCAAAATAAATAATAAATGAAGCAATGAAAATACACATATATGTATATATGCACATGTCCATAAAGATATACACATATATCTAATACATATATTAATCAGATGAGAAATAGATTCTATAGATCAGTGGAGATCTACCTTATTTGAAATAAAAAGAAACTCTCTTCCATCCCCAAAACAGAAGTCCATTGATTTGCATAGCTGTGTCTAATGTATTTAAGTCTAATCTCTGGAGGTGGCTTTTCATGGCTACTCTAGGTGTATTGTGGAGGTTTAAAACTTCTGCAGGCAAACAAGGGACTGAAATCAACTGCAGTATATATAGTTAGGGCCCGAGACCAAAGGGACTGTTATATTAAAGAAAATCCAGAAGGAAAGTTTGAAGCAGTCCTCAGTTAACATACCATAGATATTTCTGTCTGTCCATTTAATGCGATATATGGAGACATATAGATATATAGAGATATAGCTATAATTAGATACAGATACAGATATAAAAATATGTTGAATTTTCCCATAGTCATTCTTGGAGAACAAACATGGATCAGATTGCCCTGTCATATAACAGAGCCTTTGAAATTATCCAAGAAATATAAATAATGCTCTTTTGTCCTTGAGATGACATTGGTACATCCTGGTATTGCTGAATAAAGCAACCTATGGGTCAGAGACTGACTAGGTTCACCAATCCTAATATTATAGCTCTCCTCAGATAATGGAAAGTGCTTACAAAGAGCAGGTCCCCCCACAGAGTGAGTCAGGTTGTAGACGGAAGGATCTAACCACCAAAGGAGACAAATTCTCTCCACTGGTGGAGGTGGGTGTGAGTGTGTTTCTAAGTGAGCCTCCTTCCCTGCAGTTAGACTCCACTCCACACTGAAGAGCTTCCAGTAGCAACTGGTACCAAGGCTGATGATTAAAATGAGTAAAATAGCATGAATACTGATTTTAGGACAACATCATCAAAGCAAACCCAATTTTACAAAAACTGAGGACCCCCCCCCCCCCCCAAAAATCAATAGTAAAGAACTCATGGGTGAGACTGTTGGGATGTGTGAATACAGTATCTGTAAATCTTCAGGTTGCTTTTGAATGCCTGTCTAAAATATGTTTTAGTTACAAACAATGATTGGGTTCAATACAACTATAATAGGATAAAATGTTATGGCCTATGATATACAAGAGGTCAGACTTGCTGCTGTAATGCTTCTCTGGCATTAACCTATGAATATATGAATCTATGAAAAATAAATCAATATTAGGGGGGAAATGCTACATAACTACTCTCATTGATCAGCCAATTTCTGTTGTAAATGTCTTCTCAGTTTTGCACTTTCATTATAGAACGATTTCTTGTGATGCATTGTAACAGTCACTCTAGTCTTTTCTCCCCCTGCTTCTAGCATGTGCATTAGTACTTGCCTCCTAGTACTTTTCTGAGGCTTTGGTAGTTTTACCACTGAGTACAACGAGGACAAAGAAAGACTGGTGACGAGAGCTTTTAAAAATCGTGTCCTTAATCAGTTAATGTCTCTGAAGTCATTTAAGATCAATGAACTGAAGTTTTCCACCATGACAGGAAATTAAAAAGATTAATATATTAAAGTGTGCGTGTACTTGTGGTAATGACTAAGATTCTTTAAGTAGCTGGGATACCTACTTGCCTGTCTTTCCTTATGTTTTTCTTCTATTTCTTCGTTTATTCTTAAAAATAAATAAATAAATAAATAAAATTAGAAGCCAAAGCCAAGTAGAGCTGTTGAGTTGTAACATATTCCTGACAAATGTGGTTGTTCAGACTGTCAAATGGCAGCACTGGACAAATATTACCTGAAAAAAACACGGTCAGATATTTAAAGAACTGTAAAGTTTAACTGCATCAGACTGTATATCAATAGCAGGTTCTTATTGGTAAGATATATTTTCCTACTTCCTGATATTTATATAAGTTTATGATTATGCTTGTTTATGTTTACATATATATGTTTATATATATGTTATGTATATGTATGTATATGCATATATATGTATATATGTATGTATGTGTATATATATGTGTGTATATATATATGTATGTATGCATATATATGTATGTATGCATATATATGTATGTATGCATATATATGTATGTATATGTTATATATGTATATACAACAAGTATACTTTACAGATACTTAGGACTAAACCTACTTAGTTTTATGACTTTTAAGATCAGTTAATTATTCAAGACACCAAAATGATTATAAAGATCCTTCGACTTAGAATTTAGAGTCTGCCTTAAAGCAAATAAAACTATTAGCAACATGTTTGTTTAGACACAGACACACAGACACAGATTTCTAGGTTGGAAGAGACCTCAAGATCATCGAGTCCAACCTCCGACCTAACACTAAGTACTCCACTAAACCATATTGCTAAGCTCTACATCCAAATGTCTTTTAAAGACCTCCAGGGATGGTGACTCCACCACCTCCCTGGGCAGCCCGTTCCAATGCTTAATAACCCTTTCGGTAAAGAAGTACTTCCTAACATCCAGCCTAAAACTCCCCTGTCGCAACTTTCGCCCATTCCCCTTCGTCCTGTCACCAGGCACGTGTGGGAGAACAGACCAACCCCCACCTCTCTACAGCCTCCTTTAAGGTAACTGTAGAGAGCGATAAGGTCACCCCTGAGCCTCGTCTTCTCCAGGCTGAACAATCCCAGCTCCCTCAGCCACTCCTCGTAAGACTTGTTCTCCAGACCCCTCACCAGCTCGGTCGCCCTTCTCTGGACTCGCCCTGGACTTACTTTGCTTCTAGTTATAAACTACACCAGCTTTCTACAAGATGATGAAGTGATAATACTCATTATTCCGCACTCCACCATAGATGCTTTTCACCATTTTTTGAATGGCACTCTCCCAGTGTTTTGGACCTCCTTGGTACAAAAACTTATGTCTAATAAAGACTACTGAACTACAAAATAATGGCAACACAGACATTTACACCTGGAAACAGAACAAACTGAGATTCTCAAAAACTCTCTGTTCTACACAAACTTTCACTTGGTACTATATAAGCTCCATCACTTAAGCCAGCTGCTTTAGAAAGAAGCTCCCTCCATGAGAAGGACACATCTCGTGAAGAGTTCAGCCTGCTCAGCCTACATTATGATTAGGAATCTACAAAACACTTGAGGATGCTCATCACTGTTGACAATGTACTTGAACCCCATCTTTTATTGCTGCCTTAATTACCATAGAAATACAGGTAAGGAAAACACTGAGTCATAAAAGTTAGACTGAGTCAATCATTCAGCTCATGGTTAAAAGAGGCAGATAAAACTTAGTAAAACAACCTTGCATTAGACTAAATCGCTAAAGCCACCAAAGCAAACTAAGAGCGACAAAACAAAGGGCACATCAACATAATGTACATATTGTGAGGATTCTTGAAGGTCAGAGCATGCTCTTTTACTTCTTAGTGACATATAATGCCAATATTTGTCAGACCTCGATGAAGACCAAAGCTCAAGCAGAAAAAAAAAAACAAACTGCATGACATTTGTTCTCAGACCTCTTGCTTTATTGTAGAAACCTGGCTAGGAACAGAGTTTATATCCAAAAAGGAAAATAAAGACTCTGGTTTTGGCATTATGAGGGAAGGAGAGGGCTTCCTGCTGTTATAGCTTCACGTGACAGTGAGTTGTAGCCACTGATGAATGAAACAATCACACAAAGAGTAGAAATGTTTTTTTTTACATAAGTGTCAAAATAAATGGCAGGCTTGATATCAATATCTTTTAGTATGAAATCATCTAGAAAGCCAATTTAGAATGATATGAATATATTTGAATTTCATGTTGATAGAATGTAATGTTGATAGAATGTAATGAGAAAATTGAAAAAAAATATATTTTAACAGTTTATGTAAATGTAATGGACTTTCCAAGTCGTTGTCAACCTACAAATCTTCAGGATTCAGGCCTCCATGTGGACATGAATCCATTCAAAGATTCATTCTTTTGAATTATATAGAGTTTTTTTTTTCTTTTATTTTCCTTCCTTCCTTCCTTCCTTCCTTCCTTCCTTCCTTCCTTCCTTCCTTCCTTCCTTCCTTCCTTCTTTCCTTCCTTCCTTCAATAATCTAAACAAGTCTTACATACATAAACATATCTCTGACTCTGTCTAGAGCCAAATATTTTTTAAGCTTTGAGTGTTTGGGTATGCTTGAGGCTTGTGAGCCTCTTATTTGCAAATCATCATATTTCAGAAAGCTTTGCTCTTTACCATTTTGTGGTTTTTGAAGTCATTTGTGCCTATGGAGACTGTCTGTAAAATGAAACCTTTTCTAATCTGATGGCATCCTAAATGTGCAGTGTGTATCATCTAGATGTTATAGTACAAGCAAAGTAATAAAGAAGTTAAAGTTAAGAACTTTAGTTATTCTTTACAGAAGTGACACTGATGACATAGATACCCTGAATTAATATATACTATTTTTTTATGTTTTTATTATTAAATTTCTCAGCTCTACTGAGGAAAGAAAATGAGATAAGATGAGATAAAATGAAAAGAGCTTAGATAAAGTAAAATAAAATAAAATAATAAAATAAAATAAAATAAAATAAAATAAAATAAAATAAAATAAAATCCCACCTCTATCCAGCAGTGAGACAACATGGAGGCTTAGTTCTATTGGAGAAAAACTCTAAACTTTCTAGAAGATTAGACAAACTTCTGGTTTGAACTATATGTTTAGATTTCTAGTTATTTCAAATAAAGATGAATCAACAAGTAATTCAACAAAAATCAAAGCAAATATCCTCTCAACTACCATAAAAAGAATGCATTATTTTTTGGAAAGAAAGTAAGAAAAACTTAGATGCAAATTGCTAATGATGTTATTTTATTTACTTTTCACAGTAGAAGTGTTGTAGCAGAAAGGTCATTGAGGGTTACCTCAAAGGTGCTGGATGTGTGAGAACTGAATGCTAATACACTTTTCAGATCTGCCAGAAAATTTTGTGAATGGTTCAGTTCACAGGCTGACACCTAAAATCTATCGGTTTAGCTCCTCCAGGATGATAGATAAACAAAGAATATTTTTCTTGACTGTAAAAACTATTGTCAAAAATAGTACTTTCTCAGCAAGCCACTCTAAATGACTTTCTTTATTTTCCCTTTTTAACCCAATAATGAAAACATGCTTCCTATATGGTCATAATATTTTTGCTTGTACATAGCTGTGCACCTGTAGCTGTAACAGTCATATTTCCTAAATTTAGAGGTATTTGAAAACTTTAATGAAAATAGTTGACCTAAAAAGGGATGAAAATATATCAATTTCCATAGTATTAAAAAAAAAAAAAAAAAGGAATTTAGAGTATCTTCAGCCTTTCCAAAAATAAGGGAATCCACAGATTGAAAACTAATGTAGACATCTTAAACTGTTACAACCATATGCATTAACCCTTCAATTCAAAAGCAAACAAACCATGTCAGAGAGTATCAGACACACCCTGACTTCTAAAGGGTTGTGAAGATAGGTTTTTGATGGTTTGATGCTGCAAGTTCCATGGCATTTATGTGTTCTCAGTATTTGATGACACTTGGGGCCTTAGTGAGGGTTTTTGTTGTGAAAATGAAGAACAAGATATTTTAAAATGACATATAATATGTCTGGTCTATAACAGATAACTTCAATTACTACTGGTTAATTAAGAATCAAGTCTGCACCTTATCTTCAGACCCAGTTTTGGTTAGTGCATTGAAATGGCTATGACAGCCTGGCAGACACGTGTGATGGTGATGGTAAATTTTCCAGGTTAATCTCATTTCATCACGAGCCATGATCAGCATTTTAATATTTTAGCTCCAAAATGACTTGCAAGCATGGTAGCTTGACTGATGTCATTCATAGATGTATTGTTTGCCCCCTGCTTTCTCTGCCTAACATTAAAATTTTCTTTTCAACCTTTGAAGCCAAGCAGAGTGGTTCATTACCCTTCAGATGCCACTCCAGTTTAATCACATTGATAGAGGGCTATGCAATCAAAGTGACAGTTCAATGATGATTTGCATCATGCCTGACTCATTACTTTGTGAAGGATTTGGCATGCCAATCAATGGAAAATGATGTGCAGTCCCTTGAAAAATGATGGTAATCCATTTTCCACCAATTGGCAAGAGAAGTCCTTGACAGACTAACAAGTTAGAGCCAAAGCCAAATTTTATTTGCCACATTTCTCACTTTGCTGCCATTTTGCAAATCCTAAGGGTATTTATCTGAGCAGATTTTTTTTTTCCTTTAATGTTAAAATCCTCATATCCTTCAGAATTTATGTATTTATTTATTTATCTTTCAGGAAAGTTTTTGAATGCATGGAAGTCCTTGTATTCGTGTTGAATGTTATAATCACATCAAATACTGCAAAATTAACATCTTCAGTTGATAACATCCTAATGACTGCTTGTGACAATATTGACAATGTTCTTCAGTAGCATCCTTGTCTAGTGCCCTGAGAGATTACAGTTGTCCTTCAGAAAGCTTTGTTCCACTCCTTGGCAATTCCTTAGGAACATGCTGGATAGAGCTTTGTCTGCACATCTTCATTCACACCTGCCTTGGCCCAAAATAACTGTTGGGCCCATTCAACACACCTCTATATCACACAGTTAATTCTGAGTTAAGGAAGCGCCTTCAAGTGGGATTTAAGACACAATATTGCTTCAGCTTTGAGCACATGGAAACTCTCAATGAACTTCTCAGCTTCAGTGTGAGCATTGCTTTGGATCTTACTGTGTGTTTCTTGGGGCCTTGATGATTTGAAAAATTGGTGAGCTGTTTGATACTTAAACACCTCCCCGCAATATCATAGTTTTGATATGAAAAGCAAACGTGTGTATATGTTGGGGGGTTGCAATTAAAAGGAAAAACAATCAATCAAACAAACAAAAAAAACCCACATGATTATGGAAGAGAAGAAATGCAACTGTGTTTTTAGTTTAAGTGAAGTCTTGTCATTATAATCATGGCAAAATATTTATTAACCTGAGTCAAATTGGTGTGATTGAGAACTTAGTCACTCTGTGTGGGATTCTTATGACAACAGAGAATCTGAGACTATATCTGCAATTTTAGCTCCCAGTAATAGCCTCCATGCTCCAAGACAGGTGGCCATGTAAGCTGCTGAAGTATGAGGGTGGTTTCTATTATTAATTTTAAGATGGGGTGCATGCCTTCTGAAAGTGTCAGTCTTTGTCTGTGGAATTCAGAAGCATCCAAAATGATCAGGTTACCCTGAGATTCCTTCTTTATTTTTCATTTTCACAACAGTGGTCCTAACTATCTGCTTCCATTTCTGTATTGGCACTTCAGTCTTGGTCATGAAAATGTTTCAGAGTCCATACTGTTCAAGAAGCTTATCTAACAGAAGAACAGATAAACCTTTTTTTTTGATATTGCAACTTTTTTTTTTTTTTTTTTTTTTTTTTTTTTTTTCAGATGGATCAATGCCCTTCCTGAGCTGGTTCTTAGCTTAACAAATATTTGAGGTAATGTAATTAACAGGGCAATTCATTGCAGTGTTGGGGCAGGAAAAATGATAATGGAATGTGTATCTGAAAAAAATATTAATGTTGAAGTGTAATTTATGCTTAGATGAGTTACCTGAGACTGTGAGATTAGTTTCACTGAGAATTCTTTTCTTTCGTCTTTTTTAATGAATATACCTACTTCTTTTGTTATCAGTATGTATAGTGTTTATTTATGCACATGTTAAGTCTAAAATGGAAAACAATATTCTGTCATTTGTATGGGAAAATGATCTGGTAAAATCTTTCTATTACTGAGAAAACTCTGTATATATGTATGTACAGTCAGTAAAAGGAGCTGCATACAGTCTAAATATGATATTTATTAACATCTCTGATTGATTGTTAAAGCAGTGAAATGCTATTCCCTACTTATATTCAGTTGCTGTCATTAGATCACAAGTCTTTTTTTGAGATGTAGTATTTTTAGGATGTTGCTCTGCAGTGATGATTTTAAAATAAATAATTTCAAGCAGCTTTAAAAAACAAGTGAGTAAGGCAAAAAAAAATCTATTCTCAATTGTATACAGTTATTGCCACATTGCAACATAAATAATAGAAAATAGTCTGAGTTTTGCATTTTAGACTTGATATATGCATCACTGAATATTATGAAGAACATTTAAAAAAAACAAAAAACTTTAAGAGAAACTGGAAAAATGTACTGAAAATGCTTTAAAATCTTAACATTTAGACACAAAAAAAGAACATTTACAAATGTAATAATATTTTTATCCCAAACATGGATGGCTGAATGAAAAAATTTGTTGTTGAGCCTTTCTACAAGAAGCTATATAGAGTTCCAATAAGAAATATTTCCAGGTCTGTGTATTTTTTTTTCATTTTTCATTCCTCCCCTCCCCTTTTTCTCTCCCCCCCCCTCCCCTCACCCTACAGTTAGATAGTGAGTCCTATTCTCAGAGGTAACCCAGAACAAACTATGTGTAACACAGTTATAAAAATGCATATACAACTCTAATGTTGACAGTCATGGTTCAAGTATCTGTTTTGCCCTGTTCCAGAGCAGACCCTGAGCTTCCATTTCCCACATTCCAGTTAGCTGCAGCATTACTGGTAATTAAAGACACTTAAACTTCTTACACATGGTTGTTTGTGTATTTCTTAATAAATAAATAAATAAATAAGTAAATAAATAAAAAATCTTCAAGAGAGCTTGTATTTCCCTGTTAAAAATGTTGAAAATATCTTAAGGGCAAAAAGCTGTTTCTTACCCAGCCCTTCATATGGATTTACTCAAATATATAGGTTCATTCTGCAAGGGTTCATCATTGTAAATAAATAATACTGCAAAGAGCTTATGGTATAAACATGCCAGATAAATGGAAAAAGAAAATATTATCCCTGCATAATTAATGGGAGATTGAAAATAAACAGCTTGCCTAAGAAAGTTTGTCTGAGAACTGAACTTGAATCTTTTTATCCAGAACTCCGATTCAACATTACCAGCACAAAACTGTTATCCCTTGTGTAAAGCCTGTAACCTTATTTTCGGTATAGAGCTCAAACTGATTTATTTATTTATTTTATTTATTTTAAGAAATCTTTTTTTATTTTTTTTTAAGAAAAAAAAAAAAGAACCAATCTTTTCTACTAAGCATATAGCATTATACAACTGAACTTTGATTTTACACATTGGATCATCACTGATCCAACTTGAGCGCTTTTGTTATTTATCATCCTTACTAGATGATCATAGCTTAATACAGAAATCAGAGGTAGCGTTTATTGGACGAATGATAACATTCATTAAATCTGACCAACTTCCTCAGATTTGAGAAGGTTTTGTATTTCACGTGCCTGACACGTAGCCATAATGCTAACTTAGTACTGTGATACATATTTATTGCTCGAGCATTACAGAGGACTTATGCATACATATATCTGGCTAAAAGCAGAAAAGGAAAAAAAAAAACACAACAACAACAACATTAAAACAAACCACACTTGAATTCTTTGCATAGTTCAATGTGTATTCAGAGATTTCTCATCTACCTTCATATTTTTTGATACCTTTACAAGTACTTTTTCAAGGTCTGAAATACAAAGGCACAGGCAGCAACGGAGTAGTCAAGGACAGAATATGAACCACCTTGTTCCCTGGTTAGAAAGTAAAGAGTTTTATTATAAACTGTTTCATAGACTTAGCTAGAATATTTTTGCATTGCCTTATATAAGCTCCCTTTGTTTCTTCTTTGTAAAAGGGCAACAACAACAAGAATCCTCTTAATCTAGTGTTTTAGAATTCTACTGTTCATGCAGTTATGGCTCATTTTATACAAAGGAAAATAAATGGTGACAAATGAATTACAAGTTTGTAAATCAATTGAGCACTTCTGCTGATATACATCTCAGGGACACTGCAGAATGGCAATGTTAACAGAATGTGGATGAAAATACAGAATATTTGCCACTGATAATTCATATTTTGCATCATCAGCCAGAGAAATGTTTAGAGTGTAGTGTTGTGTCAGCATAATTGTTTGATGTTTGTATTTCTGAGTCATTATCACAAAGGTGGTGTCGATCATACAGAGATTGAATAAAGTTTCAGTGTTTCCAGTGTCTTAAAACAACACAAAACCAGAGCAGGTTTAATTTTACTTTTCTCCCTGAAACAGAAAAATCTAGTAACAGAGTGGAGTTGACCTCCCAGAGAACGTGGAATTGTAAATTTTCTCAGCTGTGAATGAAGCCCAAACTGTATTGCTTATTATTTGATCTATGTAGGAGGAAATCTATACTCCTCTGAATATGGCTCACTGTACTTATTTCTGTGACAGGAGGTTCCAGACTTGCAGGAGCAGATCCAGGGTTTAGGCTATTCAAAAGATATGCTATAACATCAACAATGAATGAACATCACTGCAGACTCTCACTTCAGCTATAGCTGACTCCGGTAACATACAGGGAGACATGCTTAAGACGTGTATACTATTTTTTCTTGAGTCTAGGTTTTGCCAAATTGGATTGTTGTGACAAAAATAATGTTTAAATAAAAGAATCAGTTTGTCAAAACACAAATGCTAAATAATAATAATAATAAAACTGAAAACCAAAGAACAGAGTGAACACTGACTGATTGGACAATGTAAGTGGAAAAGTATGTCCTTTGTTCTTCCAAAACAGGCACACAAAAAAATCTCTTTGTGATAGTCTCCTCCAATGGTCTTATTTTAACACAGGACATTGATCAGGTACTTAGAAAAAAAAAAAAGAAAAGAGAGAGAAAAAAAAAAAAGTGTCTCAGTTTGCTTTTAAAAAAGTGCCTTTAAAAAAATACCTTCATGGCTTGCCATGAAGTGTCCCAGATGTTGGGCTGTTCAACATTTCTGATGTATTTACAAGGTGGACAGCTCCAGCAGGAGAAATAGATACCTGGCTGGATATAAATACCTGCCTTACCTGAGAAACAGTTTTCCTGGCATCCCAATGCAGTTATTGTGACTACTGGGCAGCTCCATTTAAGCAGTGGAACCAGTTTCATACACTCTAGCAGTGTCTGTGTTTTCTGCCCAGACCATGCAAGTTGGAACAGCACAGACAGAAAAAGTAGGTGAGGATCATAGAATCATAGAATCATAGAATATCCTGAGTTGGAAGGGACCCATAAGGATCATCAAGTCCAACTCCTGGCACCGCACAGGTCTGCCCAAAGTTTAGACCATGTGACTAAGTGTACAGTCCAATCGCTTCTTAAATTCAGACAGGCTTGGTGACATGATTACTTCACTGGGGAGCCTGTTCCAGTGTGCAACCACCCTTTCGGTGAAGAACCTCTTCCTGATGTCCAGACTAAACTTCCCCTGCCTCAGCTTGACACAGTTCCCGCAGGTCCTGTCACTGGTGATAATGGAGAATAGGTCACCTGCCTCTCCACTCCCCTTCGCGAGGAAGTTGTAGACTGCAATGAGGTTCCCCCTCAGTCTCATCTTCTCCAGGCTGAACAGGCCAAGTGACCTCAGCCGCTCCTCATATGTCTTCCCCTCTAGGCCATTCACCATCTTCGTTGCCCTCCTCTGGAAACTCTCCAACAGTTTAATGTCCTTCTTGCACTGTGGTGCCCAGAACTGCCCACAATACTGAAGGTGAGGCCGTACCAGAGCAGAGTAGAGCGGGACAATCACTTCCCTCGACCGACTAGCAATGCCGTGCTTGATGCATCCCAGGATACGGTTGGCCCTCCTGGCTGCCAGGGTGCACTGCTGGCTCATATTCAACTTGCTGTCAACCACAACCCCCAGATCTGTCCCTGCGGGGCTGCTCTCCAGCGTCTCGTCACCCAGTCTGCACGTATAGCCAGGGTTGCCCCGTCCCACGTGCAGGACCCGGCACTTGCCTTTGTTAAACTTCATGTGGTTGGTGATCGCCCAGCTCTCCAATCTGTCCAGACCTCTCTGCAAGGCCTTTCCACCCTCATCAGAGTCCACAACTCCTCCAAGTTTGGTGTCATCGGCAAATTTGCTCAAAACACCTTCTAGTCCTACATTCAAATCATTTATAAAAACATTGAAGAGGACTGGCCCTAAACTGGAGCAATGAGGGACCCCACTAGTGACCATCCACCAGCCAGATGTGGCCCCATTTACCACAACCCTTTGAGCCCTGCCCATCAGCCAATTGCTCACCCATCGCATGATGTTTTTGTTTAGCTGTATGCTGGACATTTTGTCCAGTAGGATCCTACCGGAAACCGTGTCAAAAGCCTTGCTGAAGTCCAAAAGGATCACATCAGCTGGTTTCCCTTGATCGACTAGATGGGTGATCTTATCACAAAAGGAAATCAAATTTGTTAGGCAGGACCTACCGCTCATGAACCCATGTTGGCTGAGACCAATGACTTGAGGTGACCCCAGGTGCGCCTCAATAACTTCAAGGATCATCTTCTCCATAATTTTACCAGGCACTGACGTGAGACTGACAGGCCTGTAATTGCTAGGGTCTTCTTTCTTACCCTTCTTGAAAATTGGCACAATATTTGCAAGCTTCCAGTCCAATGGGACCTCTCCAGATTCCCAAGATCATTGAAAAATAATTGAGAGAGGTCCCGTGATGATGTCAGCCAGCTCTTTAAGCACCCTGGGATGGATCCCGTCCGGACCCATGGACTTGTATGGATCCAGGTGGAGCAGCAAATCCCGCACACATTCAGGGTCGGTAGGGAGTATGTCATTCCCACCGTCATGGTCCTCCAGCTCAGGGTACCCTGGGTCCCGAAGCCCATCATCAGCATTGAAGACAGAGGTGAAGAAGGCATTAAACATCTCTTCTTTGCCTATGTCATTGCCTGTGAGGAGGCCTTCCCTGTCAAGTAGCGGACCTATGTTTTCTTTGCAACCTCCCCCTCACCCTCCAGAAAGAAAAATAAGTGCCAAGAGACAGACCCCTCCTCTGCCAGCCCCAGGGACAGTTGACCAGAAGAAACCTCTCCAGTCTGGGTCCTCAAAGATGTAAGGCAGGATGCGGGTGAGGAGGCGGCAACCTGCCTGCTGTCTATCCAGGATGGTTTCTCCCAGACTGTTTGCCTTAGCTATTTAGGTTTCTGGGCTGGCAGCATCGGGACTGTCCTTGCACTGTGTTTGTACGGTGTGTGACACAAAATGTCCCCTCTCAGAGGGAACATTTGCAGTGCAAATGATGCTAATAATATTAATAATACTGCTAGTAACAGGCTGAAAAGTGGTATTGCAATATTTTCTTTATGAACAGTGACAGTGTATGTTATGGATGGAGCTAAGTGCTTGGGTCAGGCAAAACAGCTACCTGAATGGGGATATTCAAAACATGAAAAAGTGCTCTCCCTCACAGCAAACCACATGCAGTTTGTAAATACCCTGTGGATTCACCAAACGGTACTTGATGTAAATCTGTACATCCCTTCCAAATCTGATATCTACCACAAATTCCCTTTAGGGTGTGGGACATTACCTTTTGGTGCCTCAGTTTCCTTAAGGCAGAAATCATGCTCTCCTCATGCAGACAAAAATAATAAATTAATTTCTGCCAGGTATATTGCAGATGACAAAATTTTATTAACAGGAAAACAAACAAACAAACAAAAACACCTTTTAATTTACCATCAGAGTAGCCCAATCTCTTTAAATTGCATTCAGTTACTTCTTGATGGGTAAAGCTCCTTTTTCCATCTCTATTTCTGGATCCTCAACCTTCCCATATCAAAATGCACTCTCATTCTTTTACTGTGGAGCTTTAAACATAAGCTGGGGAGTCATAAAAACTATCCCTCTCCACAGATTCAATAGGCAACCTAATAGAAAACAATTACCTTGAACAATGAAAAGATCTAAAAACATTTGGGACATTCATATTTTTATCAAAGAAATGCACCTTGCCATTGAAAAATCTTGCGCAAGCCAGCATAACTGAGTGCTTGTGGCATCTATTTTGCACTCAGTTTGCACCATCAAGGATCAGAAAGCATCTTGTGACACAAACTTTTTTTGCAAGCCAAGCCAGCAACAGAAACAGGAAAGGTTTACTGACTATTCTCTGTTGTTCTAATATACCCTAGTTTCCATGATACTCTCTTAATAAAACAAAAGGGAACCTTCTGATAAAAATATCTCCCCATTTTATAACGTAAAATACAAGCAATTTTATCAGCATTAACACTGATTGGGTTCCATTAGCCTCGTGCCTTCTAATAAAATTTATGATACCTTTCAGAAGCACAATTTGATAGAAAGTGAAGTGATTACACCCTGCTTAGATATCTCTCCAGCATCTATTCCAACAATAATGCGGTAATTTTATGCATGAAATAGCACAATTGGCATAAATAGTTATAATACTGACTGCTGTCTAAGGAACCTGGCTGCTGGAAAATTAGAAAGAGCTTTACACTTTTGAAACAGGTAATTAGGATTTCTCTCCATGCTCATAGGAGGCAGACTGGAGTTTCGTTTTATATTTCATGTTTCATTAAAATATATGTGTTAAAAATAAATGTTGAATTTAAAGCTGCACGCATTATGAAAATTAAAGGTACAGCACTACTGCAGAAGGTAGAGTAAAATGGGCCTTCTTAACTTCTACTTTTGACTCTGCCAAGAGTTTTAACTCTTTCTGACAGGTAAATCAGGCTTCCACTCTTTTCAGAGCATTTAATTCAAGGATAGCTGCATATGGCTCTGGTCAGCAAAATGGAGTTTTACTGACGTAGAATTATGTCCCCAAAATGAGTCACAATATTAATTTGTGTCTGCTCAGAAAAGTGGATGACAAAGGAAGCACTTCCAAAGTAGTTGTGCTAACGCACTTCTCCCTGACCTACATCCTGTTTATCATCTGATTGACCGGGGACCATATACAACATTTTTCACTTCTTATCCCAACCATCACTGTCCCCATATTTTAGGGTTGTTCCCATCAGTGATCCTGTTTAGTCCTTGATTCAAGATGAAATTTCAGTCTTGCTGTACCGAAGCCCACCCATGTGCTGAAGTTAAGCAAGAAACATAAAAATCTTAGCAAGTCGATGTTAAGGGGTAAGAAGGAAATTACAGTTTCTTTGCTTCCTATGATTGTGGTTCCTCCTCTTTTACCAGATAAAATCACTCTTTGCAATATTGAGGAATGTAGTAAGTTCCTTTTCTATTAGGTATGATTTGGAAATTCTGCCTATAAATCACTACGAACCCTTTTTTTCTAAACACTTGTGAAATACTGGCAGAGGTTTTGTGCCATGAACTGACTCAGAGAAATATGTTTTTTTTTTTTTTTTTTTTTCAAAATTTGTGGTAAATAACATGCTCTGGTAAGTGCATTTTACAAAGATATTTCTTCAGTTCTTCGGCAATGTTTATTTAATAAAGTAATGAATAAAAAAGAAAATCACAGATGCTTATCCAAAAGAAGAAATAAATAACCCCACAGATCACTGAAGTTAATTAATACTTCTTAAAAAACTGTTTCTTACAGAAAATTTTGTTTGAACTCCATAGATTTCCTTATTTTCTTTGAATTTGGTGATGGTCAACACCTTAAAGTAGAGGGATTTGCAAAGAGAATCAGGTTTTTTTAAAAAAAAAAAACAAAACAGGAAGGCATTTATTTTCAGGAAAAAAATAATAATAAATAAAATAAAAAAAAAGTGAATTTGCTAAATATAATCCAGCTTCTAGCTCTCCTGGAACAGACAGAAAACTTCCTGCAAGCCACAGTAATCCAAATATTTTACATTAAAATATTGAAATGCCTTGCTCAGTTTGGGATGGAATAAGGCTATATTATTACTTTCCAAAGAAAACAAGAAAGCAAGCAAACAAGCAAAAATAAAATTTAAAACCAAACAACCCTAGACTTATTCAGGATGAAGGCAAAAGAGAATACTTCAGCTAACTTATATGAAATGTATGTTTTGCCCCCAAATTCCTGTTTATTTTCTTGTGTTGTCTCTAAAATTTGAATATTTCAATGTCTCTACATGTGTAGAGAGCGTATGTTTTTTGTTTGTTTGTTTGTTTGTTTTCCTGTATGATCTGTGCCTGTTTTGTGGGAATGGGGTTAGCTATAACCCCACTGAAAAAAAAGCAAGTTGGGAATGACCAGGGGTCAATTGTCACTTAGCCTGGTAAAATCAAGACCTAATCATCATGCTTCAGAACTCCCCTTTTGTGAGGGTACAAGGCATACTTCAATGGACTGATTAGGAGGAAATGTTTCTTAGGTATCTATCTATCTATCTATCTATCTATCTAATCTATCTATTAGTGTAGACAAGGCTGTTTTTTTATTTTTTTTATTTTTTATTTTTTTATTCAGGAAAACTTCAGTAAGGAAGGAAAATAACCACCTTTATTGTAATAGGTGGGGAGAAAATACTTCCTAAAGAAACTGTCAGCAACGGGGAAACTTCATTATTGTTTTCTTGTCTGCACTCAAAATCTGAAAAATCCAACTGAAATTAAGTACCTGTTGTACAAAGAAAAAATCAATGCATTTAAATCAATGATAAAACTGCTTCAGTTCCACTGAAGAGGGAATAGCTCTTCTGCTAACAGCTGCAGTCAAGAAGACACTTACCCAAACTGTTCTTGGTCAGTAGAATTTGAAAGAAATTTATTACAAGAATATTAAACTATGAAGAAAATGAGAATTTCTGTCTGTGTTTCTATGACTGTGGGCTGGTAAATAAATTACACTGTAAGAACCTCCTGACTTTGAAAATGAGGACAACATTTCACAATGTTGGACTAAAACCCTTCCTCTCACAAGTAATGCCTTTCTCTTTCGGTGTCTTAAATTTCAAAATTTGATTGCTATTGTTATCTCACCTTCTGTAAGATCCTCATGGAAAGCAGGAAAATAAGACCACAAATATTAATATAAGCAGAAACAAATAGATGAACAACCTGCATAAAATAACCAACTTTAAAATGATACAAAGGAAAAGAATAAAATGCTGTTCAGTTGTTTCTTCCTATATGAAACAATATAGAGCAGAAACATTTTTTTCCTTTCACAGTCCAGCTATAGAGGTCAAGCACTGATGGGACTTATTAATTAATGAACAATAATGTATTTATTATACTATCTTCTCTCCAAATCTATTTACTTTTTAAATTATATTATTATTATTATTATTATTATTATTATTATTATTATTAAACTTCTGTCTCTGCTGCATATGCTTCAGCACTGATTTCATCAGTTTGTGGTAACAGGGAACAGCTTGACATGTGAAGCCTGGCATAGAGTACATCTGTGCTGTGGTCTTTGCAGTTTGGCTTAGAGGGAGATGCGGGTTTCTCTAGACATCGCAGGTTGTACTCCAAACACTCACACTCTGTCCTGCCTGGGACCCAGCCAACTTTCACTTAATGCGCAGTACCGTTTGCTAGCATGTCACTGAGAGAGACTCCAGAGAATACACAAGAGTGATCTGAATTCTTCCAAGGGGATAAATTATTCAGGAGATTTAGCCTTTGCTCCCAAACCATTCCTGATTACTATGAAAGTGATAGTTACTCTTAAGTATTTACCAAATACTTTGTACAAACAAATTGCAGCCTATGGATAGTTTGTGAATTATTCACTTCCGCTGTTCATTCTCCACTGTTCCATAAACTGTGTTGTGTACCTGAAATCATATGTTCCCTGATTGGATGACTAAAAAATTTCTCTCTGCTTTCCAGGTGGATAACTTAAATCTTCGGAAGAAGGGAATAGCACATAAAAGCAGCAAACAGCAAGCTGGTAGTGCAGCAGCACACTAATATTTGGGTGACAAAGCTGACTTATAAAGTCCTATCCTCCTCTTCACCTCTTTCTTTGTTTGTCTGCAGTCAGCAAAACTGAAAATATTTGACACTCATTTGAGCTACACTACTGTGAATGTGTGTGTATTAAGGGCATTTGCCTCTGAAAGGCTTCAGAACTATTATTTTGGGGTTACTACTTGCAATTCTGACTTTGCGAATTGGAAACTGATGCAGCTGTAAATAAGTAGCTGTGCCATGCAGTATGGTTATTTCTATATTGTTATTATTGTTGTTGCTGTTGTTAATGAAACTTTTTGTTCATCAAAGCATCCTTTGTCATTCTGTGCAATTAAATCTGTACTAATAATTATTCTTAGATTAGTCTGTTACTGGTTCAATTTTACTAACAATAAATTATTGACTTAATACACATATACATACATACATATATATATATATATATACATATATATATATATATATATATAAAGTGTTTTCTGTTTGCCCATAAACAAGATCTTGAGCTTAAAACAGCTGAGAGCCCATCTCATAACAAAGAGGTCTTTTCAGTTATATCAGGGGCCATGGGTCTACGTGAAAGTGAGAACTGGGACAATTTTTGATACGAAAATTTTCAGCCACAAGTATTGGGTGAGAGGGAATGGGGCAATTGCTTTTGGTGTCTTTCAGCTTAAACTGGTTGTGAAGCTCATCTTTCAGGCAGTGATAAACTGAAGCAAATGCTGGAAGTGAAGGTGTCTCAAAATCTCAAAATCTTGCTTTTGGGCACACAGGAAACTTATCTTAAATATGAAGGCAAGAGTTTATTGTTAGTATAATAAAATCTTAACTGTCTAATCATTATGTTTCAATCTGATTAGAATGGAAAGAGAAGGAATACTTCTATGCAGAAAAAGTTACAATAATAATGAAGTTGAGACTGTCATAAACACACCTCCAGATTTCCTTTCCTTTTCCTAGTGCTATGCTAACCTACCTTGTGGTCTGCAGGGTTCCTAGGTCAGTAGTTTTATTCTGGTGGTGGTGGGGTGGGGTTACAGCAAGCTGTAAGGATCTGGAGTTCTTTGCCAGGAGGAGGATGACATCGATTTTAATGGATTCTTCTTCTTGACTTTAGGATACAGTTGAAGTAATTCTTATATGCTTGCTAACATGTTTTTACACTTTGCTTTGACTTCGTTGATCTGCAGTTCTACTTCCAAGCATACTGTATATCATACCTTCTACATACCTTAAATATTATTTCTTTATTCTCTTTGTTACCCCTGAAACTAGCTTCATCCATCTCCAGGTCTGTGCATTTTTAACTCACCATTTGTGAGTCGTTTATAGCCATAAGGTCTCCATTGTCAGCTGGTTCTCCATCTCATCACCACAGACCTGTACTTCTCTGCATCTCATTGCATGGCTCCACTTCTCCAGTCCTCTGCCAGGACGATATTTCTCTACACTACATCACTGTGTTAAGGTCACAAAGCAATGGCAGTAGCATACAAAGATAAACAGAAGTAAAACAAATTAGCTATAGCCATCTGGTCATTAGAAAAATTGCAGTTACAGTTAAACCAATAAAACAAAGCTGAAGCCAGATCAAGAAAAATCCAAACACAACAATCCTGAGAAGTCCTGAGGTCTTGCAAACTCAACACAAAGTTTAAGGCCCACTGCTAGCAATGGCAGTATGGTATTACAGGTTTACAGGTAGGTGTTACCACCTGGGAGAGCAAAAGGTCAGGATAACCTTGCACTGATATTTTTTTTTTATTATTATTTATTTATTTATGGAGAAATTTCTTTACATAGTATACTTTGATCCAGAAATGCTTAAAATTCACTAAGTGCATGAAAGTTTCTTGGGCATGAGAAGTTCTGCTTCTGTATCATGTACAGAGAGTCCCAGGCTCTGTTGGACTGACAAATTATTTCCGCAGCTTACTCCTCTGTGATTTGGATGTCTGGAAAACAGAGGTGAGTCTTGGGCTGCTCCACTAAAAGGTCTGTAACAATGTTTCATTCCCACATTGTCTCTCCAGGACTAAGGAAATTAAATAATGGCTTTCTTCTTAAAAGAGAAGTGTTGGAAGAGAAGGTGATATACCAAAATGTTGTCCTCATTTACATGAATGAGCTACAAAACCATGAAGCCAAGAAAGCTAGAAGAAAAGAAGACCAATGATGCCTTGCCCTAAAGGGAACGGCACTCAGCAGGACAAACAGAAGACTGTCTTGTTCATGTTACTTTATATTGTCATAAAGGAAAGAAAACTCATCCTGGGCAATGTGATCACTTGTCCATAAACCAGCCTGAGCAAAATTCTGTTTCTCGTGACTAACTGAGAAAAAGAGTTGTGCCCAATAAACATATCTCAGGTGACCTTCCCCTGACTCTCTTTCATACAGGAGAGAATATTCACAAGGAACGTTCTCTGAGCAGAATCATATGAACAAAATCTCTTGGAGAAAAGAGTAGAGATGGCATGAGATATTTTCTTTCTTAAAGATCCTTGTTTAATTTTATATGCTGGTTCTAAACAAATGGAAAACTCAAAAACATTACCAGGTGAATTTAGCTCCTGAAAAGGTCCAGTGTGCCCAGTTGACACTTGGAACGTAGCTCATGCCTGTAGGGGATTTTTCATAGGGACATGACTGTATGCCCTCAGTATTTCAGAGCACTGCACATTTCCAGGCGTTCTCCTTAAACAGCAAGGGATTAAATTTGAATTCATCAGTTTATTCCTCTCCTCCCACACATCTTGGCTCTGGCTCCCAACACTGTGCAAAGAAAGGGTCCAATCTCACATCCAGATTCATCTTGCATTCACCAGTCTCCTTTTGCTATTAGAGTGGCACATGCCTCTTCCTCCAGGAGCTGGTGGGCTCACCTGGTGCAATGTGCAAACTGACTCTCTCTTTTGTTTTCCTTTCGCTGTCCCTAATAACTTTGCCAGCCTTTTCTGCACACTGGCGATGGATGTCATAGAAATGCCTGTCAGCACATAAATTAAGCAAACGCTTGGGTTGTCCTAAAGAGCTTTGCAAAGTAATGTCTGAGATGCCATTGGGGTTGTGTCTGAGTTAGGCACAGATTATTATAAACTCAACAACAGAGTTTGTACACAGCTCTGGATGAGGAACAGGAACCCAAGCAGGTTGCCGGCCATCTGAATTTTACTTGCTGAATTATTTCCCCAGATAGAGTCTTCAGTCACAGCCTGGCAGCTGCCTCAAGCACTGCCATAAAAGTCGCACCACTTTGTTAGCATAACTAATGCCACTGAAGAGGATCTGCAGATATCGAAATCATTCAATTTCATATGAAATTTCAACATGCCATCATTTAGGCTCTCCAGCCAGCAACACTTATGAGAACAGCCACCTGCAGATCTCTCCTCTCACGTTTAGAAAGGGAAGAAAAAGTGAACTTTAACATCACCTCTTCCCCCCATCTGCATCTCATCACATCTGAATATAATACTTCTGAAACTGCTTTTAGTTTAGAAAAACAAGCAAATAAACAAACAACAACAACAAAACAGGGCTTGACTAAATGGAACAGAAAATTGCTTGATAAGCGTCTTCAAAGACTCAGGAGCAAGACTTTTAGAGAGAAGCCTCCATGGTTAAAATATTCTTCTAGATCAGAGAAGAGGGAATTCCTACCTTAAAGCTACAAGAACGATAGTAAATGTTCTCATCCAGTGGAATTTTAAAGTGGTTTATTGTTTCTGACTTTCAGAACTCTCAGACACTCAACTATGTCACGCGAAGTCAGTGAGAGATGCTCCAAGACTTCAAAGGTCTGATCATAAACATGGTTAGAAAAAGCAAAAGCCATTTGTGAAATGTTAACCTTTTCCTGAAATGTAATTTTTATTTCCATACTGTAACCAAAAGATCTCAGATAAGTTGGAAATAATCCAAGTTTATGAAATATTGAAGCCACAAAGGGAAAAATATTATAAGAGCAACCAATTCCAAGAAATAATTAATATCACCAGAAGAGACTGCTGGGCCAGAAGGAACAAGAGAAAGTTGATTCAGGAGGAAAAAAAAAAAAAAAAAAAAAAAGACCCACTTTGTAAAAAGCTGCAGCAAGAGAGGAGTAGGAAAATGGGATTGTATCTGGACTTTTGTCATTCTCTATCACTTTATAATAGATCTCTCGCTAAGGTGAAGACAGGTGCTCTAGGTGTCCCTGCTTGAGAGGGTGGGTTGGAAAAGGTGACTTCCAGAGATCCCTTCCAACCTTAAGTATTCTGTGATTCTGCAATTCTGTGAAAAATTGCCCTGCACATTGTCTGGATTCCCTTTCCCTCATTTTACAGGCGAGGGGTGGGAGTTGCCGGTGGGTGTCCTGGCACAGACATGTATCCTGCACCACTGACGGAAGACACAAACCTCTCTCCACCTGGATAAAGTGTTTGGGGGGGAACCAGGGACACGGCAGGGACTTATTCATGTGCTTGTCTTTCCTTTGCTTCTGGAATACTCCCACCCCTGACTTGAGGGTGACTTAACTGAATCATCTTGCCAGCTCTAGTGGGATCCCTCTGCTTCTCTGCAGACTGTCAGTCAGGCAGAGCTTTGGACACTTATTGGCAGCTAAATCAAGAACTTGTTTCACCCATGTCTCTGCTCAGCTAGAGGAAGGCAAAGACTGCCTGAGGGCTGTATTTCAAAAGGTAGATTCAAATGCACTGCAATCCCATTACAGTTTCAGTGTGCAACTTGAAACTGGGGAGAGTTGAAAGCCACCGCTGGGTAAGGACAAGGCAATATGGACTGTCACGGGACAAGCCTCACAGCTTGGTCATTGCATTGTTTCACAGAAAATGTCCAAAGGCAAGTGCAGAACTTTAGGTGACTGATTATTATTTCTGGTTCTGCTGCTGATGCAGTATCATGGCTTTGTACCAGGCAGCTGAAATTCAGTCTATCTGGAAATTAGGAAAAAGAAAAGGAAAAAGCTGCAAATCTATGCCAATGAAATATCCTACATAAGAACAAAGATCATTTACTATTGATATTATAACACTAAATTGAAGCATTCCATGGAAGATAGGTGCATAATTGATAGCAATGACCTTCACAGCAAACTACAGACATGTTTCAAGCTAAGCAACTGGTCTATAGTTATTGATGACATGTTATTGAATTATTTATCACAGCCTGAATGAAGGAAATGATATTTGCTGTTCAAAACTACAGTAATACAACAACAATGGAAATTGTCAGAGGAGAAGTGCTATGTTTCAAACACAGAGATGATGTTGAAGGATGAGGATGCATTGTACATAGTTCGAGATATAGGGGGAGGCTACCAATTAGGCAAATTATTAAACCTTGTAATTTAAAAAGTGAGAGAGAAAGAGAGGGATAGATGAGAAAATAGGTGCATTAGCAAACCCTTAGAACAGATGGCAAACTGTCCTCAGACCCTCTGGTGGTAGAAAAAAATAATAAAATAAAATAAAATAAAGAAGTGTATACATATATAAACTTTCAAAGAATATTTTATTTGAGGATATCACCTAAAATATATTTACCCTGAGGATGCAGAGAGCTATCTAGGAGACAATCAAGTAAATTATTTAACACAGGATGTCAGGAAAGAATTAAAGAAAGAAATTTTCCTCTCTAAAAGTTAAAGCAACAATCCACTCTGTATCCAATGTTAAAGCTCAGGGTCCAGATGGTTGCCCAATAGAATTTTTAGCAAACATTTGGAGAGATAATAAGGCCTGTAACAGTAGATAATTACTCACTTCTACATGGCTCAGTGCCCCCCTCATCTACATTTGTTTCTATAGCAGGTTTTTTTTTTTTTTTGCCAAAAAAAGGGGGAAAAAAAGGAAACAGACCCTCAGGTTTTTATCTGTTGTTGTTCTCCCTCCTCCTTCCCTGCAATTTGTAATATCATCTCTGTTTCCTCCACACCGATGTCAAAATCCAAGTGTCTGCCATTTTCCAATCCCTGGTCCAATCTTGACAACTTTCAAAAAGGTGAGTATACATTGAATACTGTGAAAATTGGTATTTTTATGGGTTAAAAATAAACTAAAATTAATCATAGAACATAGTTTCAGATTTTTAATTTCCAACTCATTGAGTCCATGGGAATAAATTGAATCTGTACCCCAAGGACGGGGGAAGCTGGTGGTCTAATTCTTTCCAGTAAGCAGTGGGAAGTCTACTAGCTTTTAAACACAATATTTTGCATATGGTAACACTTCAACAGATAAAGAAAGAGAAGGCTTGACCAAAGAATTCAGTATCGCAAATTATTTCTGCTCCTTCCAGCAGTTAATGGGGAAAAAAAAATAAAAAATAAAGAACAAACCAGAAGTCTGTTGTTCTAAACCCTGAGGTGGAAAATCCCCAGCAGGGTTACCAAAGTCCCTCCGTGGTTGTAGCTACAATCTATTCCTTGGTCTATAAAGGCTCTAATGTAAAATATATGTGCTATGAACCAAAACTAGTGTTACCATCAGCAAACTGATGTGTAAAACAGACGTTGTTATACTAAGTTAACGAAGCTGTGACGATGTCCTAGATTTTACTGTTTATTTTGATATTTTTTTTAGCTTCAAAATCAGATGTGCATATATAAAGTGTGAAGATGCTAATGTCTTTGTGAGGGTCATCAGAAGGAAATCAAATCTTCAGATACCGAAGTCTTTCTTTTACCCTTAATTGCGTACTGCTCATCTGAACAACCAACAAGCAAAAAACTTTAGTTTTAACATATTTTAGGTAGCAAACTTCAGGTGGATGAACACATTGGAGATCTGCTTTCCTTGTGCTTAGATTGAACTGAGCCCCAGGCTCAGACTCTCGGCTGGTGTAAACTGGCATTGCTTCAATTAAACCGATGGTGCGGCACCAATTTGCAGCAGCTGATGGCCTGACCCCTTCATTCTCTCACCCCCTCAGCTGCTAAGGAGCGAGAGGGTCATTAGTCCAGTTGTTAGTGAATCATCTGGACAAGACAATTGGAAGAGAATATTCCATAAATAGATAAAATGAGAACTAGCAAAACTGGGGGAGGGAAGTAAAAAAAGACATCATAACCAAAAAACTGAAGATCAAAAAGAATTTTGATTTACCAATATAAAAAGGAAGAGTTAAAGCAACAATGTTCTGAAGAATGAAATGTTGGTGAATTGGTGACTGCTACAGAAGCCTTTAACCTGCTGTTTCAACCATAGCAGGGATAACTTCAGTAGATAAAACAGTCTCTAGAAATTTTAATCTGAAGCACAAGTCCAACTTCCACATCTTTTCTTCCTGTCTGTTTCTGCCCAGGGCTGGATCTGAAGCAAGGTCTTGTGCTGTGCCTTCCTCCCACCTCCTGCTCCAGCAGGCCAGGCTCTGAAGAGCCACAATCCTTCCCATTTGCATCTAGCCCAGCAAACTGTTGTGACATCTGTGATACAGAAATCTCTCATGGCTTTCAGCACCCAGGCTGTGAGTAAGTCTGACTGACTTTTTCTTCAGACCATCTTTGTGATACGGCCTTTCACATCTGTCCATGAAGAAAAACTCTCACCTCTTCTCTCACTGCCTTGTATCTCAATTTCTGCAGCATCCATTTCACCTGAGTGAGAAAGCTGCAGACAACATATTCCTTGACTGACAGCCCAGGCTTTTCTCACTCTTTCTCTCTTCTCTTCACCCACTCCCTGTTGTCTCTCACATCAAGTACAAAAGACAGTCATAACTTAGGATCGCTGCAGTACATAACTTCTCACTTGCTGCCAAGAGTTTAATTCTGACCTCCAGTTGGCTTATGGTGTTAACCTGCATCATCAGCTTGTGAAATTTTCAATCACTTTGGACTTTCAACTGTACTTATCCTCATGGGGTTTCACTGGCCTTTCCTATAAACAAGAGCCATAACACCTTTGCAGTCACTTTCAAATTCCTCATTAAAGCTCTAATTTATTGTAACACCTTTACAAAAAGCCTGCCAATACATTAGCAACAGCAGTAACTAGTAGTATTTTGTTATCCGTTGTATTTCTCAACGTCTGTTTAGGTTTATCCTTTCTCTTGCCCAACGTTTTGCAAGCAGAGACCATTTTTTGTTCTGTGCTTGTAAAGTTCATGTCACCATAGGGCTCGTATGTAATTAAGGTGTCCAAGTCTGTCAATAAAGGAAATAATAATGAACTTCTGAGGACTGCAAATGTTTTTCCCTTCCATCAATATTGGGGTAAACTTGTTATAACACTCACAGACATGAACACACTATCTGATCACTGAAATTATGAGGCTATATAGCTATAAATATATGAGGACGTAGTTATAAATATTCAATTTGTTCACCATTTTCTTATACTTGTTGAATATTAGAACATCAAAAAATGGAGGTAAAACCAGGTATTGAATCTAAACAAACATAAATCACTGACTGAGATGTTGTATGATTGATGTTATTGCCTGGATTTCTTTGATTAGTGGATAAACTGGGGAAAACAGTGATCTTCCTTAGAGTTTCAGTCCTGCAAATCAGGACCAGGGCCCATCCATCTGGAGGATATAGCTATAAATATTCAATTCGTTCACCATTTCCTTATATTTATTGAATATCAGAGCATCAAAAATTACAACATACAAAATAATTTTTCCACACATTGTAACACTGGAAATTTTTTGTCATATGGAGAAATGTGAAGAATTACATTCATTAACTAAATTCTGTATCTAGACCAATCCAAATTCAGCTTATGTATAAATAAGAGCAGGATTCATGGCCCTCTGTAGGAATTTCACTAGCTTAGACCTGCAGTTAAACCATGAATGATGCAGAAAAGTGATGGGGGTATTTTTATCTGACTGACTGCTGAATCAATCCCCAGAATAGTGATAGATAACACTTTGACTTCAGAATTAAAAATTTTGGTATTAGACGCAGCCCTGATAACTTGATTTCAGTTAAAAGTATTTTTCTCACAAGAATTTTAGACACTAGCCCTTGCAATATGAGGCACCTCCCTTCTCCTTTCAGGAGATATTCTTTCTGACATGTTATGTAGGTGACATCACCATAAACTGTTTTGGTTTCATACTGGCTACATACACTTGCTCATACTTCACCATAACTGCTGGGGAAAAGACTCATCCAGCACCATCATCTTTTAGGACTGATGGTTGTTGGTGGTTACTCCATAATGGCGATGATTTACCCCATTTCCCAGCACATCCTTTCCAAAAGCAGGATAGGTTAGCAGCAGAACATGCAGACTGGGCTGGGAACACAAGTCTGTCTGCTTTTCCAAAGAAAGTCTGGATCCTGTTTTTCATTTTAAGCACAGGGTATGTGCTGCTTTCCATTTCATAAAACACAGAATAAGAAACTTCTTCATTTTCATGGGGGCAAAAGGAGAATGACTGAAAGGAATCCCAGTGTAGTTATGAGTGTCTTATGATGCACACTAACAACATTCTTATGGCCCCATATGGTATGTCAGAAATTTACCCCTCCTAAAAGTCGTCATACCTCTTTTTGTTCCTTTAAAACAAACACCTGGTCACTCAAATGAACCCTCGAAGTTGCCAGCCCAGTGACAGGCACATAGATACATGTCCTTATGAAATGATGGAGTGTTTGTGTTACCTCCAAAGGCATTGCTTTTTTACTCTCCTAGCTACATTAGGGCTACTTCTTGTGTGAGTTGCATTGAGTGTGGACTATGCTATTATGCAGAGGTTATATATAAATATGTCCGTGTATATATGCTAAAGTTATTGTTATTTCTCCATTACCATACTGAATGGTTACTCTTTGGGTATATTTTCCCCTTCTTCCTTAACTGTAGAGATTTTTTAGCATATATGACACACAATTTGGCAGAGGTCAAAGCAGGACAGCGTTGTTGAGGCAAAGTGATAGCAGTATGTGCTGAGCCTAAGGCTACAGCCAGAAAGCAGCTGTCACTGGACAAGTAATAGATACTATTGGAAGACAGAAAACCCACGCAGTTACAAGAAGTGGCACATTTCTCGCATACAGTAACAAATAAATATGGCCAGAAACTGTGAAGATTAGTTCTCTTACCCCCTGGCTTTTAATTCACAGATTTCATCCAGCTTTTTTCCAAACCCTAATTGCTTCTTATTAGTAAAATTGAATCTATAACTGTCAAAGCAACATGTCTTTAGGCTACTAACTACACCTTTAGCTTTCTACATGAAAATGAGAAGCAGGTTTGGATAGCATCTTCTTATTCAAGGTCAAGTTTTGTGCCAATGCTGTACTTTTTGAAGTGAGAAAGAGTTCTCATTCCTTACTCTGTCATTAATTTTCTTAATCTCTCTCATTCATGCCTTCTACTGGAGCTGAAGCAAAATAACCCAGACAGAAATGAATTCTCATTGCATTTCTATGCCAATTTGATAGAGTGAAGGGATGTCACTCTAACTCTCTGAGTTTAACCTCCCACAAATGCTACGGCACTGCACATTTTTATGTTGATCTACCAGATGTAAAGGTAGAAGGACTACCTAATGAGCAATCTTTGCTATGTGAGGTAGACATTAGCATTTCTAATCCTGAAAAGTATCACACACCGAACAACACTGGGTGTTT